>NC_034193.2:40540451-40880451 GCF_002021735.2 Oncorhynchus kisutch
AGAGAGGGAGGATGATAAATGGAGGGAAAGAGAGATCAGAAGACATTCAGGAGAGCGAGGGAGAAGCTGGAGAGCGGCAGCACGAGGAAAAAGTGGAGGAGAGGTAGAGGACATGCTGAGATGATACTGAACGACGCTAATCCTCTTATCTGTGGCCAGCTGAGAACAAGTGAAGCCCTCCACTCATCCCCTGCTGAGTCACTCCTCTACCACATCCCCCTCTGCACTCATCCCCTGCTGAGTCACTCCTCTACCACATCCCCCTCTGCACTCATCCCCTGCTGAGTCACTCCTCTACCGCACCCCCCTCTCCACTCATCCCCTGCTGAGTCACTCCTCTACCACACCCCCCTCTCCACTCATCCCCTGCTGAGTCACTCCTCTACCACACCCCCCTCTCCACTCATCCCCTGCTGAGTCACTCCTCTACCGCACCCCCCTCTCCACTCATCCCCTGCTGAGTCACTCCTCTACCACATCCCTCTCTCCACTCATCCCCTGCTGAGTCACTCCTCTACCACATCCCCCTCTCCACTCATCCCCTGCTGAGTCACTCCTCTACCACATCCCCCTCTCCACTCATCCTCCACGCATGACCTGCCAGGCTGCTGCTCAGTAAAGCGTTGGGGAAGAGGAGAGGAGGAAGAGGGGAAAAGGGAAGAAGAGACGGGGATTGCAGTGGAAGAGGGGGTTGAGGTTTCTAACTTTTCCATCAGCCTTGGCGCTTAAGGTGTTGAGGAAGCTGAAGGATTGACCCCAAAAGCCCAAAATGGTGTCAAAGATCACCAAGGGTCCTCGAGTGTCACAGTTTTCAGGATGCATAGGCAGCACGCACACACACACACACACACTGCCCAACAGCAATCATCTGAAAGTTTGTCACATTGCAGTAGAAGCCACTTTGTCCAGCTCCTTAAACTACAACCACTTCCCACCCTCCATTCTGTGACCTCCATGGTCAGCTGGTTTCTCCTTTAACCTTGCAAAGATTGGAGACTGCACCGGAATGACTCCCTCCATTCCTCACCAGCCGGAACCCAAGGTCTCCCAGGGGCTATGGAGAGTGAGCTTGAGTCAGAAGTGGATGCCTCAGCACAAAAGTGCACTCAGGAACCGCCTACAGTAGCACATTGCTGCACATTGCAGCCCGAGACGCAATCAATTATTAAGACCGGTGTCGCCCGCGTGGGGTGAAACATGTCACAGACAGGGTGGATGGGGGACACTGCCATGTCATCATCCAAGGCCAGGAGTAGGAAAGCAGTCCTGGCTGGATGTCTAACAGGAACACAGAGAATCCTCGGAGAGGATGTCCATCTTAATGAGTGGATTGACACACTCGTGTGGCTTTAGCTCAATCCCGTCTTTCTTGCCGATATAAAGTTTGAGTTTATTCCATAACATGGAGCTTGTGAAAGCGGTCTTTTTCTACACGCAATTGTCTGCAAAATGCAAACCGTGTGAGCTACAAACTAGTAGTCGTCACCACCATCGAAAGGGGAGACTCTCACGAACATGAATGTGTCGGTTGTTCTGCTTTACGACGCACACAAGCATCATGGGAGTCCTCTGAAGGGAACCCATTACCGGGCTTGTAAAAATGGCAAAAAGTGAATAGGGGGTAAAATGTGCCACAAATAACATGCCCAAACATGGGTAATTTATTTTTAATTACAATCCCTGATCTTTCTCAGTTATAGGACAGACACTTCAATTTTTGGATTGTCTGTTTTTGCCATGTACAAAAATGTGCTATATTCAATGCCCTTCTATGGCCTATAGTAGTAAAGGGCCAAATTCAATGTTTCATCAAATATATATTTTTTTTAATCTTTTTTTTTTTGTATTAAAATTCTAAATCAAATGGATAAATTATTCATTTTATGATCATCTTAAAACAATTCCATATGTAAACATAGTATATATTGCAATCTAAGGGGCTTAGACCTACAGGAGTTTGGGCGACTGACTTCATATGGCCCAAACTGGAGAAGTACAGTAGGAAAAGTAGGTAGGGCCTACAGTGAACACCATTCAGGTATGTGGACACCTGCTTGTTGAACATCTAATTCCAAAATCATGGGCATTAATATGGAGTTGGTCCCTCCTTTGCTACTATAACAGCTTCCACTTGATTTTTGAACATTGCTGTGGGGACTTGCTTCCATTCAGCCACAAGAACATTAGTGTGGTCGGGCACTGATTTTGGGCGATTAGGCTTGGCTTGCAGTCGGCGTTCCAATTCATCCCAAAGGTGTTCGATGGGGTTGAAGTCAGGGCTCTGTATAGGCCAGTCAAGTTCTTACACATCAATCTCGACAAACCATTTCTGTATGCACAGACCATTATTCCTCATCCAAGCTTTACAGTTGGCGCTATTCATTGGGGCAGGCAGCATTCTCATGGCATCCGCCAAACCCAGATTCGTCCACCGGACTTGCCAGATGGTGAAGCGCGATTCATCACTCCAGAGACAGGTTTCCACTGCTTCAGAGTCCAATGGCGACATGCTTTACACCACTCCAGCCAATGCTTGGCATTGCGCATGGTGATCTTAGGCTTGTGTGTGGCTGCTCGGCCATGGAAACCCATTTCATGAAGCTTCCGACAAACAGTTATTGAATTGACGTTGCTTCCAGGCAGTTTGGAACTCAGTAGTGAGTGTTGTGAGGACAGATCATCTTGACACGCTACGCACTTCAGCGGTCCCGTTCCGTGAGCTTGTGTGGCTTACCACTTCGAAGATGAGCCATTGTTCCACGTCACAATAACAACACTTACAGTTGACTAGGGCAGCTCTAGCAGGGCTGTCACTGGACTCTTCAGTAAGGCCATTCTACTGCCAATGTCAGTCTAAAGAGATTGCATGGCTGTGTGCTCGATTTTATACGTCTGTCAGCAACAGGTGTGGCTGGAATCCACTCATTTGAAGGTTGCCCACATACTTTTGTATATACAGAAGTATCATACCCCCACAAAAATACTAACCTCCCCTGTTATTGTAATGGTGAGAGGACGGCATGTCTTGAGGGTATGATATTTGTGCGTCTAACTTTCTCACTCATCATTATTCACGAATCCGTAATCATGTGTTTAGAAGAGCTTATTTATAATAAAAGTGATTTCAAAATGACAATACATTATTTACCATTCATTTCCTCTATCCGGCCCAAAATAATCTGTAATGCAACAAAACAGAACGAGTTCGTAGAGATACAAGCTTGATGTAGTCATTATGTGCTAGGAATATGGGACCCAATACTTTGTACTACTTTAATACACATACATATGTGACTTTGTCCCAATACATTTGGTTTCCTATGTACAAAAAGTGCTGTAATTTATAAACGGTTCATCTGATATGGATGGAAATACGCCTCAAATGAAAGTTCTCACAACAAAACATACTTCATTAAACTGTTGACAGCCCCTCTCACTGTGTTCTCAAGAAAGGAATGAAGGAGTGAGGGGAGGAGATGGAAACGCATGGTTTGTGAGATATTCTGTAGCTAAAAAGGGTAATGTGTCAGCCTATTAATTATGAGAATATAATGCGCTATTACCGAGGCTATTCAAAATCAAATACAAATTCACTATACTTGTAGGCGAACTACGTAAGCTGCCCTGCACAATCAGTGAACCAACAGCATCGCCTAGGCCTCTCCGTTTTCTCCCAGACTCACGGATAAAAAGTTTGGAGCTTAGCATAAGGTAACCAGTTCATCCATGTGCAGCTCATCATAGAGAGTGAAGGAGAGTGAGTGAGTGACAGAGTGAGTGAGTGAGGTGAGTGAGGTGGTGAGTGAGTGAGAGAGAGTGAGGTGATGAGTGAGTGAGAGAGTGAGGTGGTGAGTGAGTGAGAGGTGGTGAGTGAGTGAGAGAGACACACCGGGGGAAGGAGGGGAACAGAGGGACACAGAGGAGAGAGAGAGAGAGGTAACCAGTCCAGTCCATGTGCGGGAGCACTGGTTGGTTGGCCCAATTGAGGTAGTATGTACATGAATGTATAGCTAAAGTGACTACGCATATATGATAAACATAGTAGCAGCAATGTAAAAAGAGGGGTTGGGGAGGGGCACACAATGCAAATAGTCTGGGTAGCCATTTGATTACCTGTTCAGGAGTCTTATGGCTTGGGTGTATAAACTGTTGAGAAGCCTTTTTGTCCTAGACTTGGCACTCCGGTACCGCTTGCCATGCGGTAGTAGAGAGAACACTACGACTGAGGTGGCTGGGGTCTTTGACAATTTTTAGGGCCTTCCTCTGACACCGACTGGTGCAGAGGTCCTGGACAGCAGGAAGCTTGGCCCCAGTGATGTACTGCACCGTACGCACCACCCTCTGTAGTGCCTTGCAGTCAGAGGCCGAGCAATTGCCGTACCTGGCAGTGATGCAACCAATCATTATTTTAATTCCGTTTTTTGGGGGAGCTTGTGCTTATATATAGGCCTATGCGTATGCATAAGCTCTAATATGTACGTGGATATTTTGAATGAATCATTACCTTAGAAAGCGCTGTCCATTTCATTGTGTTAGGCTTTGAAACAACATCCACAACGACCATGTTTCCCCCTCAGTTCAACCTGTTGAACTTCTTTCTTCAAATTGATCAATCACAGTGAGGTGAGCTTTAAAAGCACATTCTGTTTTGATGATACTTATTTGATGTGATTTTCCATTTCACTTGCATTGACGTCAGAGTGGCTCGAAGGACAAAAGAGCCTCGAGTGCCAGGCCATTAGCGACCTGATGATCATTAGCAAGTTGGGTACTGCCAACATATGTCCAGAGTGCATAAGAGGAGAAAACCGGGACTCAACGGTCATGTGGAATTTTACTGCAGTCAGGGACTCATGATGACTGCCAGTGTGGTGGCAATATGGTCACCGCCAACAGCCCTAGTGACAACCTTTGTTGACGAGAGGCAGCAGTTTCAAAATACAGAGAGAGCGAGAATACAGTATCTTGTATTGGTTGAATGAGCCATTGTCCATGTCCTCATTTGAAACAGTGATGAGAGGCAGGGATATCAATGTTGAACCAGAGGAGGCTGGTGGGAGAGATATAGTAGGACAGGCTGGAATGGAATGCTCCAGTTTCAACTTCCACCTGACTGTGCTGCTGCTCTAGTTTAAACTGTTCTGCCTTATTATTATTATTATTCGACCATGCTGGTCATTTATGAACATTGAACATCTTGACCATGTTCTGTTATAATCTCCACCCGGCACAGCCAGAAGAGGACTGGCCACCCCACATAGCCTGGTTCCTCTCTAGGTTTCTTCCTAGGTATTGGCCTTTCTAGGGAGTTTTTCCTAGCCACCGTGCTTCTCCACCTGCATTGCTTGCTGTTTGGGGTTTTAGGCTGGGTTTCTGTACAGCACTTTGAGATATCAGCTGATGTACGAAGGGCTATATAAATAAATTTGATTTGATTTGATTTGAATAGACGGAAAGGTGTCAAAAAATGTAAAACACATGGCTTCCATATGTTTGATGCCGCTCCTGCGCTATCTCCGCCCACCAGCCACCACTGGTTTGAATTATTAACTGAGAAAAAGCAGTGGTGTTCGCAGGCTTGTTGGAAATGTTTGCAGGACAAACAACGTTTGGCACCGATCCCTTGAATATCGTCTTTTGGTCGGTAACTAAAAATGGAGCGCTTCAACAGTCCACAGAATTTGCGTTAAAACATACGCTACTTGATCAAACCCACATAATCCAGGATGTGTCCCAAATCCCTATAGTGTAACCCTATGGGGCCTGGTCACAAGTAGTGCACTATATAGGGAATAGGTTGCCATTTGGAACACACACCCTAGTTTCTTTGGCATCTGTGCAGTCTTAGGAGAAGTGAAGAATAAAGATGAATCAAAAGAAGAGGCCCAACCACCATCCTGGCCTGCTTATGCAGTTTGCCTGATGACAACGCAATTGACAGCACTGGCCCTGTTAGTCTCGGTCACTGAACAACAGCTTCATCAATACGGCTACAGATTAGAATGCTGCTGCTCGGTCAATATCATTTATTCAAAAAACAACCGGGCTTGGCAATACCTTTATACCAAGGTATGATCTAGGCCAAGATAGTTTGTTAGTAGACGTCAGGTTTATGTTCAGGGTGACCTGACCAGGATACACTATGGGATCGGGTTGTGGAGTATGACGTTAGCCTACGGGCTAAGGGCTAACCAGGAGTGTTCCTGACAATGTGACTTGACCAGAAAAAGCTGCCCGGTCGTGTGGCCTACACTACTTCTCAGACAACCACAGTCCGAGTGGCCAGAGATATGAATAAACAAAAGCGGCATTTTCCCCTTAAAAATTTCCCCAAGGGGACAATAAAGTCAGTAAGTAAGTATAAAACCGCAACAATCGATGGTGGCTAGTATCAGAATTCCCCTGGCGAGTATGTACGGTCGATGAGGCACGCTTCGCCCAGGAAGCGATTTATGCTGAGCCCGGAGGCAGACAAAGTGGTGCATATATCATTGTACAAGCCTTCGCCTGGGTCGGAGAGAGGGAAGTGAGAGGCTGGGGGGGGGGGGGGGGGGCGATAAAAGAGGGGAGAGTGGAGGAATCCTACCCGGAGATTATCTCCACCCGTTATTCTATTTGGACGTTGCTCATCAAACATACGGGGCCTCCAGCTCTAAAGCTTCTTCACAAATAGATGTGCTAAAAGCGGTAGCCGGCGAGCGCTAGCTGCATTGTTTTTAATTGGGTGTGGAAACGGACGCTTGGCACAGAGCCAACCGCTTCTTCTTCCCCCGTTTCTGAACATCTAATGTCTAAAAAGTCAACGCAGACCGATTCATTTTGGGCCTCGAGATGAACGGAAGACTTGGTGCACTAATATGTTTAAACACTACAACAGCTGTAAGGCACACTTGTGATGCATCTAGAATAGGCTACACAAGAAGGCTATAAAGAGTTGCTAGTGTCATTGTTGACATGGCAAATAATGTTGCAAAAGATGGCGTCTTACAGTTGCTGAATACTAATGAATATCTTTTATTTTTTTATTTAAAAAAAACTAAAATATGTATCCGTCTGTGTATATTGCCGAAAGTCACGGAAAGCACTGGAAGACTAGCCTACAAAGTAGGCGATCAGTGAACCCTCTTTCCACTAACCCAATTATGCAACGCCACCTACACCTCTAGTCTTTGCCCCTCTGGATCACGCTACCGCTAATAGCTACGCTAATTGCGCTGTTCCACCTCGTGAACCAAAAGAGTGTCGACCACCAAGGAGCTCCATAGCAACCCTGGGAAGAATCCATTACCGCGACCACTACGCCCTGGCAGGTAGCAAAAAAAAATACACGCTCCCAACCAGAGAATGGCAACAAAAAATCCCTCCCCTGCCCCAAAGGCAGACTGTTCATATGAATTAGTGCCGTACTAATTTCTGTTTCCCTATTTCTCAAGTTCTCTCATCTCCGTTACGGCTTGCACGGGTCTCTGTCGGCAGGAGAGACAAGAGTGAGAGGAAGGACATTCCAGGTGCAGCGTACAGTCCAAAATGTAGGCATCAGAACCAGTTCAATCCCTGTTCAATCCCTTCTCTTTCAGAGTAGTCTAATACTGCCAAGAGGTCATCTACAAACAATGTATGGCTCATTTTATTCTCCATGGGCCTCTTAAACCCCCCTCCAATAGACAACAATGAGACCTGACAACAATTAACCTGGTGGATTAGCTAAACCTTAAAATGGGAGACACCATAAGAGGAGGAGAAGGGCTCCATGATTAGCTCAGATTGCCTGTAACAGCCTTCCTCCACTGAAAAAAAGAAGGCATGGTGAGTATATAGCTGGCTCATAACACCGGCCTGATCGAGATCTGTTCTCAGCTCCCACTGCAGAGGGAGCGACAGTGGCAGAGCACACACACATCTATACACTCACAGGTTGGAACAGTACACACACACACACACACACATCTATACACTCACAGGTTGGAACAGTACACACACACACATCTATACACTCACAGGTTGGAACAGTACACACACACACACACATCTATACACTCACAGGTTGGAACAGTACACACACACACACACACACACATCTATACACTCACAGGTTGGAACAGTACACACACATCTATACACTCACAGGTTGGAACAGTACACCCAACCCCCCCCCCCCCCCCCCCCAACACACACACACACACACACTCACAGGTTGGAACAGTACACACACACACACACACATCTATACACTCACAGGTTGGAACAGTACACACACACACACATCTATACACTCACAGGTTGGAACAGTACACACAACCCCCCCCCCCCCCAACACACACACATCTATACACTCACAGGTTGGAACAGTACACACACACACACACATCTATACACTCACAGGTTGGAACAGTACACACACACACACACACACATCTATACACTCACAGGTTGGAACAGTACACACACACACACACACACATCTATACACTCACAGGTTGGAACAGTACACACATCTATACACTCACAGGTTGGAACAGTACACACACATCTATACACTCACAGGTTGGAACAGTACACCCAACCCCCCCCCCCCCCCCCCCAACACACACACACACACACACACACACACACACACACACACACACATCTATACACTCACAGGTTGGAACAGTACACACACACACACACACATCTATACACTCACAGGTTGGAACAGTACACACACACACACACACATCTATACACTCACAGGTTGGAACAGTACACACAACCCCCCCCCCCCCCCCAACACACACACATCTATACACTCGCAGGTTGGAACAGTACACACAACCCCCCCCCCCCCCCCCCCCCCCCCCCCCCCCCTCCAACACACACACACTCCCCCTCAATACACACGCTATGTATCATGCTGACCACAGAGATCATCACGCCATTGAACCGGCGTGGCTTGCTGCATCGAATACCCATACCCATTAATCCCTGTGGAGAATGCCTGGCTAGGATTACACTGATGGTCCCCTTACGACATGCAATACAGTAAACCCCCCCCCCTTCCGCTTCCAGATACTGCGGTCTCAGCTATGGCGCCATCACTCCCTCGCAGCCTCATTCACTCAGCTGGGAAATATATTCCAATGATGTGCACATTTAATCAATTGTGCAGCGCACAGGGGTACTGCTCTCTCAAGATAAAATTATCCCTGTGTGCTTCTGAGTCAATAGGTGCAGGGGGTTCAATTAGTGTGTGTGTGCGTGCGCATATGTGTAAATCAGGGTATCATCAGTGTGATAACATGGTCAGTAGGGAGGGGGCTATGAGCCAGATGAATGCTTGATTAAGTCTATTGGGAAGGGAGTGAGTGTGTGAGAGTGAGAAGTAAAGCATTTTCCTTTTCTCATGTACTCAATATAGCTGCAATGAGAGTCGTTCTCAATGGCGGTAGCTCTGCCCTGTTCCTCTCATCTCAGACACAATGCACACATCCCATGAGCCTCAGCACAGACACAGTGACAGGACCAGATTAGGGCCTGAGCCAGCAGCTCACGCCACACTTCCACCACTGGCCTGCCTGCTCCTCTCTCTAAGAGAGATGAGAGAGAGAGGACAGAGAGAGAGAGAGAAATGATAATTGGTCTATGATGAATGCAAACACAGAGAAACCAATATGAATTATTAAAATTGGGTTTTGAATATCCTTTTGGTCTCTGTTTCGGAAGCCAAAGCAGCCATTAGCATACAACATAACAAGTTGCTTTTATCCAAAGCTGCTCAGTTAGCATATCCAATAGAAAGTAATGGCACACATGAGAATCGAACCTACAACCCTGGTGTTGCAAGAGTACAACCCCCCCGAATTCACTTCCTGTGTACACAAGCCTCTCAGTCGGCCCCTCAGACTCTGGCCGTATAGAGCTTTTTCATGGTCCTTCGAGCCGGATAGGAACAGCAAACAAACCATCTGATTCACAAGTCACGCTAGCATCCATGTTTGAAGTGAGCATTTAGCATGTATTACCTGTAGTTCTCCGTCTCATCAGATGCGTCAGACTAGATGGATTGACATCATTATACAAGCAGTGTCACTGATTGATGTAATGACTCCACTACCCACAATTCATCCCTCTGGCTCAGCAGGCCAATGTCCAACAGTGCCCTTTCCAGACATGCTTCCTGTTCTTTGACATGGTTATTTATATGAGTTAGCCCACCAGATGGACACACACACACGCCAACACACAAACAAACATCCTTTCTGACACCAATACATCCACTTTGGTCAGGCCTTACCCACAGTCCATGAAATTGACTAAAGCTGATACCCCCAGTAACATGGAGGATAGAAGTGGAGGGGGGCCAGGCTGTGGCCTTGTCTGGGCTGAAGTGAGACAAACAGGGCCGAACTTGTCTACCTGCTGCCCAGGATCCGGCCCAGGCCTAGGCCCTGATACTTTCCACATGCTTAATTGGCCTAAATCTGATTAAGTGGCAAGCATCCCAGCTGAGTCGCACACCCAGAACACATATCACCACCGTAATCACTATTCATCGTCACAGCGTTGACTATTCGTCATCATACGTGCCCCCAGGGGACGTCAGCGGATGAGGCCGCCCCCGAGTCAGCGGAGAGGGGCATTCTGGGATGAATGACTTCCTGTGACGAAGGCCATGGCCATTCTAATGGGATGATGGAAGAGGGGAAGAGATGGAGGGATAGAATTATGTAGTTGAGAGAGAAAGAGAGAGCACAAAACAAAGATTGTAAAAACTCCATCTATCTTCCATCAAACCACCATAGCCTCCACTTAGATATAAACCTACTGCTGCATTAGAGAAGCACCCTGTGAAGGGAGATTACTATGTACGTGAATGACAGGAGGGAAGGTGAGGATACAGCCAGGCAGCCCATCACGGGATACGTTTCAAATGGCACCCTATTCCCATTTTAGTGCCCTACTCCCATTAGAGATCTGGTCAAAAGTAGTGCACTACATAGCGAATAGGGGACCATTTGGGACCTAACCTCCATAGACCAGAAGCATTATCCTCAGCAGTGGCGGTCATGTCAACCTTGAGGAGAAGGTCACAGTGAGCGTATATGAATTGCAAATTCACGGCCACAGCTGTTGAGGCCGGTGGGTTGGGCGCACAGGAGCAGTGCGAAGAGCAATCTGAAACGTGCCGTCGCGCTGCGGGAGAGGCCCTGACATATGCACTCAGTCTACGCTCTCTCTCTTGGATGTGTGTTGAGAGGTGGGGAGAGAGACAGTGTGTGTGAGTCAGTGTCTTGCTGTGCGTGTGTATGTCTTCCTCTAATGGTCTTGTTCATTCATTGGTTAACACGCACTCCTTCGTTCCGCCTCAGGACACACACGTCCACATGATCACGCCTACTTGTCACAACAAGGTCTAAATCAATACCTCAGTGTGGTTTTACCTCAGTGCTTTTGATTTGAAAGCAGTCAATTACCCTTAATGCACCTCTCTGACAGGACAGTGTTCAACCTCCACCATTTCTCTCTTTGTACTTTTGTCCTCACATTTGTTCACTGTTTATTGATATTTCAGAACCGTTTCATGAAGGGCAAATGCATACTTTCAATTCCTCTCTTTTGAAACGGTCAGGCTTTGGGAATCTTAAGAGACAGATTTTTTATTTTTTATTTTAAATTGACCTAATTGCAAGGCTGAGTAGACGTCTCAACAACCAATTCTGCTTGTGTTCGTGAACTTACATCCTCATAAAAGCCTTTTACATTACCCTTTTTAAAAAGGTGCAGACAAACAGGAAAAGACACAGGGGCACATTTTGTTGTTACACCGTCACACAAAACTTAATTACACACACACACACACACACAGTGACACAAGTTGACACACCCAGGGGAGGAACAAGAATTAGGAGGGTTGTCAAAATTATTCAGGACCTCTCGAAAGATTAACCCGGCGTGAATAGAGAGGCCTACATTTGTGCTGGGTTGAAGTTTAACAATAACAGGAGGGAAGCAGGAGAGCTGAGCCCAGAGCACATTAAAAAGGAAGAAATAGAACTGGGGGTGGAGAGAAACAGGAGGAGTCACATTGGAGAGCAACAGTGGAGGTGGATACACTGCAATAAAAAAACAGCACTCTTAGAGAGGGAGAAAGGGAGAGAGACTTGGGTGGAGGGTCGGAAGGGGTGAGGGAGAGACTGAGAGGGAGCAGAAATGAAAGCGAGAACAAGAGAGTGAGATGATGAGAATGAGTGAGAGACAGAGTTAAAGAGAGAAAGAGAGATAGAACAAGAGAGTTATGGTCTGGGGGAGGGAGCTGGCCCTGGGACTCTAAATCCCCAGAAACTTGAGAGGAGGAAAACAAAGCATTAGCCGCCCTGCTCTCCACCTCGCTCTTCTCCTCCTCTCTCCTCTCGTGACATCCATCCATTACACGCAGGAGGAGGATGGGGCACTACCTGTACAGTAACCCTACCTGTACAGTAACACTACCTGTACAGTAACCCTAACTTAACTGTAATACTGCACATACACATCAATAAACTTTCGAGATGAAGTGCCATGAATATATTATTTAATATAATAGACTTTTTGGGTATATTTGAATAGATTTGAATACACTTACATCCTAATGTCTAACCTGTGCATGACAACAACAACAAATGAAACTTTGCTACAAAACATGAGTTTTTACTGGGGAGGATGAAAAAAAACATGAACCTAGTTGTCGGCGGCAACCTCAGCACAAACCTATGGCGGTGACCTCAGCACGAACCAAAACATGCGGGCTCTCCTTCACTGCAGCCAACGTTTAAACATGTTAACCCTCGCAAGGCTGCAGGCCCAGACGGCATCCCCAGCCGCGCCCTCAGAGCATGCGCAGACCAGCTGGCTGGTGTGTTTATGGACATATTCAATCAATCCTTATCCCAGTCTGCTGTTCCCACATGCTTCAAGAGGGCCACCATTGTTCCTGTTCCCAAGAAAGCAAAGGTAACTGAGCTAAACGACTGCTGCCCCGTAGCACTCACTTCCTTTCATCATGAAGTGCTTTGTGAGACTAGTCAAGAACCACATCGCCTCCACCCTACCTGTCACCTTAGACCCACTCCAATTTGCTTATCGACGCAAACACACGGCACACTGCCCTAATCCATCTGGACAAGAGGAATACCTATGTAAGAATGCTGTTCATTGATTACAGCTCAGCATTTAAGACCACAGTACCCTCCAAACTCGTCATTAAGCTTGAGACCCTGGGTCTCGACCCCGCCCTGTGCAACTGGGGCCTGGACTTTGACGGGCAGCCCCCCAGGTAGTTAACATTGAGTGGCTGCTGCCAACATACTGACTCATCTCTAGCCACTTTAATAATTAACAATTGGATGTAATAAATGTGTCACTAGCCACTTTAAACAATGCCACTTAATATAATGTTTACATACCCTACATTACTCATCTCATATGTATATGTATATACACTGTACTCTATACCATCTACTGCATCTTGCCTATGCCGCACGCCCATCACTAATCCATATATTTCTATGTACATATTCTTATTCATTCCTTTACACTTGTGTGTATAAGGTAGTTGTTGTGAAAATGTTAGATTACTTGTTAGATATTACTGCATGGTCGGAACTAGAAGCACAAGCATTTCGCTACAGTCGCATTAACATCTGCTGACCGTGTGTATGTGACCAATCAAATGTGATTTTATTTGAGCCTATGGCGGTGACCTCAGCATGAACCTGGGAGCTAAGACTAAAGGCAACTGGGTCCTAAAATTGTTGTTTACTATGCTGCAGGGAGACTTAATCATTGGGGAAGTTGGAATATTTTGAAGGTACAACTGTCATGCACACAACTCTTCATGTTTAGTAATAGAATTAAACTCTTAAGGGCTGGGTTCCCGGAACCAGATTAGACTAAGGCTGGTCCTGAACTAAAAAGCAAACTCAATTGCGATTCTCCCTTGAACATGCATTTGAATCCAGGATTGATCTGTTTCCGTGAAACCGGACTGAAATACTCCGTATTAGGCAACGAGTGAATTAACGAAATAAGTAGCTAAGGCTTTGAAAATATATTACCATTGTTAAGTAAGTTTATGTTCCTATTCATTCAGCAAAATCATTGCCATTTCTTTGGTAAAAACAGTAGGATAAAAACACACATGTAGGTAGAGTCCATTCTCCTTTTCGTTCTCATTTTCTTTTTAAGAACTTTGGCACAGCGGACCAGTCAGTCATCGCATCTTGCAGTCGGATCAGGGAGCACATAGCCGCACACACAATGAAGCCCAATGATGTCATTGACAACGAAATCCAATAAAAAAGGTCAAAACAGAATCAGTGAATGTATTAAAACGGAAAGGACATTCTGTTTGTTTCATTTTTCTACTCAATGACGCAAACGCTGCTAAACCCATTTACTTCAGTGGAAGGTAGTAGCAATACGTTCCTGTCGCCGACTGCCTCGGCACCTTAAACAAAGAAAAGCGGTTGATTTACGAGGATACTGCTCCGGACGCTTAGTGGGACACAAAGTCCCATTAAAAGCCATAAAGCATTGAAGGACCAGCGTGTCCACTTTGTCACAGGGACACTCCGACACCTGCTGTATTGGGATTACACTAGACAAGGCTGCCCTATCTTCTGTCTCACTTTTCAAACCTATTCACGCTCTCTTTTTCCTTCTCTTGTCCTCTGGTTCTTAAAATGTGCTTTTTTTCTCTCCTCTTCCACTCTCTCCCATTATCTCATTTCCCCCTCTTCCTCCTCCACAGTTGATTCATTCGGATGTCTCTACCGCTCATATTGTCTCCATATTGCTTTCTCTCTTCTCCTCCTCCACTCTCTCCCCTCATGTATTCTCATTCTCTGTCTCACATCCATTCCCTCTTTCTTTTTCAGCCACTCTTACTTTCTAGTTTGCTCCTCTGGCAATTGTCATCGGGGAGCTCATTTTACCTCTCATCATGGAGGATAATGGCAGCTGAATAGCAGCTCTGTGTTCCCCAGAGTGGAGAGAGGGGGGACAGTGGGACACTTGCGTGGTGAGTCTCCTGTTTCACACCTGAGACCCACCCATCTGTCCTCAATAGAGATAAAAACATGGTTTGTGTGTGTGTGTGTGTGAGTGAGAGAAAGAGCATAATAGCGTATGCATGTGTGTGTGCACGTTTTAGTGTGTACTGTAAAGTGGTTTATATGTGTCTGAGTACATAGCACTTTTCCCACAGGGTTTAAGCCATACCTTGAAATCCCATTTACTGTGCGCCACTGAAAACATAGCGTGATAGGGGCTTGGAAACCACAACATAAGGGACACATTATGATAGGGGCTTGGAAACCACAACATAAGGGACACATTATGATAGGGGCTTGGACACCACAACATAAGGGACACATTATGATAGGGGCTTGGAAACCACAACATAAGGGACACATTATGATAGGGGCTTGGAAACCACAACATAAGGGACACATTATGATAGGGGCTTGGACACCACAACATAAGGGACACATTATGATAGGGGCTTGGAAACCACAACATAAGGGACACATTATGATAGGGGCTTGGAAACCACAACATAAGGGAAACATTATGATAGGGGCTTGGACACCACAACATAAAGGAAACATGCGAGTCTTTTCAAGAGCGGGCTAAAGGTGGTGAAGGACATAGATGTCAGGAAGTATTCGTATATCTCACCTTGCATGTTCTCGGTCTCTTTCGCTCTCCCTCTGTTGCGAGAGTGGAAATACAGAGTCGAACAAACAAGTGAACAAACTGCTATTTTAACTCCCCTGTGTGTCACTGTGGTCAGAGCTAAGCTACAGCATTCACCCCTGCTATTGGGTTCAGAGGTGTCACCAATGAGGCAGTGGAAATGTTAGCACAAACAGCCACAGAAAACAGTGCTGAAAAGTACACCGCGACAGCAACCGGAGATACCCTGGTGTTGAGTTAAATTCATGCCGCTTACGGAATTCACTTCACGTCAGCCACACACTAAGTCCCATAAGGCGGTAAAGAAACAGTGACGACATACTGCAAGAGATCTTGTCCAATCATGGGTCTCACTTTGCACCCACAGAGTTCCACCACTTTCTGTTGTTCCCCTGCCCCTTTATCCTTATCTCTCCCTCCCCCCACCCTCTCTCTCTGTAGCACCCTTCCCCCCTCACTCTCTGTTGCTGCCTCCCCCCACCATCTGTAGCTCCCTCTCTCCCCCTTCTCTTTCTGTCGCTCCCTCTCCCCCCTCTCTGCTGCTGCCTCTCTCTCGCTGCCTCTCACACACCCACACACTTCTTGAACTGTTTCCGTTAGGTTTGCCAGTACTTTACAGACGGAGACGTCAGAAACACCATAATCCGCTGCGTCCCATAACATCACTCTCGCCTTCATGCCAAGCGGCAACCTTTCCCCTACAGGACCCTATGGGCCCTGGTCAAAAGTAGTGCACTATATAGGGAATAGGGTGATATTTGGGTTGCAGTTTTAAGTGGCTGGTGGGGAGGGAGCATCACTAAAGAATTATGTCTGCTGAAGACTTACGCTAACCCCGAGGGCTGGCGAATGGAAAAACATTATGCAATGTGGAGAATGGCATATTTAGTGAAGATTCTCACATTGGGAACGTCCCTACATGGTGGAGAAGAATCATCCTCAACACTAAAGATTGTTTATACTGTGCGGGTGCTTGACTATGAATGAGAATGTGTGTTTATGAGGCTGTGTAAGAGTGTGTGTGTGTGTGTGTGTGTGTGTGTGTGTGTGTCAGCGCTATAAATTGTGTATGCATAAGTATAAGGGAAAGGTCAATGAAGGCAGCTTTGATGGATATCCCCAAGGGTGTGTTTGTGTGTGTGTGTGTGTGTGTGTCTCAAAGGGCTGTATTAATCAAAGAGAGGTCAGGGGCTGATGCTATTTTTAGCCTGGTGGCCAGCGTTTAACTCTCTCTCCATCGTAAGATGGCAAGGACAGTCACAAGACTCCCTAAACACACGGACAGAAAAATGAATTCCGTCACACACATACACTAAGTCCTATGCACAAATTATCTCTCTCACACACACACACACACACACACACACACACACCTCCACACTCCTGTCTCCTCTCCCACGACCCGCTCAGTCTTACCCTACAAGGCGGTGTAGGTCTACAATAGAAACAGGTGTGATGGCAGAGTTCCCGCCAGCTACGGTCAACACTCTTGACCATCACCAGAAACGATCCTACAATACAACTCTCTCCAGGGCCGTGATTTATGGTCTGTTGACTTTAACGCCTCCCAACGTGATCCACATCCAGCAGACATGGTCTACGGTCGTAACATGACAGTAATTGCTGTCACAGGTACATGAATGTACAAAATGTATTAAACATACCGTAACAGCATTTTTTTTTTTTTACATATCTACTAATGATTAATCAAATAATTACATGAAACATTTCCAGATAGTATGCTCATATTCTTCTACTAGCGAGCTGTGAATAATACATGCTAGCGACGACACACTCGTTATGAACACATTGTTTCCACGTTTTACAAGAGTTCAACAGGTTCCTCAACAAATGACCATGTCCAATGCGCTTAGCCTACGTTCCTTTTCCGTAGTGTAATCGCCTAATTAAATGAAACCTTTTTCGATGTACAAACACAGCATTCACATACACCCAATAGCACTCCCCCCCCCACGAAAAAAAACATTAAATTGTTTTTAAAAAGATTGTGTAAATGGGCCGTTTCAGATAGCTCCACATTGAACTCAGTCAGAGCGGTGACTGGTGGTTACTCCTATGATGTTTATGTTTGTTTAAAAGATGAATTAAAAATTTTTTTTTTACCCTTTATTTAACTACGCAAGTCAGATAAAGAACAAATTCTTATTTACAAATGACGGCCTACCCAGGACAAAACCTAACGACACTGGGCTATGTGACTCCCAATCACAGCCGGTGGTGATACAGCCTGGATTCGAACCAGGGTCTGGAGTGACACCTCTTGCGCTGAGATGCAGTGCCTTAGACCGCTGTGCCACTCGGGAGCCCTTGTCTCTGTGTATGGTGTCTGTATGGCAACATGATTAGGCAGTGATAACTCACCTTGTGTCTCTAATGATACTAAGAGATATACGATACATGAGAATGAGCTCAGGCACGCAGGCATGTACCTTGGGATTCTTAACCTATTCACGCGTGAGTTTGAAATATCTAACAGTCACCCCAGCTTGAGTTTTTTTTATGAGTGGGATGTCAGAATGCACTCCTGTTCTAAAATGGGATTGTTACGCAACAGGCCATTTAGCCAATAGATAATTAGCAAACAGCTCGGTTTATGTTCCAACAGTTTGAATGTTTTTTCCTTACAAATAACTAATAACTTTGGGAAAATGTGCACGTTCCTATCAAAGTAAGTGCCTTACTATCTGTTTATCATGTTGTGGTTTCTACTGTAGCATGGAGCATAAAATATTTACTGTTTTATTCACTTTTTCAAGTACTGGTGACAAATAAGATTCAGATTCTTACAAAAAATGTTTATTACTTTCCAATAAAAATGTAAGTAAAAAAAAAACAGCGATACAAATATTGACATTCATTGTACTGTTGAATGGGATGGCCAATTTAGAGGACAACACAAAATCCTATTAGGTGGTACATGTATAAGAAGACAGCATTTAGTCATTACAAGCAGTGTAGTTAAGCCCAAAATAAATATTGAGTAGAGTACAGCACAGAGTAGCAGCAGATCGTCAACCCAGTTATGAAGCGGGACTAGACCATTTATCCAGTATCGGCTGTCATATTTTGTAAAACATTGAACTGCTATCGTATCTTTTCCATATGTATTACATTCCCTAAATCCTGTAACCACATTTCAAAAGGTAGGTACAGTCTCCAAATTCCAAAATTACAATATGAGCCTTTTGGCTAATAGAGTACAAAGAGAGACAGCCTACCCTTCCTGGTTATTCCCATCAACTGTACCAAACAGAGTGATCAATGGGTCTGGGGCTATAACTCGATCGAAGGCATTAGATAAGAAATCAAAAATGAGAGCCCAGTAAGCATGTAACTTAGGACATGTCCAAAATAAGTGGGTCAACGTCCCCTCATCCTGCTTGCACTTCTCACACAGTGGTGAGGTGTCCGGGAATATTTTATGCAGTTTAACCTTTGAGTAATGTAACCGGTGTATCACCTTAAACTGTACAAGGTTGTGTCTGGCATTCACTGAACTGTGGTTTATATTCCTGAGAGCTTCTACCCAGTCCTCATCTGAGATTTCTCCGTAGTGTCTGTGGATACCTCTATGTGGGCCTGTAGCACATCATACAGTCTAGAGACCAACCCTTTTGAATGTGGTTTGACAAGGATCAGGCTATCTAATGTAGGACTATGTGGCTTAATGCCACACTGTGGGATGTGTCCTTAAGAAATTCCTGATTTGGAGGCATCTGAAAAAATGTGTTGTTGGCATGTTAAACTTAGCTTCATTTCAACAATTACTGGGTAATTGATCATCAATGTATAAGTTACCAATTGTTGTGAACCCCTTCTCCCTCCACTGTGAAAACACCACATCATCCAATGCAGGGTGGAAAGCATGATTCGGGCAAATCGGGCTGTCTATGTAAACAGTGGGTATGTTAAGAAAATACCTAATCTGTTTCCAGATCCTATGACAAACGAGTATGACAAACGAATGGCTTTTTTCCCCCACCTATGCTGGACTAATAACAAGTGCAGGGAGTGAGGAACATTGACAGGAGGAGGCCTGCTCAATCTGCTCAAGGCTTGTGAATTTGACCAGCACTATTCTAAAATGGGGTAGATTGAAGAAATTGCATATCCACAGGCCGTGATATCGGCATCAATTCGCTTTTTTTTACAGTTTATCTTGTAGCCAGAGAAGGAGCCTAATGTATTTATCAAGTTTATTAAGCGGGGAAAATACGTTTTAGGCTTGGATAAAAACAAAACCACATCGTCTGCATATAGGGAAAGTTTGTGCTGCGTCTTTTATTTTAACCGGAGCTATATCGGCACATGCACGAACGAGAGTAGCAAGGGGTCAGACGAAATAGGACACCCCTGTCGGGCAGCCCTTGAACAGGCGGAATGACTGCGACATTTCCTGATTGGTTACCACGGACGCCATTAGGTGTGCATAAATCATTCTTATCCAATTAATACATTCCTTTCCAAACACGAAGTGCTCCAGAACCGACATCATATACTCACACTCAATCTGATCAAATGCCTTCTCTGCGTTAAGAGCAATTACCACTGCCTCAACTTTATGATCATGATACATTACGTTGAGAAGGCGTCTCGAATTGTAGTATATATGTCGGCCCGGGATAAAACCTGTCTGGTCAGGGTGTATGATGTCAGAAATATATCTTTGGCAACACCTTGTTTTCTATGGGGAGTAACGACACTGGGTGATAAGACCACATCTCCATGAATCTATCTTTTTTCAAGATCAGTGCTATTGTAGCCTTATACAGTGTTTGCGGGAGTTTGGCATTTTCTTTGGAATGTTTAAACATTCGCAACATAAGTAGAGAGCTAGACTGGCGCAGTACTTTCAGAATTCTAGTGCATATCCATCGGGCCTAGGGGCCTTACTGTTTGAAAATTGTACTATCGCTGTGTTAATTTCCTCTAAAGTTATCCCAGTAACGAGTGTAGCAGCTTCCCCCGTGTCTAGTTTAGGAAGTTCACATTCAGCGAGAAAGCGTTCCATAGTTAGTGGATCAGTAGCATCGCATTTTGATTGATATCGCTCGAGTAAAACTGCGCAAAGCATTTATTACCATCATGCGGATCTGTTACTATTTTACCCTTCTTGTCTTTTATTTTGTGAATTAGCTCTAGATGTGGTTTGCATTCTTGCATAGATTATAATGGACACACATGATGCGAGTAAAATACTTTTTTGAATGTGTGTGTGGTGTCGTTTGTTGACAGTATGAAATGCATCCTGGGTGTCACGTAAATGTCTGTCAGAACAAAGATGTTATAACAACATGAGGTGACACAATCTCTTCAACATGCATACCGCAAACAGACCAGTCTCCTCTTATGGTTGGCTGACGCGGAAAAAAATACATGGCGCACACAAACTACCCACCATCAGATTACTTTCGATTTTTAGAAAGTGCTTTACTCGATTATCTCGATCAATGGTGAGCTCACCCGTGATGTGATGAATTGTAAATAGTAATTGCTATTGTGTCTAATGTAGCCTATATTTTCCTGTTTGGATAATTGTGTTATGCCGTCTCTACTTCTGTGAATATCTGAACACTGCATCCAACAATTAACTAGTCACATTCAGAACATAACGTTGTAAGGACTGTGTTTGTGCAAAATGTTTCGGTGAAAGAAAAGTGTGGCCAGCTCAAACTGACTGTTGCATGAATAAATCACACCGGTTTGAACGCACTCTGCAGGGACCACTGTGTTATGATCACACACCCGTGGTTGGTCGTGCGAAACGGTTAAAGGTATTCTTGGGGATTTTGGCAATAAGTCCCTTTATCTACTTCCCCAGAGTCAGATTAACTCGTGCATACTATTTGTAATGTCTCGGCATTCAATTTATTCAGTTTGAAGGAAGTTGCTAACTAGCGCAATTGCTGCAGGTACTCATAGACTTTCAGCCATTGTACCAACGCTAGTAAGCGTTGGCTTGCGAAATTGGCTCCAACTTCTTTCACACTGGACACATACATAAACATAGATACCATGGTATTGTGGATACCAACTTTGGGGAGGTAGATAAAGCCTCATTGCCAAAATCCTGAAGTATCCCTGTACTAGATAGGTGTGTGTGTGTGTGTGTGTCTCCGTGTGGGTGGGTGTTCCACTGATTCTTGCCGAGTCTAGGCTCTCTTATGTTCCAGCGGTGTTGCGCTAGACTCTAGACTCTCATGATGCAACTGTCTGTCTCCCTTTCTCCATCCTTTATTTCTCTCCTCCTTTCCCTTACTCTCCCTGCATTTCCCTCTCACCCACTATTTCACTGTCTCACTTCATCCCACCACAGGCAGTACCTTCTTCCCTGCCTCTCACTTCATCTGATTTTCACTCTCTCCCTCCCTCCCATCTCCAAACCCCTGCGGTGACCTTTTATACTGCACCCCCGAGCAGTACTTTGCTTCTATTAACATAACTTTGCATTGGCTAAGCAAAACTAAGCTAGTCGTCTTAACACTGCTCCGGGTAGACATTCCTATAGTCAAAATCCTGACCATTGGCAGGGAAAATCTTAAACCTGACCTTAGGTCAACTTAATTCTACCCCCCCCCCCCCCAATCGCTACAAGCAGCTATACTAGAGGTCCTTTTATGGGGCTCAATATCTACCACAACAATAAAATGGCCTGAGCCAGGCTGAGCTGTGGACCAAGGCCAAGAACATTGACATAAAAAGCCTCAATTATTTCTCTACCTTTCCCTCTCGCTTTCCCTTGTAATGGCATCCTGCCGTTTAACGACCTGGATTTCATGGAAAAGCCAAAAGATTAAATTAATAAGCCGTGGTCATTACGGCTAATAAGTGGGCGACCTTGATAAATGCTAATGACTAGATAATGAGTCTTAAAAGGTGAGGTAAGGAAAATAGCAATGAATTAAAAAGCGGAGAGAATTAAACACTTTAACTTTTGGCCAGTTAGCCGAGAGTTCGGTCTTGCTTACCCTCTCTTTGATGCTAGGGGTTAGCGTGTTGGCCGCTAACTGCTTGTTCAAAATAGGTCTTCTTATCCTAATGCATCAAAAAGTGCCCCGTCTGTCTTTAGTGCCTCCGACATGCCCTACAGATGTGCCAGGAATGCCAGCAGTTTCCCTTCGCTGAGAATGGGGAAAACCGTTAAGGACAAAACAGAAATAGGTGAGGTCTTACGAGGGGCACTGGGTCAGAGGGCGAGAGTTCCCCTCCCCATCTGGGAACTCACGCTGGGAAGAACAGAGAACAAATATGGCAACTTTCCCGGCACTGGAACATTCTTCTCCTGGGAAGAATATTAAAAAATAAATCACAGGTATTTTTTGCCATATCCTCTTCAGCGTTCTATGGTTTTAGATTTCTAGATTCCATATGGTCTGAAATCCCCTTTTCAATCAAAATGTGGTAACGAGAAACATAAAAAGGGGTTTGGTAGGCTGGAATTTGGTCACTGGAGTGACCGTTGTCTTGGGGACAGAACGATTACCCCTTCTCAAGGGTTGCCAACAAGACCAGAGTGTCAGAACAGAAAACAAGTGCTATTTTAAAATACAATTAAAACCGCCCCCGAATACACACGTGACACTAAAAAGGGACACTTCGAACTGTTGTGTTCAGAATGGTTACGATGGAGTCACTGGTGATCCTAAGAACTGGTCTGAGATCAGTCAATGGGCGTCACGTTTAAGCCTGTGCCTCACCGCAGGTAATTTGCCAATTAGTGCATATGGATGTCAATAAATGAATCCCTGGAGTAAACTGTTATTCACGCAGAGAGGAAATTGAGCCCTAGGCTTTTCAGGGGAAACAATCAATAGCAACAATCCAAACAACAAAATAATCCACCGGCCTAGATAGAGAGGATCCATACGGTTTAAACGCAATCATCAATTTCCACATCGGACCAAAAACACAGGGCAGAAACACGACACTGAAAAAAAAAATCTAACGTTTTGTGCCCCGACTGTAAAATAGTGACCTATTCACCTCTCCTTCGACAACAGGCAGAGAAAGAAAGAAATAGAGAGAGCTCCTCAGCCCGAAAAAAGGACAACAACCACGTGAAAGGAATGAAATATCATCCAAATTGTACAAATGGAGTTTTCTAAAGAAGTGAGACAACAATCAAGTTCCTTTAACCAAATCGACCGCTTGTGTTTAGTTAAGTGATGGCAAATTGATACAATGACTTCAGTGCTGGAGACAGATAAGGGATGTGATAGACATCCAGTGTTGTCTCATTTCAGGGCCCATTAACTAGCACAGCATCATCAAACAATACCAATATTCACATTCACACACATTCAGCTCCACGCACCCACACACAAACATGCAAGTGCACACACACACAGCGCTAGAACCATACACCCCTCAGCCAGCAAATTAGTGACAGTTACCATGTCAAGAATGCCAAGCAGCTGGATTCCCTTGTGACGTTCCTCATGTGCTCTCTCAGTCAGTTTCAGTCACATGCATTCTGTGGGCCACCCAGTCTGTGCAACTGGCCAGCTGCAGAGCCAGAATGGCTAGGGAGAGGAGTTGGTTAGTGGAGTAATACTACTCTCACTTCTACCTGCACCAATCGATACACCACCTCAGCCTCAATCAGAGTTGCCATAAGGAGACTGGAGTAGAGGAGACTATGGTGGTAGAAATTCACCCACTATGCCGTTTACTTTCTGCATCAAATCGCTGAGTCTACCTTTAATACGCATGTGTGAATTGTAAATGTGTTTTTTTTTGGGTTGCATATCCCACTCTCCCTGAGACACCCTCGGAGAGTGGGGTCACGGCCAGGGTCTGCCATAGTCAACGGCGACCCTGAAGCGATTAGGGTTAAGTGCCTTGCTCAAGGACCCAAAGGATTCGAACGAGCAACCTTGCATGCTTACATGACGTGTGTTTTCTTCTAGGACATCAGTAGCCTCGTTGATTTTGGCCCTGGTCTCCGTTAACATGTTAGTATATCCACTATGGGGCATGTAACACTGTGTAGGAGTCCTGACAGTGAGCCTAGTCACAATTTCTTGTATTCAATTGGGTTGGGATGGGTATCATTTAGGCTTTCAGTGTTGTGTGTAAAGTAACATTTGGGTGGGATTGAGTGTGTGTAGGGTGTATTTTGTCCACAGATCTCTCAGCTGTCCAGAGTGAAAACTGATGCGAGATCCTCAACAATCTCCGCTGTTTCCTCTTGAGCAGACTGGCCACACAGCATGACTGACGTAAGTGGACCATTCACTCTGAAAAAGTATTGTAAAGCTTCCTCTCCTGGTCTCCTTTCCTCCATGACCAATGAGCTGAAACCACTGATTCTCTAATCTCTAGCTCAACCCCCTCTCTTCCTCTCCTTCTTCCTCCACCTCTCCTCACAGATCGGATCTGTGAGGAGAGTCACCTTGCCTATGACTCAATCTAACCCATATTAACCTCGTAGCCAGGCGGTCCACTGCCCTGCATGCAGAACATCACTGGGGCCCGAGCTCCCTGCCATCCATGACCTCTATATCAGGTGGTGTGAAAATTGTTAAAGACTCCCGCCACCCAAGCTTCACACCACCTGATATAGAGGTCATGGATGGCAGGGAGCTCGGGCCCCAGTGATGTACTGCATGCAGGTCAGTGGACCGCCTGGCTACGAGGTTAATATGGGTTAGATTGAGTCACAGGCAAGGCCAAAACATACACACACACACACACACACACACACACACACACACACACACACACACACTCTGAAGGTGAATGAAAATGGCTGTGTGAGAATGGAACTCCACGGATCTGTGAGGAGAGGTGGAGGAAGAAGGAGAGGAAGAGAGGGGGTTGAGCTAGAGATTAGAGAATCAGTGGTTTCAGCTCATTGGTCATGGAGGAAAGGAGACAAGGAGAGGAAGCTTGTCAGAGTGAATGGTCCACTTGTGTCAGTCATGCTGTGTGGCCAGTCTGCTCAAGAGGAAACAGCCGAGATTGTTGAGGATCTCGCATGTTCTCGGATGTTCTCTCTGCTTCCGCATGGCAAGCGGTGCAGGAGCTACAAGTCTGACACCAACAGGCTCCTGAACAGCTTCTATCCCCAAGCCATAAGACTGCTAAATAGTGAACAAAATGGTTACAGGGACTATCTGCATTGACCCTTCTATTTCATTTGAGATTTTTGCATGAACTCTATGCATACTCACTCACAATCACACACACACACACACTTAATTTGCGCACACACACTCATTTACAATCTTTTGTTTTATTTTTTGTACCTTTATTTAACTAGGCAAGTCAGTTAAGAACAAATTCTTATTTACAATAACAGCTTACCTCAGCCAAACCTGGACACTGTCCTAAGGGGACTACCAAACACAACCAGTTGTGATTCAGCCTGGATTTGAACCAGGGACAAGTCACACCTCTTGCACTGAATATTCTAAACATGGTATTGGCACTGACCCTAAATCTGACCCTGTAAAACAGCCTACTTACTTTCTAATGTTCTTCTTATTTCTAAGTTTGTGACCAACTTTTTTATTTTTTTTCTCCAGGTACAGGTACAAAAACAATCAAATAAATGCATACAACGATACCGACGCCCCCCCCCCCCCAAAGCATACATGCATCCCACCCCTTCCCATCCAGCAAACGAGATTGTTTAGAAGTCTCCCTTTCACCCATCCATCTCCTCAGTCTCTCCTTAGAAGCCAAGAACAGAGCGCTGTGCCACACAAACATTTTATTTAAGTATTTTTCCTCCCTCTCAGACACCGCTTGTGTGTGTGTGTGGGAGCAAGCAACTGTGTGCGTGTGCGTGTGTGTGTGTGTGTGTGTGGGAGCAAGCAACTGTGTGCGTGTGTGTGTGTGTGTGTGGGAGCAAGCAACTGTGTGCGTGTGTGTGAGGGAAGGAGTGTAAGAAGTGAAAGAAACTGATAGAGAAAAATAAATAAAGTACACGTCCAGAGAGAGGAAACCATAACATATGGGCCAAAGACAGAAAGAAAGAGGGAGGAAATAGAAGATCTAAAAAGAGAGAGAGAGACACATTTGAAGGCCTGGGTGGACTGCAAAAGCCTAACCCTCAACTGTTCCCATCAGCTCTGTATAGCTCAGAGCAACTACACAACGTTAGTCACACAGTTGATTTATTTCACAGGTTGTCCCTTCTGTAACCCACACAGCTTTATAATACAAATTTCCTGTCGCTCTACAGATGTCAATGAAATTCTATTTTCCGTGGAACACAAGCACCGTAAATACACGGCAGCAGGCACACTCGTCTCTCCGGGTTATAACGTCACGTTTCAGTTTCCTTTCCTGTTGGCGATTGCCAGAAACACCGGTGGACAAAATGATGCGTCGTGACCCACTATGGCTCAAGAGCTGCCACGGTGTTCTCACTAATATGTCTGCCTGTCGTATGCTGCACATGGTGAATTGAAGTACTGCATTAGACGTGGCTCATTCCTCGCTTGCTTTTGGGGTGTTTTATATAAAGATGCTTACAAGACATTAGTATACATTTCCAAAACAAAAAAAAGGTACATTTGGGGTTGAAGTATTTCAACACATGAATAACAGTCCATGCTGCACATGGGCGTAGCCTCTTCAGAATCACAATTCAGGTTACAGGAAACAAAACAAAATGATAAATAAATAAATGTGCACTGAGCTCAAAACGCCCATCTTGGCCAGGACGCTCTTGAAAAAGAGATTTCAAATCTCAATGAGCCCTTCCTGGTTAAATAAAATATGAAAATATCAGCTTTGTCTCCATGGCTTTTGAGAGAGAGAGAGAGAGTCTACCCTCTATGTACTTCTGAATGACTAGCACTGTGCTTCGAGCCCCTCCACCTGAGCCAGCTAGCTGTGTTTGGGGTACAAGCACCATACAGCCTAGTCACCTGACCTTTACCCCTCTACTGTGGACCATCTAAACATGAATGTCCTGCCCCTGCTGTGTTGACAGACCAAATAAGACTGGAAGGGCTTCGGTCTATGGCTCAACGGCAGCATAGGTGAGAATGTTTCCAAAACACTCCAGACGAGAGCTACAGTTAAGCCAAGGCAAAACAGATACTCTGAAAAGGACAGACAGCAAGCAAGTGGATAAAGTAAGTGGATGTAGTAAAAACTATTTCAAAAGTGTTTAATGAAACTATTGTCCGACTCTGCTTTCAAGACTGGTTTGATGCATTTTACCATAACACATGCCTGAGTGAGCACGGACCTTGAAATATGTACTTTTGTTAGATTTGATTCAAAACAACAACCGCCGCAGACGACTGCAACTCTAAACAGCCGCCCACTCAACACGCACACAAAAGTCATGATTTGCACCCTCGTCTAAATGAGGCTACATCCACAAGCATCACCACGCCAGGACGCTGTCATCGCCCTCTCAGATAAAACAATGGATCAACCGGAGGGGAGGAAAGTCTGTTTACCGCAAAACCTAAGTACACTGGACCCATTTCCCTGGCATACTTCTAGACAAGTAAACAATAAGACAGACCGCTGGCTCCAGTTTAACATCCTGGATGTTTGAACGCCGTTTTAGACTCGCTGTGTAGTGCTGCAGGGTGGGTACACCCACACCCAACCGCAATTGCTAATAACCTATCCGCAACTACCCAACTATGTGATAAAGTGAACATCTGAGGACGGCACCCGACCCTAAATGTACCGTACAGTTCCCCTTTTTCTCTCTTGAACATTTATTGAACAATGACGTTTATCTCCAACATTTAGACCTATTGAACAGTAGCCTAATGTTTTGTTGATACAAAAAAGGTCAAACAGCCTAAATTGACACCGTGCGCAAGTTGTGAAAATTAAGTCTAACAAGCGTCGAAATCACATGCTTTTGTGAAAACGCACTGTACAATTAGGCTACTTTGTCCTTGAACATTTGATTTAACAATGACGTTTTTCTTTTAAGCATTCGGGCCTTTTCACTGTCGTTTTGCTGAAACGAAACATGTGAAACGGTAATCGGACCTCTTTTAGGCATAGAAAATGAATAGAATATAACAACAAAGTTGAGAAAATCAAAGTACCCACTGTCCAGCTATGATTGTCTACTTTTGTCTTCCTAGCGTCCACTGTGTCAGGTTTCAGTCAGGCCCTAACGTTTAGGCTTATGCACGAATGGCAGATAAACATAATGAAAGAAAAACCTCAATGTAGCCACAAGAATAAGAAATTTTTTGTCATGCATGGTCTTTCTCGTTATTCAACCCAACCCTTCATCCACACAATATTTATTTACCTTAAACCCGCCCGCCCCACGGATATAACCACGGCCACTTCGGGTTATGAGGCAACTCGCGCATCACTATCGCTGTGGCGTGTGCCAGTGATGCATTACCGCTGGATATATATTTTTTATTTAGGACGAAAAACGCACATTTACAGCTTCTTAGATCCAGCACATGCCCAACTTTAGAGCTACTTGGGTTTACACTGGAGAAAGAAAAAAGTCATTTGAAAAGAAAATGGCAACCATACTGAGAAAGGAAGTAAGGAAAAGTTACCACTAACACAGGACCAGATAGGGGTAAGCTAAAGTGGGTGAGACAGAGGCAGCCAGATGTATAAAGCAGTCTGCACATGTGCCTGCTGCTGATTTTCCATGATGGGGAGCCAATTCAGTGCTTTATGATGTGTCATAAAGCTAAAACAAATAAAGTTTCAAAAGGAGGCTAGCCATGCTGCGCTAGCACAAACAGATAGGCTATATGGGAGTTCTGTTTGAAGGCCAGATTTGAAATAAAGCTGCGTGACCACTTATGTTTGCCTAATGATTGATGTTAAAGCCTCGAGCATGAAAACAAACGGACAATGGTACTATCTTTTTAAAGGTAGACTTGTGACTTTACCACGAGCAGCACCGCAGATATTGTGACGAGCAAGATGCAAGACTTCGTTCTCACACAGTATCTGCGCACAGGACCAAAACAGCAGAGAAGTTTAGCCTCGCGCTTCAACGCTCTTAGTTGTTGCGGAAATTCACCCACTATGCCGTTTACTATGCGCACCTACGTCATATCGCTGAACCGTTGATATAGCACTGAATGGTGAACAATGTCATGGACCACAGTATATTCTTACCACTCCCACAATTGTAAGCAACCAACTGGTATCCACAAAACGACAATGTCATTCTAACTTCATGGTCTGACGTTCACTCAATAGGAGGTGTGTTAACAATAACATAGCCTGCTATCCGTTTCAAAGACTTACTCCCAAACCTGTTCATCTTTAAAAACAGGCCAACTGTACCCTTCACTCTAAAATAGAGCCTATAAGCCAAGAGATATAGAGTACGTGGACTTCTGAGGTAGAGGTACGTCTGGCTGTGGTGTTGTGTCTATGGTGTTTTACATGGCCTTGGTTGTCTAGTCCTGGGGTTGTGTCCCAAATGCCACCCTGTTCCTTATTTAAATGCGCTACATTTGACCAGAGCCTTAGTGGGCCCTGGTTCAAAAGTAGCGCACTCTATACGGAACAGGGTGCCATTTGGAACGTAGACCTGGTTCCCTTCCCAGTGGTCAACAAGGTGATATGAGAGGCCTGGTTACAGTTACAGTAGCTGTTGTAGGGCCTTCGGCCAAGAATAATGGAAAGTATTGAGAGTGGAGTGACTGGGCACGCAGACACACGCAGGCAGGCAGGCAGACACACACACGCAGGCAGCCACCACCTTCAGTGCACCCTCTCCTATTTGTTCATGATCAGCGAAAGAAACTTCAACAACAAACTCCCATTGGAACAGCGAAGTCACGCAGTAGAGGAGTACAAAAACTAACGTCCTCTAGTAACATAAGGCTCTCCTCACAGCTCCAGTTCCCACTTCCTAAACTGGGGCTTGCGTCATCGATCGCAAACAGAGCCAAATGTGCTTTTCACACATCTTGACCGGGTAAGGGACAGACGCACTCACACTAAGTGTGCAGGCATGCACACACACACACACACACACACACACACGTTTTCTACATTAGGTTAAGTCTACGCAAACAACAGCTGGGCCTTACACAAACCGACTGCGTTGGCATTTAAAAGGCGAGGGATTCACAATTCACTCATTCAGTCACGCCAGTCAAATATCCTTTGGCCCTCACAAAAATGTCCTTGTAACTCAAACCAGCCAAAAAACACAGAAACCCTCCAAGTACGCACACACACACGGCTCAAATAAGGGCTTTTTGAAAAAAACAAAAACAAACACCTTTCAATCCAGTCTCGTTTGTCTCTGACGTCAAAACCCAAACTGAACCACATGAGAGGAACGCCCCACTTAAACGTCCTTTGAGGAGGTTGATACTTGTCCACAATCCCTGTGTGTGTGTGTTTCTTGGACGGGCTCGGGAGTGACGGCGTCACGGCGTTCGCAGGGGAAGGAAGCGGGGGAAGAGTCTGTTTGGAGAGCAAGCCAGCTCTTATTAATTACCAAGCAAAACATTCCTGGCTTGGAAAGCGGCCAGCGAGAGAAGAACGCGGCAGTTACGAAGTCAACAGTCAAAACCCTGAGCTCTCTTACTCTCTCTCTCTGAGCTTTCTTTGTCAGTCTCTCCTTCTCTGTGTCTCTATTTGAGCTGGTCTGGATGCGCTTTGTGGGTCTTTGTAACACTCTTAGAGCTTTTGTGACCCCCTCAGTCTCTCACACTCAATTTAATACACTTTATTGACATGAAAGGTAAAACCCTCCCTCTCGCTGTCTCCCTCTCGCTCTCCCCGTCTCTCGTTTCCTCTGACAGCAACAATTTCCAAGAGCAAGACGGGGACAGACAGAACAGAACAGACAGGATGTCAGGACTGATAAATCGGAGACGGGCAAAGTTGAGGAGGAGTTCAAAGGAGCTAGCACAAACACACGCCACGACAGAGACAATAGGAGAGTGTAGTAAATATTGACAAAGGATGAGATCCTCTACAGCAGGCCATTGATCATAGGGGACGTTTTCCATAGCGCTGACTCGTGAGTTTTATTCGCCAGGTTTAAAGAGACACACATCCCAGACAAGGATCAGACCAGGGAAATCGTCAACCTACTCTTCTGCAGAGTGCCTAATGGCTGAGATCCATTGGGGATGTCTATCAGCCACACAAAATGAAGAGGAGTGTGGGTGGGTTAGCTCTTCTGTACATGCCAAATGGGTGTGGGGGCTCAGTTGGAAGGCTGAGGGTGTTGGTGGGCTCCACAGCTGTGTACCCAATGCCACCCTGCAACCCCTATTAAGAGGGAGTGAAGTGGGCAGCGGGAGATGTGTCCCAGCCCCTCCATTGGATCATAATTACAGCGGTGTGTGTGTGTGTGTTCGTGCGCGTGTGTGTGTCTGACAATGGAAGCAGGTGTGTCCGTGCATGTATATGTGCGTGCCTGTGTGTGCATCCACTGCCCACACACACACTTGCCACAAAGCAGGTGGGGGGTTGATGATGATGATGGGGTAATGGCGAGACCCAGCTGACATCTGCAGCACGGAGAGAGTCTGGGAGGGAGGTAGTCACGACAACGCTCACACAGTGGAGAGCTGGGCTGTAATCAAGCAGAAGGGGGAGGGGTCAACACCCCCAGAGCATGCTGGGCAGGGAGCCAAGGGCTTTAAATACCAGCATCTCCCAGGAGAGAATAAATTGTCCAAAAAACTATACATTTGGGGGTCAGAGAGCACCGGGAAACCGCACCGAATAATCAATGTTTGATGAGTCATCATGTTGTATCAATACAATGGTATATCAGGACTAGTTTATTAGATCACATTCTGGTGGGGTATCCCACTGAGGAATTAAACCCGCATCCATCAGCCCAGCGCTTATCACATCCGGCTGTGACTGGGAGTCCCATAGGGCGGCGCACAATTGGCGCAGCGTCGTCCGGGTAGGGTCTTTTCTAAAACTGACATGCCTAGTTAAATAAAACAATTAAAAAACTAAATTAAATATGACCACTACGTTTTTAAAATGTCTATCTTAATTTCAAACACAACTCAACACAATCCCAATCACTTTGTCTTTTAATAAATGTAAACATACCTAACAAACACATTGTACTTAAAAAAGAAAACACATTTAATATGTTAAGTGTTTAAAAAAAAAAAAGTGTGTTAGGTATTAATACATGTTAAAAGATGTTTACATTTATTAAAAAGACAAAAAAAGTAATTGTGTTGAATTGTTAAAAGTGGCCCTGTTGTTACCTCAGATAATGCCTTGATTTACACCTGGGAAGAAGACAATTCAATTTGCTCAACTTGACATTGGCTCAACCAACCCCAAGGCAAACATTCTGACTATATTAGCACACACAGCTACAAGAATGCATTTTCATGCTAGGTTTAAGACCTCATATGTAAGCTTATAGACACCCTAAATGATTTATAGAACAAACTTTGAGACTTAACTTGCTTAACACTTTTTCCATGTGGTTTGATCCTTCACTGACTCCATGAAATGACATTTGGTCAAATGATACATTTTGTGTATGTATTTCTAGAAACGAGAGGCTCAACATAGCCAACTCTCCCCTACAACGTGTGTTCGTTCCTGCCTATGCATGCTTCCTCTATGAACCAACAAGGATCCACCAAACCCAAACAAACGTGACTACATAAGACAAAGTCAGCCCTCTTCTTCTTCGTTAGAAGACACGAGCACACACACACACAAAGTTATTAATGTCTCTGAAATGCCAGCTGTACACAGACCAATTCCTGGAAACATTCACCCAAGGCCACTTTTTTGGGGCTTCATTACCATGGGAACTTGATTACCAAGCCTTTCAAGGGAATGACATCGTTCCATTTCAAAGCTAAGCCACCAGAGAGTAACTGCCTCAGTCAATACTTGAGACAATTAGGTACCACTTTATATAAAAAGGCAGCCTTTATTAAGGTTTTGTAAAGACTTTGACATGGCACTAACATACCTCATTGAACCAATCAAGGTCTTGATATATAAAAAAAAAAATTAAAAATCACACAACCACTCTCCATAGAAGAATGGATCTCCTCTCCAGGGCGTGTACTTGTACATCAAGCTGCCTCGCGCTACAGAAACAGGAGATATGCTCCGGTCCTATGGGCCGTTCTGGCTCGGACAAGTCTCCCTTTCATCTCATTTTGCTCAAATGAACAGCAAACCTGGTTTTAAACAAGCAGCTAAAGCAACACCTCCACGGCACAACGCCTCTCCCCTATTTGACCTTGATAGCTTGTGTGCATGTATTGGCATGTAGGCTACGGGTGCCATTTTGAAATGTGTGTAGTACTGTCCTCGTCTATTGATGTTCTGTATTATGTCCCGTTTCATGGTTTGTGTGGAACCCCAGGAAGAGCAGCTGCTGCTTTCACAACCGCTAACGGGGATCCTAATAAAAAGGGGAGGATCACGGCAGAGTTCAAAGTTAACCTTCCTTAGCGATACCGCTCTTCTAAAGAAATAAAACAGGCCCTGCTCCCTCTCCCTCTCTCTCTGCTGCCCCCCCCCCCCAGTCAATAAATCTTAGCAGGCGTTTTCACTCCCTAATCCTCTAAATCACACTCCCAATCAGACCAGGATTCAACAGAGTCTGTTAGAGAGGACATGGACTGACAAGCATGAAAACACACACACACACACACACACACACACACACACACACACACACACACACACACACACTATGCAGTGACCCTGGCTATGGAGTAATTAAGATAAGACTAACAGTCTATTAGCTCCATTTGATTAGGCTGACAGGACGGATGGAGGAAAGATGACGATGTTAACGTTCCTAAGTTTACAATCCATTTGTTTTCCTAAAGCTAACAGAATGAACCACAGCTAAGTTAAAAATGGGATAGTCCACTCCAAAATCAAACGTTTGACAAACGTGTCCAGACCTTAAAAAAGGTGGGTATTCAGTCCATGTGCTATATGCTATATGTATATATCCAGCTATACATGTCTCAATCTCAAACGAATGGGAAAGATATGGACTGTCTAATGTAAATCATTTTAGCCAGTGCCATTCATTTCCAATTCTCCTTCCGGTCTGTATCAAAATGTCCTTCCTAGCGTCTATCACAGCTACCGAGATCTCTATCAGTGCATAACCCCGTGACCTTGGGAGTGAATCTCAGCCAGAACACTTGGCAGTGTAGCGAAATACAGCAATCTTTACGTCGAACAAATCAGGACATTCATAAGCTGGCCAATGGAAATATTTACACTGACAAAACTACCCCCAGAGCCAACAAACATCCAAGCACATCAAATGCGAATGTCCTCAAAAGTTGTTAAACAATTGAGCTTCGGGTGGCTTTGTCGGGGCGCGCTAAATAAATGTACCACTGCTGTGACGCTAATTGCTCCCCGGTAGGTGGGCAAGAGCGAGAGTCAAAGGCAGAACTTTTTTGCCTTTTGATGTTATTGTAAGACTCAATTTGGCTTGATTTCTCTGTCGGAAGCCCGACTGAAAAAGCATAAGTGGGAGTGGTCCCCTGTAGCTCCCATCTGTTCAGAAAGCTAGAGTGGATTATTGTATTGTTATTTTAGGAGATGAGGGGTTTGACGATATACATAGTCCCAATTCATAGTCTTTTTAGCTATTGAGGTAACGATTTGTAGTCCTAACCAATCTCAGGCATTTTTTTTGTGACAAGTACCCTACATTTGGGACTGGGAGCATTTTTTTTACTAAACATTCCATGTTAAAATGTTATAAGATTGGAATAAAATAAAAAATAAAAAGGATTAGATGTGGCATGGATGCATTTCATTCAAGACTTCTATCATGGACTACTTGCTGTAGCGGTTGAGGGTGGAGTAAGACATTAAGACATCAGCTAATATCTACTATGCTGTCACAGACATTAGGGACTGGGTGAAGATGTGGTGCACACACACATACAGACAATGTTATGTTTCGCTGGCCCCTACTGGGAAGGGAGGCAGTGGCACTAACAAGCTCCTATACATGCCCTCCTATCAGGAGAGGGGTCCAGGACATGGCAACAACACCAGACAACCAGGGACCTGGGATTGCAGCGGCAATGTCCATTTTATCCATCAGCCTCAGGGGTAGTGTGGGATTACAGTCACTTGAAAGGAATGGAACTTTAACTGGAAATGCAAGGACTTTTCTAGGAAGGATAGGAAATCATAGAGCTAGGAGTATGATATCATAGAGCTAGGAGTATGATATCATAGAGCTAGGAGTATGATATCATCGCCAACATCCCGTAGAGCAAACAAACTGATGAAGTGAATTAAATACTTGAACACTTTAATTAAATCGTACTGTTTCATTAAAAAAGCACACATTCACATTGGGCAATCATGAAACTGGATAGCATATGGGGTATTTGGGGAGATTGACAAATACATATATTTATTTTTTTACAAATGTATATTTTGTACAACGCGATTCAAAAGGAGCCAAAAACTCTTTATGTGAACAATAATTGACCCATAAGTAACATTCTTCTCGTCCATGATCCCACCTGGTACAGTGTTGGTACGGATATCACTCTAGTTAGTCAAACTGTATCCAAGTCTCCACACTGGAGAGTAGAGCTCCCTACTAAATCCTGGCCTTTAGGGAACGCAAGACTATTAAATATCTAATTTGACAGTTAGCCCTGAAATGGTCTTAAATGATAAACTGTGTAATCCTACGTCTATTCAGGGAATGGTAAACGGCCGATGGTTGCCATAGAGACGGCGATGATGGTAACAGGTCCAGGCAACATAGACAGTAGCTATCTATAGCCCGTCTGTCTGTGGTGTGGGTTGAGCTACTGTTGCTGTCCAAATGCATATCACCTACATATTGGTTTGAAGCAGATCAGAGAAGCAAGATGTGTGCGTCTCTCTGACAGCGGCCCAAATCGCACCCTTTTCCATATATAGTGCACTACTTTTGACCAGGGCCCAAACCTGCACAGGCACGCGCGCACGCTCACACACACACAAACCAACGGCACATGCTCACACACACACTGTCTCAGAGTCCATTAGAGCTGTTTTTTATTTTATTTTACTAGGCAAGTCAGTTAAGAACAAATTCTTATTTTCAATGACGGCCTAGGAACTGTTAACATCACACTAGCAGAGTGCAGAGAAACATTCTCACAATTATGCTTCAATGGCCACTCTGCCAGACCCATCTGCTGCTAGAGAGGCCAGACGATGTTCTTTACTGACGATCTGGGGCCTGTGGGTACGCGACTGCGTCAAATATCTCCCACCCTCCAGACTTTTCTCTCAAAAGTGTAGCATAGGTTGTGCGCTCCGCAAACAACGTGTCCACTCCGACAATGATAACGGTAAAAGACTGGAATAAATACATTTTGACTGTATTAACAGAAATGAGCGTAACCAAACAAACATTGTAGATTAGAAATTAAAATGTACTACTGGTGATATGTAATGGGGAATTGATAGACACTAACAATCAAACAATTCACACAATGGAGAGAGAGATGCATTGTGCCTAACAGCCACACTCCCCTTCTTCTTGGACTGTGCGATCCGTGCGGATGAGTTCGGCCTCCTCAATGGATTGGTTCACTGAGAAGGGCGCGAATGAGACAGGTGTCTCGTGTGCCAATTCTTTTTTTTTTACATCTTGGTCGACCAACAGTCTATTGACCAAACAATCGACCAATCGACTAAATGGGGTCAGCCCTAAAAGAAAAGCAGAGAAAGACCGGGAGAAAAAGGAGTAATGAGCGAGAAGAGAGAGAGAGAGAGAGATCGAGAACAAGAACAAAAACGAAGAGAACAGAGAGGCAAAACGGAAGCTCCAAATGAACTCATCAAGCCAAAGGGCCCATCCCTCCTGTCTAAAATACTCGTTAAAAATGTGGCTTAGCCTGACTAATTACACTGCCAATGGCTACCGGTTGGGGACAACATTTCTCAGAATGAGGACATGTTTATACATGTATTGTCGTCTCATTTTCTATTCATTTCAATCCCAAAGCAACAGATTCTGTGTGTGTCTGTGTTTACTTGTTCAGTTCCCAGCTCCCCTATAAACTCTTCTCAATAATTCATAATGGAAAGTTGGTGGTTAAAATTCAGCATGGTGCACACATAATAAAATTGGGCATGGTATGACCCATTTAAAAATGACAAGAAAATCAGGCTGCTAGTCAAAGTGGACTGTGATTTAAGGTCAAGTCAAATATCCACTTGGTTGACTGCTTGACTGTCTTCAGTCAATACAAGAGTGCTGAATTATGAATGATGTGATGTTTGCATTGGGGTTGATACTAAAAATCATTTTTAAATGAAAGTCTAAAAACGGAAAGCTGCTGGAGTGAAAGGGAGACCTGTAACGGAAACGCTAAAGACAGACCACAGCTACAACAGGATGAATGTGCCGAGTAGGGAAACCACAAGAATGTGCATCTGTGAGAATCAAATCTAATTTTATTTGTCACATGCGCAGAATACAACAGGTTTTCATTACAGTGAAACGTTTACTTACAAGTCCTTAACCAACAATGCAGTTAAGAAAAAGCGTTAAGAAAGTATTTACTAAATAAACTGAAGTACATACATACGTGATAGTGTGTGTGATCTCTCTCCAGTTAATTGAAATGGCTTCTGTCCAAGGAAGAGAGAGTGACTGTCAGCAACGTGTGACGATCACCCTGGAAAAGCCTTCCGCAGGCTACGCACACCACACACACACACCATCAAGGAAATGAGAGGAGGCCTCATCCGTGGATAACAGTCTATCAAAAGCCATGATGGTACTTCTGCTGGAGGAGCAAATATCATCTTATCAAATTACAACACTGTCATGAACACCAGATGACAACTGTGTCTTGCACCGATCCACCCATGGAAAATGTTAGGTCCATTTCCTCATCAACACAACATTGAATATCCACAATTAACTATTAAAATGGACAATTTCAAACCAGGCACTGTGTGTATCAAGCGTCTCAGAGTAGGAGTGCTGATCTAGGATCAGCCCGTCCCCCGTCCCAAATAATCTTATTCATTGTGATCTAAGAGGCCAAACTGATCTTAAAATCCAAGCAATTCCATGGTAACAGTGTGACGCTGAAACTCACCTTTTCACATTAAAAATGTATGCCAAGGAAAAAACACTTAACAACTGCCACTGAAAATGTCACTGAAACACACAAAATCTCCCTCAGTTTTTTTTTATATATGTGTCCACGTTTTCCCAAAACTCTGTTAAATATCTAATTTGAATTAAGATTCAAAGATGTCTGCAGAAAGAATTGGGTGTCCGCTATGATATGACAACTTGAGTTAGAAATTTTTTTAATCTCTGTTGGCTATTGAACTACAGTAAGTGAAGTGGATCAACACCTGGTAAAAGAATGACATCATGGGTCCTTGATTTGTATTCAACAGAAATCCATCATTTTGAATGTGATGTACCCTAATTATGTATACAAAAAAAAGGTAGAAAAATGCAATATCCTCCTTATTCTAATGAGCTCTGACCCAAACAAGACCAAATGTGGTTGTTCCAGACTGGACCAAATCTGTACCAATCATAGACATCCATGTTTCATACGTTTAGACTTCACAGAAGAGCACAGTGGAGTACAGGACTGCACAGCCCAGTACAGGGGGAGGCAGGTAGCCAAGCGATTAGAGAGCAGAGCCAGCAACCAGAGGGTGTCCAGTTCAAATCCTAGATGCCATTGCCTGCCATTGTGACCTTGAGCAAGGCAATTATCCCCCCACAACAACATCTCTCCAGGCACCCAGTGAGGTAGCCTCCCCACACCACTACAAAACTACTCTTCTCTACTGCAACCATGGTTTGTGACTACTATGGTTTCTACATTGTGGCTAATTCAATTGCAATCATTCTGTTACACATTTTTTAGTCACTATTACCAATTTGGAGTGATGCGTTTTAAAACACTTAATAATTCATAAACAGGGGCCTCCCGGGTGGCGCAGTACTTGTACTGATAACACTTGTACTGATAAAAATGTTCTTTATGAATTATTATTATTTATTTATTTTTGTTAAATACATTTTTAGCCCCTTTTCTCCCCAATTTCATGGTATCCAATTGTTAGTAATTACTATCTTGTCTCATCCCCTGAAATTGTCTCAACTCCCATACGGGCTCGGGAGAGACTAAGGTCGAAAGCCATGCGTCCCCCGAAACACAACCCAACCAAGCCGCACTGCTTCTTAACACAGCACGCCTCCAACCCAGAAGCCAGCCGCACCAATGTGTCAGAGGAAACACCGTGCACCTGGCTACCTTGGTTAGCGCGCACTGCGCCCGGCCTGCCACAGGAGTCACTGGTGCGTCTATGAACTTTCATCATCCTCCCTCATGAGTGAGAGGGATTAGAAAATATCTTAAAGATATGTGGGTTTTTGGTAACAGAATGACAAGACACTAGGCAATATTTCTTAACTTACAGAAAGCAAACAATTTCTGCAAAATTAAATATAAAATGTTGATATTAGTCAGCCTTCAACATTGAATTTTGATGTATGAGCTGAAATAAAAAAAGAAAAATCACAGAAATGTTCCGTATGCACAAATAGCTCAGATTTTCTCCACAAATTTGTTCACAAATCCCTGTTAGTGAGCATTTCTCCTTTGCCAAGATAATTCATCCACCTTACAGGTCTGGCATATCAAGAAGCTGATTAAACAGCATGATCATTACACCGGTGCACCTTGTACTGGGGACAATAAAAAGCTACTCTAAAATCTTCAGTTGTCACAACACAATGCCACAATTGTCTCAAGTTATTGGGGAGCATGCAATTGGCATGCTGACTGCAGTAACGTCCAACAGAGAATTTAATGTTAATTTCTCTACCATAAGCCACCTCCAGAGTCATTTTAGAGAATTTGGTAGTACATCCAACCCGCCTCACAACCGCAGACCAATCAGAATCACTGATTGTCTGGGCCTGGTTCCCCTGTGGGTGGACCTATGCCCTCCAAGGCCCACCCATGGCTGCACACCTGCCCAGTCATGTGTAATCCATAGATTAAGGCCTAATGTATGCATTTCAATTGACTGATTTCCTTCTATGAACTGCAACTCAGTAAAATCTTTCAAAATGGTTGCTTTCATATTTTTTGTTCAGTAAAATACCTTAAAAACCATATACTAGAATAAGTCTTAAGAGCCCTTTTCCACCTGTGTGAGCAGAAATCAAAGCCTTTGCTTATTCCAAATTTTCAGGAACGAAAATGGTTGATAAATGTAGACTTCTAGCTTTCATTTGACACCAAATTTGATATGCTCCTATAAACGTGTTGGTGCTCATGGATCCTTTTACATGGAAATGACAATCAGTTTTCCTCCTCTGAGACGCTTGATACACACTCCCAAAAAGCAGCGAGAAAGACAGACAACCCATTTTGAGGAGCGAGGTAATTTGGTTCTTACACTTCTGAACACGCTTGACAACACCTTGTGATGCTCGCAATATCGATATTCTCATCTCACCCGGCCAGTGAACACCCACGGGATTAGTCTTTTTCTAGTTTGTGCCGTAAACCGACAACAGCCACGAAAGAGACCGACTTCCATTTCAATACGATGCCTCTCTATCGGCCCGTATCTCTCTCTGCCTCTCTGGAGCTGCAACATCGCAGCAAGATGTGAAATTATCTCCAGGCGTTATGGAAACAGGGTTGGGGGATCTAACAACTGCAAGCCATCGAGTTAAAGAGCCTTTAAAGGAAGTTTAACACAGGCTTTACAGACATTTGATGTGGAGGGAGACTCATCATGATGAGGCAACTAGAGGCCACGTAACTACTTTCCTGACATTAACACCCCCCCAATGGGCCTAATTGGACAAAGTAGTCCCTTGAGGTAACTGTATGCCTACAATACACCCCTTTTTAATTTGTAATGTTCAGTAACATTGCACCAATGGAACACATGACACCTGTTTCACATTACCGCAACTGTTGGTGGCTAGTTACCAGCACAGGGCTGATTGACAACGCCCAGGGGACTAGTATTCTACGCCAGGCTGGAACAAGACAGCAATCAGGCAAAAGCAGCAGCTTGCCGAAAGGGAGGCTAAATCCCAATTCAGACGGCAGATAAAGGAGTGGCTGATTAAATCAACGTATACGGCAGATGGGGCACGGAGAGCAGCGTTTGACACACCGTATGGGAGCTAGCTGAAATCCCCCTGCCAATTTCAGGGGATGTTAGTTCAAATTAAGCCAGGGTCATGTTCATTAGGGAATACCGTAGCGGGAATGTATTGGTTCCGTTGGCTCTGATGGTTGGACCATAGTGCTAGCAACCGAAGTTTAGGTTTGATTCCCACACAGGCCACATACTTACTGAATGTGTGAACTGTAAATCCAGTTCATAAATTACTGTGAATGATGATTCATCATAAGACAAGCTAACACACGTGGAAGATGTTTGATCACACAGCCCTACCCACAACACTGACGGAGTGAGTGATTGTGTGTGCCACTAAAGCGGGAAGGTAGATGACCTCTCAAAAGGGACACTCGAGAATGTCATCAACGTTACCATGAACTTCGCTAATTGACTTTTTGATAGGCACAGATGCTTTCTCCGCCACTGTTCTGGGTACATCACCGTTCATCAACTAACATAACATACGAGCTTCTAGCATCCACTTCTACAGAGTACATTCCCCGTGATGGCTAGCAGCCGTCCATATTCAAATTCAACACATATACTCCACTACCTGAAATAACCTCTGCCAGAGAGTGAGATGGCTCAGTGATTAAGGGGGGTAGAAATAGACAGTTGTTACACATTTGGGCTTTACCCACTTCAACTCACACAGAAAACTAGAGCGTATGTCCCAAAACCAGAAAAAGGAATTGGATTCTGTTTCTTTGCAATGAACACCATCCACAACCGTAGGACTATCAGCTTTTACGTCAGACCAGCGTTATAATCCCTCCAGTTATAGCCGAAACTGGAAAGAGGAGACATTTCTAGCACGGCAAAACGCATTTAATTTGGATTTTGTTTCTCCAAAAGGGATAGAGAAAACCCGCATCGCAGTCATTTTAAAACCTTCACAAAGGGAAAGTGAACAGGCTGCTCTGAGGTCAGTTCATCTTATTTCCTGATGATTCAAGTTACCATTACTGGGTTGGAGAAACCTTGGCGACACCTTATTGTGAATTTTCCATAATGCCTAAGGTCATACACGCATTAGTATCACATATCTGCAACATTAGTAAGTATTGAGTAATGGTGGGAAATGAAGCATGTTGCTCTAGGTAAGAATGATGAATCATCACCCTTTTAAATCTGGAGGACCTAGATGGGAGGAGTGATATCTTGAGAGAGAGTTCATTAGTCTGTCTGTGTCCTCTGAAATGAATCACTGTTCCATCCTCTGACTGAAATATACAGGCGTGGTGGCTGATAAATTACTATGGGAAATGGCAAAGCATGACGTTAACAGCCTAGAATATGAGCCAAGATCAATTTAGCATTTCCTCCCTAATGGTTAAGGTTAGGATTTGGGGTGGGGTAAGCTGATCCAAGATCTGTGCCTAAGGATGACAGGGTCTGATTGGTGTGGGTGGAACAAGGTGACTTCGTCAACTGAAGATGAGATAGGAGTTAGGGTTCACAGAACTTTTGTTATACGTTATCCAACCATTTTCAACCCACAGTAGGAACACATGAACGTACATGCTTTCGTGAATAGAAACACGCTGTAAAACAAAGTTTGTAAAATTCCACAGTAATAATTTGCCACATTTCCAGAGTTACCATCTGCACTATGCTAAGGTAACATGTCACTAGAGGCCGGAGCCAGGCCAATCACTTCCCAGAAAGAGACAAAGCAAAGAGAGGGGTGACCTCGCATGTCCCCATTACCACACACACACTTCATTAAGCCAGTGGCCCTGGGGTTTTCAGACAAAACAGACTTGGCCAGAGAAGATATCTGGCCTGAGGACACTTCCTCCCCCGGTCAGGAAGCAGCCATTCATGTTATCAGAGAGATGGATGACTCCTAAGTCAATACGTAGTCATGATAAGCGCAATTTGTTTGAATGAGAGAAGGAAAGAAAGCAATCTTCCCGATGACAAGTCAATGTGAGAACTGAATGCTAGTGACAATGGGTGTCAACATGCGTTGTTGACAATGTTATGTGCCCTTCCAATGACTCCTTCACATGTGTTAACTCTGTGATAAGAAACCTTCAAGAGACAAAGATAGCTCCCTTTATATTCTCTCTGCCCTTACATACCATAGTTCACCAGAGGCTCAATGTTTAATTGAGCCACACACAAAGTTCAGAAGCAATTGTAAAAAAAACGTGTGACTTCCTTGCTCCGTGTCCTAACGGCCTATTAGGAATAGGTACTCCTTCATACCTTGAGTGCCTTCAGTGACGCTATTTTGCATGTTAGTCAGTAAGCTATTAGTGTCTGATGTGAGAAATAGATCATTTGAAGAGACAACACACAAAAGCATATTTTTAATCCCTTCGAAGACTCACAATGAATAAACAACAACTCTGTCACTTGTCTTCACTTTGACCATACTCTCGGTCAAAATGACTGACTGGGTGCAGAGTTGAACCCACGCTGGAAGACAAAAAGTGTTGCTTAATGCCAAACAGAGAAACTGAGCCCTCAGTCAATGAACCGGTGCCTGTGTTACGAAACTGCTGATACCAAATAAAGCATTTTGGCTGACACTCGTTATTAAATGTTGAGGGAGTTTATGGAAAGTACATGTTTTTATGTCCCGTGGTCCATTAGGTTGAAATTCTGAGAAGACCAGAGCAGTGTTCTAAGAAAACCGAGCAACACTCATGCATTTCTAATGGGCAATGTCGCAAGGGCGAAGGCAGGAGGAATGCAGTAATGCAATCAACATGAGTGACAACACCATAAGGTGTTATTACCATCATTTACATTGAAGACGTCACGGGCATGACGGCTATGCAGGACTAGAACTATATTATTTAGGCAACGGTGTGAGATGGAGGACCAACTGACACATTGACTGATCAGAGAAGAATGAATCCCCCTTTTCACAGAGAACTACAAGCATGCACAGATGACTGGCTGAGAATTAAGTGTAACTAAGCAGATTCTTAGGGGAGGTGCTGCTCATTCCTATGAATAAAGATGAGCGTTGTGGACCCAACTGTGCTCAAGCAGGAGCAGAATTATGCTAGAGCAACCTAAAACAGCATTAGGCCTACTAAAAATAGTCCACATATTATAGCAACATATTATTAAGAATGTTCATAACAGTGGCCTATACGATTATGGTTATGGTGCAATATTACTGTGTCATCATTATTGATTAATTGATTTGAATTCACCATACTATACGCTAAACGGTAGTTACAACAGCCCCATCCTGTGGTATAGTCTCAAAGCCATTGATAAGTAACAGTAGCCCAGTGACCTCTAGACTCAAATACTATTTAATATAAAGTTCGAGTCAATTGCCTCTAGCTTGCTGAAAACATAAGTGGGTGTTTATATGTTCATCGCAGATTATAAGTGTTGAATTGACTTCCGGTCTATCGTTTTTTTAAATTTAGTCTAATAAGCAGATCTGGTGTGTGTGTGTGTTCATCCCACACGGCACCTATGACACATGAACATGGCATTTACTTTCAAATAGACTGACAATTGAGGCTATGGGTGGGATAGGTTAGGCTGGCTTACTGCAAGACAAAACATATATCATCTAAAATGTTACTTCCACCCCGCCCTTCCTATCTGTTCCTCTTCTCGCACGAGAAAGTTAGCTGAAAGTCAACTTGAATATTGTTTGACACATTTAAATCAAACAATGGAAATGCTACAATTTTACAACAACAAAAAATGTATACACTTACCTCCTCGACAGTCAGCGGCATGCATATCCTGTACTCCTTGAGCAGCATCTTATTTGATATAGCTCTTCTTGTTCTACAATGTAGCCCGTCTAACAAGTTATGACCGCCAAAGCTTTAGCTAATAAAAACGCAGAGTTTGGCAATGCATGTGGATCGCCTTGAAAACAGATGACCACTGTGAGTTGTCTTGTCTCATCGGAACGAATGGAATTTTCACTGGGGAATTTCTCAGAAGCAGCCTTCAAAAACGAGCCTTTTTTTTAAAAATTCCGGACAGGACGTGGGTAAAGAAAAGCAGTTAAAAAAAACGTACTTAACTAGGATATGCCCTCTGCGAAATACATGAGAATCGATTGACAATCGGCCAAACAGATGTTGCTTTCAAAACGTGGGCGGTAACAAAACGGTCAAGTTGCTTTAACTGCAGTTCTCAACCCAAAAAGAAATAGATACGAGGTTTATCTAAAACAAATATTTTAAAAAGCGAGGGTCAGGTCCGTCCTTGCAGAGGCTAATAAGCTAAAATGTGCTCTTCCTCACGCTTCTGAGTTCCTGCACATACGAGTCTTCTTTACAAAGGCTTGGCTTTATGTTGCGGTGTCCTCTCTTTGGATGTGAAAAAAATGGTACGAGCTCTTCCTTTGGCTGTCGTTTCTCACTCCGTGCGACGACGAGCTATTTTGCCGCGGACAGGAAACAAGATGCGTGAAAGTAAGCGCATCAGAGTTCATGCTCCCTTTCATTGTCACTGGTTCTATTCAAATGTGAACAATCCTCTTCCCTAGAAAGTGTTTGAAACCACGTTAAAAGATTGTGCTACACGAGTCGACTATACAGTCTGCTGAGTAGCCTGTGTTATTTGACCTTGGCCTAAATAACGGTTTTTGATGACTCTGTGTCCATCATCCATCCAATCAAATGTTATTTGTCACATACACACGGTTAGCAGATGTTAATGCGAGTGTAGCGAAATGCTTGTGCTTCTGGTTCCCGACAGTGCAGTAATATCTAACAAGTAATCTAACAGTAACCCAACAACTACCTAATACGCACAAATCTAAAAGGGGTGAATGAGAATATGTACATGTAAAAATGACATTGTTTAAAGTGACTAGTGACTGCTTGTTCATAGGTCTTTGCCCCGACTTGGCCATAGCAGGCCTGATGATAGAGAAGATGTAGGCCTAGAACAACATACAGATCTAATGCATTTCTTAAAAACCAAGGTCTAATTGGAATTAAATAAATAATAATAACCGACACACCTGTCCGGGGGTGTCCTCGGATGGGGCCACAGTGTCTCCTGACCCCTCCTGTCTCAGCCTCCAGTATTTATGCTGCAGTAGTTTATGTGTCGGGGGGCTAGGGTCAGTTTGTTATATCTGGAGTACCTCTCCTGTCCTATTTGGTGTCCTGTGTGAATCTAAGTGTGCGTTCTCTAATTCTCTCTCTCTCTGAGGACCTGAGCCCTAGGACCATGCCCCAGGACTACCTGACATGATGACTCCTTGCTGTCCCCAGTCCACCTGGCCGTGCTGCTGCTCCAGTTTCAACTGTTCTGCCTTATTATTATTCGACCATGCTGGTCATTTACGAACATTTGAACATCTTGGCCATGTTCTGTTATAATCTCCACCCTGCACAGCCAGAAGAGGACTGGCCACCCCACATAGCCTGGTTCCTCTCTAGGTTTCTTCCTAGGTTTTGGCCTTTCTAGGGAGTTTTTCCTAGCCACGTGCTTCTACACCTGCATTGCTTGCTGTTTGGGGTTTTAGGCTGGGTTTCTGTACAGCACTTTGAGATATCAGCTGATGTACGAAGGGCTATATAAATAAATTTGATTTGATTTGGTTTACTTAGCCTACAGGCTATTCTCTTTTTTGTCTATAATGTTCTCTCTGGTATGCAATCTGGTTTCCGCTCAGGTTATGGATGTGTCACTGCAACCTTAAAGGTCCTCAATGATGTCACCAATGCCCTTGATTCTAAGCAATGTTGTGCTGCTATTTGTATTTATTGACTCGGTCAAAGCTTTTGATACGGTAAACCATTCCATTCTTGTGGGCCGGCTAAGGAGTATTGGTGTCTCTGATGGGTCTTTGGCATGGTTTGCTAACTACCTCTCTCAAAGAGTGCAGTGTATGTCTCTGCCACTGCCTGTCACCAAGGGTGTACCCTACTGACAGGCAGTAGGCCCCAAGCTCTATCATCCATTTATATGCAGATGATACAGTCTTATACTCACATGGCCCCTCCCCGGATTTTGTGTTAAACGCTCTACAACAAAGCTTTCTTGGTATCCAACAAACATTCTCTGCCCTTAACCTTGTTCTGAACACCTCCAAAACAAAGGTCATGTGGTTTAGTAAGAAGAATGCCCCTCTCCCCACAGGTGTGATTACTTCCTCTGAGGGGTTAGAGCTTGAGGTAGTCACCTCATACTTGTGAGTATGGCTAGGCGGTACACTGTTCTTCTCTCAGCACATATCAAAGCTGCAGGCTAAAGTTACATCTAGACTTGGTTTCCTCTATTGAAATCGTTCCATTTCTCACCCCAGCTGCCAAACTAACCCTGATTCAGATGACCATCCTACCCATGCCAGATTACGGAGACGTAATTTATAGATTGGCAGGTAAGGGTGCTCTCGAGTGACTAGATGCTCTTTACCATTCGGACATCAGATTTGCCCCCAATGCTCCTTATAGGACACATCACTGCACTCTATACTCTTCTGTAAACTGATCATCTCTGTAGACCCATCGCAAGACTCACTGGTTGATGCTTATTTATAAATCCCTCTTAGGCCTCACTCCCTATCTGAGATATCTACTGCAGCCCTCATCCTCCACATACAACACCCGTTCTGCCAGTCACATTCTGTTAAAGATCCCCAAAGCACACACATCCCTGGGTCACTCGTCTTTTCAGTTCGCTGCAGCTAGCGACTGGAACGAGCTGCGACAAACACTCAAACTGAACAGTTTTATCTCAATCTCTTCATTCAAAGACTCAAGCATGGACACTCTTACTGACAGTTATGGCTGCTTTGCGCGATGTATTGGTGTCTCTACCTTCTTGCCCTTTGTGCTGTTGTCTGTGCCCAATAATGTTTATACCATGTGTTGTGCTGCTGCCATGTTGTGTTGCTACCATGTTGTTGTCATGTTGTGTTGCTGCGTTGTCATGTGTCGCTGCCTTACTATGTTGTTGTCTTTAGGTCTCTCTTTATGTAGTGTTGTCTCTCTTGTCGTGATGAGTTTTTTGTCCCATATTTGTATTTAATTTATTTTTAATCCCAGCATCCTTCCCCACATGAGGCCTTTTGCCTTTTGGTAGGCTGTCTTTGTAAATAAGAATTGGTTCTTAACTGACTTGTCTCATTAAATAACGGTTAAATAAAAATAATTGTGGGCAAACTAATCAAGCAATAAGAAGTGGAATAAATGAACCAGTTACATGTTTCAGAAAACATGACTTGCTTATATGGTTGAATCTTTTAGGATTTTATTCTAAATTCCAATGTCTATAGGACTTTGTGCCAATTTGATTCAATGGAAAATAACAATGGATCTGTCCCAAATGGCACCCCATTCCCTACATACTGCACAATTTTGACAAGAGCCTTATGGGCCCGGCAACGCCCAGGGGACTAGTATTCTACGCCAGGCTGGAACAAGACAGCAATCAGGCAAAAGCAGCAGCTTGCCGAGAGGGAGGCTAAATCCCAATTCAGACGGCAGATAAAGGAGTGGCTGATTAAATCAACGTATACGGCAGATGGGGCACGGAGAGCAGCGTTTGACACACCGTATGGGAGCTAGCTGAAATCCCCCTGCTAATTTCAGGGGATGTTAGTTCAAATTAAGCCAGGGTCATGTTCATTAGGGAATACCGTAGCGGGAAAGTATTGGTTCCGTTGGCTCTGATGGTTGGACCATAGTGCTAGCAACCGAAGTTTAGGTTTGATTCCCACATAGGCCACATACTTACTGAATGTGTGAACTGTAAATCCCGTTCATAAATTACTGTGAATGATGATTCATCATAAGACAAGCTAACACACGTGGAAGATGTTTGATCACACAGCCCTACCCACAACACTGACGGAGTGAGTGATTGTGAGTGCGAGCGCGCCGCCAACGCGGAAAGTTAGATGACCTCTCAAAAGGGATACTCGAGAAGGTCATCAACGTTACCATGAATTTCGCTAATTGACTTTTTGATAGGCACAGATGCTTTCTCCGCCACTGTTCTGGGAACATCACCATTCATCAACTAACTTAACATACACGAAAACAGACGAGCTTCTATCATCCACTTCTATAGAGTACATTCCCTGTGATGGCTAGCAGCCGCCCTTATTCAAATTCAACACATTTACTCCACTACCTGAAATAACCTCTGCCAGAGAGTGAGATGGCTCAGTGATTAAGGGGGTAGAAATAGACAGTTGTTACACATTTGAGCTTTACCCACTTCAACTCACACATAATAAGAGTTTATGTCCCAAAACCAGAAAAGGGAATTGGATTCTATTTTTCTTTGCAATGAACACCATCCACAACCGTAGGACTATCAGCTTTTACGTCAGACCAGCGTTATAACCCCTCCAGTTATAGCCGAAGCTGGAAAGCGGAGACATTTCAAGCACGGCAAAACGCATTTAATATGGATTTTAGCTCGTCTTTTCAGTTCGCTGCAGCTAGCGACTGGAACGAGCTGCAACAAACACTCAAACTGAACAGTTTTATCTCAATCTCTTCATTCAAAGACTCAAGCATGGACACTCTTACTGTCAGTTGTGGCTGCTTTGCGCGATGTATTGGTGTCTCTACCTTCTTGCCCTTTGTGCTGTTGTCTGTGCCCAATAATGTTTGTACCATGTTTTGTGCTGCTGCCATGTTATGTTGTCATGTTGTGTTGCTGCCATGCTGTGTTGTCATGTGTCGCTGCCTTACTATGTTGTTGTCTTAGGTCTCTCTTTATGTAATGTTGTCTCTCTTGTCGTGATGAGTTTTTTGTCCTATATTTTTATTTAATTTATTTTTATTTTTAATCCCAGCATACTTCCCCACAGGAGGCCTTTTGGTAGCTGTCATTGTAAATAAGAATTGGTTCTTAACTGACTTGCCTCATTAAATAAAGGTTAAATAAATAAAGGTAAAATAAAATAATTGTGGGCAAACTGATCAAGCAATAAGAAGTGGAATAAATGAACCAGTTACATGTTTCAGGAAACATGACTTGCTTATATGGTTTAATCTTTTAGGGTTTTATTCCAAGTTCCAATGTCTATAGGACTTTGTGCCAATTTGATTCAATAGAAAATAACAATGGATCTGTCCCAAATGGCACCCCATTCCCTACATACTGCACAACTTTTGACAAGAGCCCTATGGGCCCGGGTCAAGAGTAGTGTGCTATACAGGGGACATGATGCCATTTCGGACATAGTCAATAGCTTTTCATGTGATATAGTTTGTAGTTGGACCAACATTACAATAATGATGTAACTCCAACATTTGAATAACGTCTGTTTTTGATTAGAAAGGGTGTTAGGCTCTATGTTAGATATATGACCTTCTCAGCGCACACAATAGCCCTGTATGGCTTCCTAAAGCTCTAGCTCAGAACAGCACATCCTCAAATTAAGTCATGTTACGCAATACCTGTGGCCCACTTTTCAGAAGTAGACAATGGGCATGGGTCGGACTCAAGCTCTCAGCCGTGTGTTCGATAAGAGTGCTGGATGTGGTTTCATCTTCAGTCTGTCAATGGATCTCAGATCGTTTCAGCGCAGGGTAACAAAAAGTGGATTCAGGATTATAAAATTAAAATGCCCTCATTATGATTTGCATGGTCACACTCACAATTGATTTCTCGTTCTCCATATCACTTTAAAATGCTATGCTTATAAAAGTGTTTCAATTAGTTCTCAGGCAGTCTCTTCTCAGGCGTTTATTGTAGACACAACTCCATCATAAAGATGACATGGTTGTTATCGATGGAGGCTTGATCGGTACTGTTGATATTTGCCCTACATTACTTGAATGAGTGCTTTAGGATCCTGCAAATATTTGGATGCCTCTTCAGCCCTGTTTTATTTGGCCAATATTTTCATTATTTCATATTTGGTCTCCTCTCTGAGCTGATTACAGGCCATGTTTAATTTTCAAGCTGTTAAGGTTAAGGTTTAGTCTGTGTTGGGGAAATATGATCCTAGGCCAGCGCTTAGGTGCAGCCTCCCCCCGGAGCAGGAAAATCACTGACCTACATGAGTTGTATTTATTTCTGAGGGAAATCTTTCAAAGCAATGAACTGTGTGAATGAAACCAAATCATGAACAGTAATGTCCTAGTGACATCTGCTGGTTAACTTGAGTCAATACATGGAGATGAGGTCTACACCTTTCAGCCGAGGTGTAAACAGCAACATACTGCTAAATTCTTTGTTCACCATTCAAGTCCAAGGTTCTAATCCATACACTTGTCATCTCCCGTCTGGACTACTGCAACTCTCTATTGGCTGGACTCCCCACTTTTGCTATCAAACCCCTGCAATTTATCCAGAACAACGTAGCTCGCCTGGTGTTCAATCTTCTCAAGTTATCCAATGTCACCCCGCTTCTCCACACACTCCACTGGCTTCCAGTAGAAGCTTGCATCCACTTCAAGTCCCTTTTACTTGCCTATGGAGCACCAAGAGGAACTGCCCCTCCCTACTTTCAGGCTATTCTCAAACCCTTCACCTCAACTCCAGCACTCCATTCTGCCACCTCTGGTCTCTTCGCCCTCCTAGCACCCCAATGGTGGACCGAGCAATTCACATAATAAGTTGCGTGGACTCACTCGGTGTGCCTCGGTGTACCTCATCTCTGTACCTCACATATACAATTGTCTGTAAGGTCCCTCAGTCGATCAGTGAATTTTAAACACAGATTCAACTACAAAGACCAGAGAGGTTTTCCAATGCCTCGCAAAGAAGGGCACCTATTGGTAGACGGGTACAAATTTTAAAAAATAACATTGAATAAGCCTTTGAGCATGGTGAAGTTATTAATTAGACTTTGGATGATGTATCAATACACCCAGTCACTACAAAGATACAGATGTCCTCCCTAACTCAGTTCCAGAAGAGGAAGGAAACCGCTCAGGGATTTCACCATGAACCAATGGTGACTTTAAAACACTTACAGAGTTTAATGGCTGTGATAGGATATAACTGAGGATGGATCAATAATATTGTAGTTACTATACAATACTAACCTAAATGACCGAGTGGGAAAAAAAGGAAGCTTGTACATGTTTTCACTTTGTGATTAAGGGGTATTGGGTAAAAAATCTAATAATATATTTAATCCATTTTTCAATTCAGGCTGTAACACGACAGAATGTGGAATAAGTCAAGGGGTATAAATACTTTCTCAAGGCACTATAAGTGGTGTTCACATTTCAAGCTCAGGAAAGAAACTTAATAAATATATGAATTTAGTGTGAATTATTCACAACATTGTGTCAATAGACTTTTCAGAATCATACTTTACTATGATAGGCTTCCTGAGGCAGGTTTCTCTATACAGTTGGTTTAATAATAGTAAAAATAATAATAATAATTCATGACATTTGTAAAGCGCTTTTCATTATACAGAATAATATCAAAGTGCATATGAGTTTTCCCCTGGGCAGTCAGGGAAATGTTCTCATTCCACCGTGGGTGTAAGCCATTTGCAAATAAAACACATTCCTCACTATCTCTCCCTCAATGTTTTTTAAAACAGGACTGTTTGTGTCTGAAATAACACCAAGAGAAATATTACCAAGAGTGCACAACTGTCTTGAAACTTTGATGGTTGAGTCAATGAGATGAGATTTGGAAGGAAGGCCTCGAGACTACATCATCATCATCGTCAATTAGATCATGTGTAACATATTTGGGTTTACATTCGCTTTACTTAAAATGCCTCCTTCACAGAGACAGGGGTCTTTTTGTTATTGGCCCACTATTTCATGCTTAAAAAAATATACCAGAATAACCTAGAAAATAATTCTGGAAATTATAACGTTTCACCCTGAGCACAGTTTCCCCCCATCAATAACCTATTAATGGAAAAAATTATCAAACAATATAAGTGAGGACAGCTGGAAAGATTAAGTTGAGAGAGAGGGACGCTGTGTGAATAAGAAAGGATTGACTGTCAAAACGCCTGACACAAATAACAAATCTTTTTTTATGGTCCTTCTCTGGGTCCTTCTGGCAGCCTAGGTGGCCTTTGCAGTTCCTTGTTATTGGTCGGTTTTCCTTCACTTCCTGTAGTTTTGACACAACAGCAGCGTGCTAGCAGGAGTTAGCACTTAGCAGAAATTTCACTTGTAAATTCGCCGTAGTATTCAGCTTACGATGTCGGAAAACATGTCTGCAGAGGTGGAGCGATCAGAAAGATCAGATGGCAAGCTTGTGAAGATGGAGATCGACTACAGTTCAACTGTAGATACACGTCTACCGGAGTGTGCTGAAATGGCAAAAGTAAGTTGGGTATGAATGAGGCCAGCGCTGGCTGAGTCATGGTGCATCACGAATGTTAGCAGAATGGCTAGCTAGCTAACTTGTTAGCAAATAAAGTGCTGTTTGTAATAATAGGCAACATTGCAACTGTATTGCAACAAAGTATCACAAATATTGAGTCGATTTACTTGTAAGGTAAGTTATACATCTCGATTAGTTAGCTAGGTAACGTTAGCTACGGTAATTGTTTTCGTCAGGTAACTTCTCTAGCTAACGTTACCTACACTCTACTAGTACAGTATCTTGGCTCTTGGTGTTATGTTATGCTTACTATCCGGTTTGATCGTTTCAGTTGGATTGTATACTAATTTATCAACCAACTACTAACGTAGGTACCACAGTTATTGTTTTTCGAAGACCCCGCTACTTCTTGTTAGAAATATACAAACGTTATAGCTTGCTGGTTAAGTTTTTCAGTTTTAATCATGTGTCAAAGCTGACAGAAATGTGTTAACATCTTTGGCTTTCTCGAATCAGACTCTGATCAGCAGTGACTTTATGAATGATACAGTTTTCATTAGTATTTTTTGTTATCCATCTCATAATTTGATCATGTGTGGTCATTTTAAATGGATCTTTATAAGAATTGTCTGTCATTTGTCCTGACTGTAAGCTTGATCTGCTCTGCTTTTCTAGGAAGGTCGGCTGCAGGAGGCCGTTGAAAGCCTTTTGTCGCTGGAGAAGCAAACGAGGACTGTGAGTGTGAATTCATTCATTTCTAATTAAACATCATACTCCATTGAGATTAAACAATATAAATGATCATACTCCTCTGACTAATCGCATAGTTATCTTTGAGTAACATTGTTCTCTTTTTATCCATCTTCACAGGCTTCTGACATGGTGTCAACCTCCAGAATCCTGGTGGCCGTTGTGCAGATGTGCTATGAAGCGAAGGACATGGATGCCCTAAATGAAAACATCATGCTGCTCTCTAAAAGGAGGAGTCAGCTCAAAGGGGTGAGAGTTGGGGCTCCTTCTTTGAAGGGATACTAAGAGAAGGTAAAACATTTGAGGCAGGGGTGTATTAATTAGTGCAAGCAGTTGCCAAAACGTTTTGCAACAGAAAACTGCTTGCAACGCAACAAACAAATGTAATGTTTTTGTTCTGTTTGCCAACATTTGGTTTATCGTGAATACACCTCAGGTATGCACCAGTAGGTTACGGTGCTTTGCCATCAAAACAATGTTTTCTTCGTGTCCTTTTATGTGTTCCAAGACAAAGTAAAGTGTTGCCTGATGTTCGCTCTTTTGGTATATAACCTTCTCTTTTGCTTTGTTTCTCTATTCTCAGGCTGTTGCTAAGATGGTGCAAAAATGTTACAAGTATGTAGATACCGTCACCGACCTGACTGTTAAGCTGAGACTCATTGACACACTACGCACAGTGACCGCTGGCAAGGTGCGTGGTGTCATGAACTTTCTCTGATTATCCTTACTTGGATCATCCGAAAATGACATTAAGATGATACCACCAATCATGCATATTCAGATGGCATAAAACAATTATTTTACTTTTGTGAGTCCAAGTCATGTCTCCATGCAATTCAAATGCGCTAACGGCTTTGTTTCCCTCACTCAGATCTACGTGGAGATTGAGCGGGCCAGGCTGACCAAAACATTGGCAAACATCAAGGAGCAGCATGGTGAGGTCAAAGAGGCTGCAGCCATCCTCCAAGAGCTGCAGGTAAGGGGTTTTCACTGGCATTCCTTGGCAGTTTTCACAATTTCTTATAGACTGGAGGTAAGAGGTTTCAACCATCCATGTTGCATGAAGCTATTTGACTTACTGGTCTGAATCTTCAGACACAAGTGCAGAACTCAAACTGCCGGCCAAATCCCCTTGACATCAAATAAAAGGAAGTTTAAAAAAAATATTCAACTTCATATTCATCATCTCCAGCACCACCCCAACATCAACATGTGTGAAAATTGCGAGTTTCTTTGTTTGGTAGTACAAAATATGGAAGAAAAGTGTTTCCAATTACATAATTGGTGTGCATCGTGTGATTTTTAACCAATTATGAGTAGGCATTGTCATTGGAAACACTTTTCTTCCATCTTTTTTACTACAAAACATAGAAACTCGCCATTTACATATATTTTGGGGAGGTGCTCGATATTATGAAAAATAAGTTGAAAACTGCGAAATTTCCTTTTTCATAATTTCAGTGGAAGTTGGCTGAGACACCATAAATAATCAAAATAAAATATTGTATCTGTGAAGTGTTGTGCCCTCCAGGACCAATACAACAGTTGTTCACAAACCATTCTTCTCCCGGTCCAGGCTGTGATGTTGCACAGCTTGGCCGTGTTCAGTAGGCACGAAATGGGAGTGGTATTAACTGAACTTGCCGAATGAGAAACGTTTTGCTATGACGTGCCCTAATGAACATGACCCAGGGCTAGAGTATAACATTCTGCCTCTGATAGCATGCACTCTTTCACCCTACAGGTGGAGACATACGGCTCCATGGAGAAGAAAGAGAAGGTGGAGTTCATCCTGGAGCAAATGAGGCTGTGCATCGCCGTCAAGGACTACATCCGCACCCAGATCATTAGCAAGAAGATCAATACCAAGTTCTTTACAGAGGACGGCACTGAGGTGAGAGAAAAGAGTTTATTCAGGCTGGGTGTTATGATATGGCCTCCCTCCCAAATGGCACCCTGTTCTCTAGAGTGCACTGCTTTTGACCAGGGCCCATAGGGGTCTGGGTATGCTATGTAGGGAATAGTGTGCCATTTGTGGTTTTGTCTATTGGGGTGGAGGAGGAACTACCTAAACATTCAATGTTCCAATCAAAACATTCACTTTCGTTTTCCTATTTTGGAACAGTTTGACAGAAAACAATATTTATTTCCTGCAAAATATTGAAGTCATATTTTTATTTTCGGCTGTTTGGAAAAAATGACTGTTTTTGGCGGTCTAATCTGCTCCTGATGAAGAAACATAGCAGTGAAGAACCAAGCTGCAATATTTTTAACCATTTACGTCATTATTTTTCCTTAGGAGTCTAAGCTGAAGTATTACAATCTGATGATCCAAGTAGACCAGCACGAGGGATCCTACTTGTCCATCTGCAAACACTACCGTGCCATCTACGATACCCCCTGCATTCTGGAGGATAGTTCCAAATGGCAACAGGTAAACACTGGTCTCAGAATAATGTGGTTTTTTTTTTAGGCTTCAGCTGTACATTTGTTGTTTCTGAAAGAAAATATTTCTCTTACAAGCAGGACTTAGTTGGAGAGGGTGTTAGTGAGTGTACTGCACACTGACTGGTGAAAATGTGGCTAACATTGGGTCTGGCTTCACAGGGGACTAAGACGTTACAGATTGCACCTTTTTAAAATGCATAACGATACAACGCCAATGTTCTTTCCTGTTCCAGGCTCTGAAAAGTGTTGTTCTGTACGTGATACTGGCTCCCTACGACAACGAGCAGTCCGACCTGGTGCACAGAATCAACGAAGACAAGAAATTGGAAGAAATACCCAAATACAAGTAAGACATTTAAATCGCATTATATTCCGGTGATTTAATTTCTCCCCTCAAATACCAAGAATGTAATCTAGCTTCGATGGTTCATTCCTTAAAATCTTCAATGGTATAACACATTATTTCTCATCAGCAATGTCCAAATATTCCTCATCAGAAGAATGTAACCTCGAGATGATTAATTCGTAATAATCTTAGCATTCAATACTGTTTCACAATATTCCTCATCATCCAACTCTGTAACACAGTAATTAACTATATATTCGCGAAGGTACCATATAACCTAGCCAATTCCCAGTGGTGAAACCTAGCTAAGCTACCAACTGCACATGCTTGATCTTACTAAACTCTGGTGCCTCAACTACATATCATTGTGGGGTGGTGCTTTTGCCATGCTGTGGTTCGTCTCATCGTGGTTTCCCTCTTACCTCTCCCTCCAGGGACCTCCTGAAACAGTTCACCACCATGGAGCTGATGCGTTGGGCCTCCCTGGTGGAAGATTATGGGAAGGAGCTGAGAGAGGGCTCCCCCGACAGCCCGGCCACCGACGTTTTCAACTGCTCGGAGGAGGGCGAAAAGAGGTGGAAGGACCTCAAGAATAGAGTGGTGGAGCACGTAAGTAGTTTATGGAACTGCTTTCATGGAATATCTATAGATAGAATATCACAATTACCTTAGTGGGATAGTTTGTTTTAGCAAAGGTTCTGTGGTGGAATCACAATGCTGTCTCGTTGGAACATGGTTGCTGAAAAATGATCTTGGAACGTCCCTTTCCCATCTAGAATACTGTCACGTAATTGGTGTTTTTGATTCCAGCTATGTCATGTTGCACCGTTGCTTATTTTAGTTTTTTTCTTAATCTCTCCTTTTAGAATATAAGAATTATGGCCAAATATTACACGAGGATCACAATGAAGAGGATGGCTGGCCTCCTGGACCTCTCCATAGACGTAAGCACCACCAATCTACTCTTTACATCTGTTACATTTTTGGCAGGGGATGGAATTCTTACTGGTCCTCAACCCTAATGAATGCAACCTTAAAGGATAGTTTTCCCTCCAAAATAAGGTTTAAACTTAGGTGCAGCTCCTTATGGTGCGTCTCTGTTCACGCCAGGGGATCTGAACAGGAGTTAACGACTTCGGTGAAACTTCACATGATTGTTGCCTTTCTGTTTTCGTGTGTTGCACTTGCATTCAATCGCATCTATGAATCGCATGATTACGCGCAGTGTTGACGTCAAGTTTTGTTGGTCGTATGTACGGGATACACCGTCCAACGAAATGCTTAGGCAATAACCAAGGACACGGATGGTTCCTAATGTTGTGAGATTACCTCTGGTGTTTACAGAACAACAGGTGCTGTGAGATTAGAAAGTCAGAACCGGCTGAGACAAAGCAATTGTAACAGTAGAGCAAAGGAATGTATGAAAGCGTATATTCTGATTTTAAATATAAGTAGTTCTGTCCCTGTGCTGTACTTGTCTACTAATGTTATGTATTATGTCATGTTTTCTCTTTTGTCTGGACCCCAGGAAGAGTAGCTGCTGCTTTAGCAAAGTACTAAATACTAGAGATTTTCATACCTTAAAGGTCAAATCAAAGGTAGACTTAGAGATATGACGTAATGTACAAAGTAAACAGCATAGCGGGTCAATTTCTGCAATAATTAAGCATTTTAAGTGCAAGGCTAAACTTCTCTGCCATTTTGGTCCCATTGCTACCACGCTGTAACGGTGTGAAGAGAACCCATGCGCAGATACTGTGTGAAAGTGAGGTCTACCATCTCACTCATTGCAATATATGCGGCACTCCTCATGGCAACTTAATTTTCGCTGAGTGGTCGACAGTTGAGCTCAATCCATATTCTCAACTTGATATTGGAGTGTGAAAACTCAACAAAAAATGGTTATCTATAGAAGTACTATAGTACCCTAAATTAAATGTGTGATTAAATGTGTGTTATTGATAGTCTTTTGAAGACACAGATTCTAACATCTCTAATATCTCTTGCAGGAGTCTGAGGAGTTCCTCTCCAACCTGGTGGTGAACAAGACCATCTACGCCAAGGTGGACAGGCTAGCCGGGATCATCAACTTCCAGAGGCCGAAGGACCCCAACGACCTGCTCAACGACTGGTCCCACAAACTGAACTCCCTCATGTCCCTGGTCAACAAAACCACACATCTCATCGCCAAAGAGGAGATGATACACAACCTGCAGTGATGAGGACCGAGTGCATTGTTTTTTTTCTTCTTCTTTACTTTATTGAGTTTTTCTGAATTTACATTGATGAATGAACTGTTATTCCAATGTCAACTGCCCACACTTTTGGAATAACAAATACCCCATACCACACGCAAAGTTGAAGCATTTACAATAAACAAGTCTTACCGTATGTTACGATCTCTCGTCCCACTGATGTAATACGAATTACGCTGTTTAGAGTGGTCTCCCAATTTTATCTACCACAATTTGAGCATGTACTTTGTTCTAGAACCTAGACCACAGAGGGGCATACACTGTAAATGTTTTCGCTCCTGTTCCCAACTCGCTTTTTCATGTAACTGTTTTAAGGGATTTCGTGTTAAAGCATTTGCGTGCAACTTGCTGTATTAAAACATTTGCTGTGAGTTCTTGACGTCTTTTTGTTGTTGTAATATCTACTTCGCAGTGTAAACACTTCTCACCTGGCATAATGGATATTATTTTGTTGAGTATTGTAACAGAATATGATTATTATGGAGTTTTATTTAACGGTTGTCAGATCAAGTTAAGAATACTTGTTTAAAAGCTGTGAAAGGCAAACCTGACAGATGCAGCTTTTTGTTGTTGGTTTGAAAGGTTCTGGATCCTCTAGCTATCTAGTGATGACTAAATGTTACAGGTGGCACTAAATCAAGACCTATTTTTGTGAGCTTATTTATTATATTGACCATTTCTACCTTACTGTGTAGTTATATCCATATGAAAATAGAACTATAGCAGTTATATAAAAGCAAAGACAATGGGATTTTATGTAGAAATAAAATTCAAATGTAGTTATGTACGATTACACATGATCTTTCTATTGTTTTAATTATCCAAATCATCTATACATCAAAATATCTCTGAAAATTGTCCAGATAGTAGCTGAAATGAGGTGGACAAAATACAACACACAATGTTTTATTGATGTAATACTGTTATATAATTTACAGTGCAGCTAGGTGAACCCTGGAAACTGGTTAATGCAATTATCTAGGGAAATGTATGAAAACTGGCATAATGACTTGCTTTAAAGACTGGTATATGACTTGGTTAGAAGTTCACAATGGTCAAACCCCAACCTACACCAAAAAGACCCAAATCCCCTCAACCTTCAGATGAGCTTTTTCCCACTATCCTTTGCGATGGGCTGACAAGTGGATCCAAGATGGCGTAGAAAGTAAAGCTAGGTAAGTGTAGACTTCCTATTTTCAGTCCTTTCAGTTGTCTTTTTCAGTGGCAAGGACACCGACTTGACTCCCATCTGTAACACATTCTGAGAGTAATGAAGGTATACAATTCATGCCGCGACCACAATGTAATGTCATGTCACTTCTATACGTCTAAAAACCGAGCCAAAATTACAGGCCCGTGCAATATCGCTAACGATAGCTCGGAAACGTTAGTTGTGTATCCATTCTGCATACGTTTTGGTCAACATGCTAGCCAGATGGCTAACGTTAGCAAGCTAGTTTGGTGCCAAAACCAAAGCGAAGGGCCCTATTTTGGCTGACGTGCAAACTGCTGTCGACAGCACCATTTTCTCACTATGTACTCATGATACATTTAACGACAATTATTATGGAACTGTTTTATGTTTTTTCCTCGTAATATTGTTGTAAATTATGTGCCAATGGTATTGGCTACTATCGCTCAGTGAGTCTACAGTCTCATCACAAAATTATTGCTAGCCCACCTAGCTAGCAAAATGATTTGCAAATCTAATTTCTTTGTTTTTAAAGTTGGAAGCAATACATTTCCATGGTTCAAATTCCTCCTATATTTAATCACGTTGCACACCAATATGCCACAATAGATAGCTGAATGCCTTGATACAAGCTAATGTGAGCTAACTAGCTAGATCACGCCACACGACTATTGCACTGTGGTCCTACCAAACATGCGAGCGAACTCGAAGCCAGCCACAGTTAGCGGGTGCTTTTACCGTGTTGTTTTAGCTAATACCAACGACGGACAAGTTAATCGTTAACGTTAGTGGCTCGCCAACAGACATGGTACATCTATTATTAACTGACCCGGAATCTCAAAATAGACTGTTTTTAAAAATATTTGTATTAGTCTATAGGAGTGTATTTTTTTGGAGCGATCATGCTGAATGGGGCATTGTGTTTTGATCAAACTTGCCATTAGGTAAACACTAGCTAAACCATAGCGATGTAGTAACTAGCTAGCTAACAGCCTAAAAATGTCGCCCCTTGATTCATCTGTGTTTATTTGAAATGATGTGTTTCATTTGACTGTGAAATATAATTAATGACTCTTATGGCCTTTACTTGCAAGCCACATGGTTGTCATTTTGCTCTTACAAACTGCCATAGCATGCTCATGTCATGTCTTTGGTTCTCTCAATTTCTTGTCTATTGACCCATCCACAATAGTACAAAAGTTCAAGCTAATAGACTTAAAGATGCCAAACAAAAAGTGTTGGCCTATTTGGGTCATCAAATATGTATTTGCATTCCAACGTGCTGTGAGTGATATTTCCACAACAGTAGTTGTAGCATTTCCTATAATGCTTTGAATACTCTGGAAACCTTCCTCTGAACCTTGGCCTTATCTGAGGTATTCCTTACAAGATAATGTTACACACAAATTCTGTGGGGTGGTGTTGGTTTAGGTTAGGACTTATGGCATGACTAAAATATAGCCTAAGTAACCTAGCTTATACACTCATCTTGGTCATTGTGAGGGAATTGAAATATGTGTGATTCACTTTGTGGAAACTACATTAGACACTGAGTGGGGTGTCCACCCACTTTGCCCAAAGTGGGTGAAAATATGCTTCCTTATTTTATACCAAGACACATCTGATTCTTCAAGTTTCAGAATTGTTCAGTTGGTTTTTCTCCAACGTATCATTAACATATCCAAAAAGTTGGAAAATGCTACATATCATGTCTCAAATTCGATATCTATCTTGCCTCGTTTCATTTCCTCCAGATTTGAGAATAAAGATGACGAGTACAACAGTGAGCCTGTCAGTTTGCCTTAATTCTCGCACAGCATCCAGCCGAGCTGACACAATGCAATTTTGTTTTTACCACTTTTCTTCTGGCCTCCATTGATTTAGTCACCCTAGGATACAATGGTTAAAACTACAATAACGTTTGAACGGATTATGATAGAGACAGGAGGTTTGGGCTATAAAAAACACAATTAATATATTATTTTACCGCTTGGTCAAAATGTGTTTTTGATTGGACACCCTACACTGAGAGCTGTCTCAGTCAATGATGGTCATAAACAAAGACTAGCCCCACTTCTGCTAAAGTAGAGGTGGTGTTGTAATAGGCTACTGTCCTTAGATATAACTGCTGTGGCGTAGTGTGTTTCTTCACTATGAAAGAATCATATCAAACCCCGATAAAGAGAAATGGAGAGTTTGTTATAAGTTGCTCCTTGGGCCCGGAGGCCTTTTCTGTTTTTAGTCAAAGCAGAGGCTATCTGAAACCGGGACGACCCCTCACCACAGACACTGCATGTCAGGTTTTACATTTAGGCCTCCATGTACCTCCCAATGTCTGGCTGTCACTACAGTCACTGGACAGAATCCGGTGTACCATTGGGAGTCCGTAGGGCGGTGTACAATTGCCCCGAGTTTGGCCGGGGTAGGCCGTCATTGTAAGTAAGAATTTGTACGTAACTGACTTGTCTAGTTAAAGGTAAAATTTAGTAAAGTGCATGAAAACATCAGCTAGTCACCCCCCTTCTCCCCTCCCAGCTATTTGTCATTGCACTCTGTTGTGGGACGGTAGCGTGCTTTTCTATTCGAGACACTGTATCCCTTGAATCCCTGGATGCCATGGCCAGGCTCAGCTCTGTGCTGTGATTAACGCTAGAGGACACCACCCTCTCTGCAGAGGACAGATGCCACCACAAGTGTTAACAGCCGCAAGTGTCCAGTAGTAAACTCGACTGCCCCTATTGCCTGTAGTTGTGCCTATAGGCCTATTAGGTTCAGAAATACTCAAGTGTCACCGGTGGACAGGTTATTTCTAATTGATTTTGGGTAAATTTTTGCACGGCAAGTGTAGTCCACTCACTGCCCCTGTTGCCTGTGTGCATATAGCTTCGGCTTATTAGGTGCAGAAATACTCGTGTCACCTGTAGACAGCATACATTAGTACCCAATGCCGCAGCTGCACACATGATGTTTTATTGATATAAGTGCCGTTGATGGGTCCTTCCTTAGCCATTCAATTGTGGTTCAACACCGCCAATGGATAACTCCAGTTGACTCGAGTGGCATTGGCCATGGGGCCTTTTTGGTGCCTATATGTTACAATGAAAAAACCTGCCTAAAACAAGCTTGTCATTTGACTTGAGCTTTTATTTTTGAGTCAAATGTATTGAAATGCCTTGGTAAACAACTACGCCTGTATATAGACCTACTACCACAGAGGAAATACTGCTCGGCCTCTCAGCACATTTGTTATGACATCAAAAAAGGATGTGGTTCTTGTTTCAGGGAAGCCCACATAGAGCTTTTTCTCAGACCATATTCCAGGCTGTATCACAACCGGCGGTGATTGGGAGTCCAATAGGGTGGCGCGCAATTGGCCCAGCATCGTTAGGGTTTGGCCGGGGAGGCCGTCATTGTGAATAAGAATTTGTTCTTCACTGACTTGCCGAGTAAAATAAAAACATCAGTTGCTTTTTAGGCTAGTACACTGGTTTTCAAACCTCTCCTCGTGGACCCCCAAACAAGTCCCAATTTTGTTGTAGGCTTGAACCAGCTCCCCTGATTTACCTATTCTAAGGCTTGATGATGAGTTGACAAGTGGAATCCGGTGTGCTAGCTGTGGAACAGTTAAAATATTTGACTACTATATTTGAAAAGCCTAAACTTTTAATCACTTACAAAATTGTTGTCACTATGAAATGATGAATACATAGCCTAGAATGCTGTGGCATTGAAAAGTATTGCACACCACCTATGCAATGCCGTGTGTACCCTAGACCCGACACTTTCAAAATCCTAACATCGTTGAGTCTCGCGTTAAACAACCGTCTTTCCTGTAGCTTTTTGTTGTCTTGCCAACGTAATGGTGCGCGCACTAAACAATGTGGCACAGCACAGACGAGCCACACTGTACAAGATTCTTCAGTTGGTCGTGAGGATTCTCGATACCACTCTGTTTTGCGGAAAACAATGTGATGTGATTTAGATTGTGAAACTTAGCTAGAACGAGCTGTGGCTCAAAGCAGCCTCAGACGTTTTCAGTCAGACATTCGCCCTTGCAATACAGTTAATCTTATGTAGCCAACTTTTTTAATTGAATATTATTTATTGTGAACTTCAGAACTGTAACCATTTGAAGCTTTGTTTAAAGGCAAGTACAAATGCATACTAGTAGTCATCTCTCCTGCTTGAGAGTCTACACATTCTTGATGCAAAACAACGTCATCTCACCGGCTTCTTCTCTGGCGAGTTCTCATTGGATATTACTATTCACCGTTCTTAACATTTGGCGTTGCACATCTCACATTCCAAGAGCATTGCAGATTTTGTCAAACATGTTTGAGAATATAGGGACGTATGGGACTGCTCAAAGACAGTAGTCCTCAAATTGCATCTCTGACCTGCTCATTAAACGAGCGTCAGTGACGACCGCACAGCCCAAGTAGGGGATTTTGTCTCTGATCTCAAACTTTCTTGGACAGCGTAAGATTGTCATACCGACCTTCAGCCATCCCAGGATATTCTGTAATATTCGCACTGAACACAAATGTTCAAACCCAACTGAGCCTCTGTAATCCGAAGGTTAGCAATTCAAACAAGTACATGTAAAATCCCATAGTGATTGCCAACGAGCACATTGCTGCCCTACAGCTTAATTTACAAGGCTCTGGTCTCGTTGTTGTGCGCTTGTAAACAGACTGGGGACTACCGGTAAGCTTCATAATGAAGAATTGTGACGGGTGAAATGAAGAATGCGATCTTTATCTCCTAACGTATTGCACAAGTTGACTGCAGGTATTTACTTAAAAAGTAGCTGCAAATATTCAAATGTATAAAATAAAAAAATCCTAAGAAATAGTTTAAACAGTATTGAAAAAAACATCCCATGGCTATTTCCAAATAAGGTATACCGCCCAAGCCTAGTGTACACCAGGCTTAGGAACCAGTAGGACTAACTTAGGTTTGTCGTGCCACACGTGACTACTTATTTTTAGCTCTGAGGAGAATATAGGTCTATGAACCAACACAGCTGGATTCCAAGATATTTCAACTCGTCAAAGCAAGTGTCTACAAATAGACCTACCAGCCCACTACCCCAAGTACCCCATCACAGAAATAGCATTGCCCCCCCTGTCTCTCACTCCGGGGTGAAGTTTCCACTAGATACAGATCTAGATACAACTTCCTCTCCCCCAATCCTTACCTTTACAATTAGTGGGGGAAATGCTAAAACTGACCCACGATCGGTGTCTAGGTGCAACTTAAACGCCCTTTTTCTCTTTCTGTCTCCAGACATTCTGTCCCTGAGTCATGGCGGACAGGAGAGCGGAGAAGTCATGTGAAGAAGCCAGCGGATCGTTAGCCAGGCGGGAGTACGAGGTGGCGGTGAGCCACTGCACAGATGCGCTGCTGGCCCTCGGCCCCCCGGCCCCTCCCAGCCCTGGAACCCCCACATCCAACCCCCCCAACGACACGGTTACCCCCCTCCGCAGCCGCGCCCTGCTCTACAGGATAGCCGCCCTGCTACAGCTGGTGAGGCGTCAGACTGATCTGGGATGCACACCTTTCGACCCACTCCCCCAGTGTGGCCCACATATGGGTTTTTAAGTGTGTTCAAGTAAAGTGTCATAAGCCCATCTTGACTTGGATTTGTTTTCTGAGAACCAGATAAAACGACCAAGGTCCCACCTCCTTTCATTTCTCTGCCTCTAACTGCACTGTTATCTCCTTCTAGCACTAAAATGATACCCCACTACTTAAGCCTCACGATTATAGACACTGCTTAAGTACCATAATTATATTGCGAGTGACTCTGCTCTGAGTAGCGAAGATATCCGTTCTGGGCTCTTATCTAAGACTCAGTCAGGACCTCTGTCATATAAAACCCACCTTTACGAGGACAGTCATTCTGCTGCTTTGACTTTCTGTTTACTTGTTTTCTTTCTACCACCAGAAAAACTATGATCAAGCAGATGAAGACTGCAAACATGGTGAGTTGGTGGAGTACTTATCATAGTGAAGACATAACCCATTGTATTGAAGGTCCATCCCCAGGTTACAGTCATATACAAACTATAGACTTGGCTAGAGGATGCATTTGCCATAAAGCCTGTTTTTGCATGGGCAGTACCATGGAGTGCTTTCACCATTTTAAAACTCGTAGAAGATGACATTGACTACTTAAAAATTAGGCCTGGGAATTGCTAGGGACCTCACAATAAGATGTTATCACGATACTTAGGTGCCAATATGTATTTTGATTCTCTATGTATTGCGATTTGAATACAATGATTTTATTGCGGTTCGATGTTCCAAACATATTGCTAAGCCTATGTCAGCTGCAGAGAGACGAGAGAGCGTGAGAAAATGAGTTTTGATCCGTTAGGGAAATAAAAGTGCTGAAAACAAATTCTCTCTATTAAAAAAAGATGGAAAACAAGCTATGAAGGAAAAATACTGGAGGTTTGGTGCAGCCTATTAGCTCAAACCTTTGTATTGAAATATTGTTAAACCAATACGATATCATCAAGTAATAGCCCGATATGTAATATATATATATATATATATATATATATATATATATATAATATATTTAAAAAAATGGAATTTACCCAGCGCTATTGTGGCAAAGACGCCCTCTATCCAACTCTAAGTGTAACACAGTCCTACTCAACAGACCTTAAGTTTTTATTGGCAATTAGTCATCTCAAATAGTTTCATTGCTATTAAAATCATTCTAGACATGATGATCTGCTAAACAAATGTTAGGGTTAGAAACAGGTCAACATTTTGGGTAAATGTCAGCGCTAAGGTTCATGCTCAAGTTAGTGAAGACTTACAAGACAAGTGGTTTGCATAACATCAGCTGTCGTAGCCGCGTGGAGCGGGACTTCTGCACGCCATGCCTGCTTCAGTAGCTAGCTTTGCCCATGTCAAGACAAGCAGTTACAATAACATTGGTGGTCATAGCCCTGTGTCGCAGGACTTGACCACACCATGCCTGCAGCTATGCCCATGTCATGTGACTTGGGTGGAGAGAATGCAGTTCGATGTGATGGGAGTGAGCACACGTTCCATGCAATGTAGTGCGGTGCGATCATGCACAGTAACGTTCCCTGTCGTCCTGTGTGTGTTTATTGTAGTTCTGGCCGAGGAGCTGGCCAAGGGAGACGGGTCGTTTCAGGCCAGCCTGCGCTGCATGCTGCTGGACGGCAGCCTGCACGAAGTGGCTGGCCTCCTCTCCAAGTCCCTGTTTGGGGAGCCTCTGGTAACACTTGCTCCCGTCCTTACTTCACTGTTAACCCTGCCTCTTCAACATCTACACCATCTTTTTCACCCCCCTTAGTTCACCACCTCCTCTTTCTCCCTCTGTTATTTTCCCCCACACCTTCTTCTCCTCCTTTTCCACCTCCCCCTCTTTCTCCTTCTGCCTTTTCCTCCTTTTCACCCCTCTTCTCCCTTCACCTCCTTTTTCCTTCTCTTCCATTTTGCTCCTTTTTCCTCCACCACCTCCTCCTATAACTGATCTATGGAGACAAACACAGCCATTTAGCTCTGAGAGCAGCTGGAACATTTGGTTCCTTTTGACTTTTCCAGGAAATGTCCTCTGGGTTTTTTTTATGAAGCAGGTTCTCTCAGCACAGAGGAAGTGTTCATGTTGACTGTTGAATCGATATGCTCTTAAGGGTTTGTAGCTGTGTTATTCTCCAGCCTCTCTACATGGGGGTAAATGTCAGAAAATAGCAAAATACTAGTGTTGCATATCTCAATTAACTTGGAAAAAAAGTTATTCCTAAAATATCAATACCTTTTTAGATTAACAGGCAGTGCCCAAGTGACCGTTTCAATGTTGTGATTTATTTTTAAGTGTGTGATGCCCTGTTCCGGTGTCAGGAAACAAGCTTGATTCTCACACTGTCCCTTAAAACTCCCAACAGCAGATAACTTTCAACAGTGAAACGTGAAGCCTGAACACTCTGGTGTCTTATCTGGCAACCAAAAAGCATAGATATGAAGTCCGTTATTTGTTCTCAAGTTGACTAGAACCAGGGAGCAACAAACATGCTGCTGCATTAAGTATAAGAATCATAAGCGGCATCCACATAACCATTTTTACCAGCCTGTGAACAGATTTGGTTTTCGGATTAACAATGTGTTATTCAGAGAATTTATGTATCGAGTAATATTTTATATTGACCAGTGACTCTGCCAAGTCTCTTTAATTGATATAGTCTAAAATCCTTTTGGATATGCTTGCTGATATTGTATGTGTTGTAATGTGTTTCCTGTACCTTCTCTTCTTCAGAATGGCATCGTCACAAAGGACTTAACTAGATTAAAAATGCTTCTCTCAGAAATTGAAGTAAGTGTTTGTGAGGTGGTCTTGACTTATGTTTCTGACTATTGATTATATTTAAAAGTGAATGACACTGAAGATTTATCACACGTTGCAGTTCTCGAGGTCAACTAATTGTTTGAGTGGACATTAAATGTTATTGTCTTATGAATACAATACTTTCTCTTTCTCACAGGCCATTCGTAGCGAAATGGCTACAGAATATACAGACGACAACGAGGAAGGTGAGCAAGTCGTCCTCACGTGGGGGGGGGGGATATATATATTTGGATGCGTTTTATATATGTCAATTGGATTTCACAGCTTGTGCTCAACACAGTCAGGCTCAATGCTCAGATTTGCTTCGAAAAGGAAAGCTCTCTGGTTGCAGGATATCGAAAGACCAAGCCTTTAGAATTGGATTTCATTTTCACTTTGACTCAAGTCTCAAAAGCTTGACTCCAAAGTCTATATGTAGGTGCTTATTTACTGTGTGAGTGGGATGTTTTGTTGATGCAGTTATGTCTTTGTGGTCAAAAGTACGGGATGGATGGCAGTTTCGCCCCCCGCCTAGAGGAGTTACCAGCAGTGAGGAGTACACGCTGTGTAAAAGGTAATGCTATCATGCGTTGCTGACTATGTTATACCGGTGGCGTAAGACCATAGTTCATATAACATATTACAAGACAAGTTTAACAAGTAATTGGCATGTTGTATGCAATCACTTTGTCACATTTGTACAGTGAGTGGCCTACAATTAAAGCCATTGTTATTGCACCTGCATTATGTCCACCTGCTGCAAACATGGGCTTGCTTTACAAGCAATAAACATTGTATTAGTGCTTGTTACCTAGCTGAGTAACCGACACAGTTTTTCAGTGTCTGTTCAGAAGGTGGGGCCCTTTTGGCTTTTGGTCCTTGGGGGTTGGATTCCCGGACACTATTGGAAATGAGAACCACGTAACAAGTTGACGCCACCCGGTTGAATGTCCTGTTGTCCTCGCCGTGCTCCTCCAGGTTCCTGGAGCAGGGCCTGTGTCGCTACGGTGCCCAGTGCACGTCGGCCCACTCCCGGGAGGAGCTGATGGAGTGGCAGAAGCGCTACGCCTCGCGCCTCATCCGCCTCAAGCAGCAGCAGGAGAGCAAGCACTTCACCGAGAACTACATGGAGGCGCTCATCGAGAAGTGGATGAACTCTCTCTCCCCTGAGAAAGTGGTGAGTCAACCCCTAGTCTAGTTGCTTGGCCTATGGCCTTAATAGACTAGTGTTAAAATACACCCTCCCTTACTGGAAGTAATCACTGATTTTTAACGAGTGGAGGATAAGGCCGGATAAGCTGTTTGCTTGGGTCTTCAAATGCGTTAACACGAGCTCCCTTCCTCGGAGTAATCACTGATCTAACCCAAATTGAGAGGTGGTCAGATCAGGGGTTAGTACTTCAAGGAGGGGAGGAAGCAAAGATGCTTGTATTGGGACAGAGCCCGTGAGGCTGATACAGGTGTAGATGCCGTGCTGCTGTACTCTCAGCATATATATATATTTTTTTTTGTTATTTGACTCTTTCATTTTGTCTACTTATCTCAAACTGCCCTTTTTTAAAATGTACATTCTATTAAGAGGTTATGTCCTCGTTTTAGCCAGGCTTTTATTTTGTTCAACTCTCAACCTGTGTTCTGTTCCTCTGCCGTAGCTGAGTGACTATTTGGATGGCGTCAACGTGGAACACAGCTCCAACCTCTCCGTAACTGTCACCACCAAGAAATCAGCTCACTCCTGGACCTTCTCCCTGTTCTGCAAGGTAACAGGGGCTCTGTCTCACTCAATGTCAGCACACCAAATACCACCCATATTCCTTATACATGGCACCCTATTCTCTATATAGTTCACTACTTTTGACTATGACCCATAGAGTTTTTGGTCAAAATCAGTATATAGGGAATAGAGTGCTGTTTGAGATGCAACCAATGGTTTCAAATAAATATATTTCCAAAAGCACCACACAAGTAGATTTAGATTTGAAATCAACATCTGGCTGTTATCTGTAGGTCGTACACGGCCATATCATTTATAAGCAACTTTGATAAAGACTGCTCCTACGCAGAGGAAAGCTCTGCATGTTGATTTTGCCGGCAGGTTGGTCATGTCGACCTTTATCAAGACATTATCATAACACATAAAATAATTGTGCAGAGGTCGTGTGTGGGAGAAATTTGTATCATTGACAGAAGTTGTATTGATTTCCCCCCCCACCATTCCCAGCACCACAGCAGGAGACCATGTACTTATGCGTCTGAACATTCACTCTCAAAGGCCAACTTTTTCATATACCCATTGATATACTCTTAGACACTAACTGACTGACAATGCTTCCAAAGAGCACTCACATGTGACGCAAAGTAGCCCTTTATCTCTGATTACCCACTTTCACAATTTCTGCCCCTCCCCCTCAGCCTGTGAGGAAGCTGTACCGCATCGCCCTGCTCTACGACGCCCACCGACCCCACTTTTCCATCACGGCTGTGTCGGTTGGCGATGCCGGCGCCCAGCGGCTGCAGGCGGCGGCCGAGGGCTGCCAGGAGTGGACGGCGGGCGAGGAGGCGCTGGCGGCTGACAACGGCATGGACCACTGCGTCTACACGGTGGTGGTGGGCTTCAGCACCGAGATTTTCGGCACCTTCCGCCAGACCATAGTCTTCGACTTTGGCTCGGAGCCCGTGCTGATGCAGCGCATCATGGTGGACGCCGCCTCCATAGAAGGTTTGTTTGTGGGTTTTTTTGTGAGAGATTTTAACATTTTCAGTTAAACAAAAACCTCCCACCCTCCCTCATTAGTCCAAGTTTCTAACACAACAATAAAACTAAAATGATTAGCAAAATAGAAGTTAGGTTATATTGATAATGGTTTGCACGTGTGACATTCCTTACAAGGCCTCAAAGTGCTTAGCAATGTAATAGGAGGGAACTGAACCCTGTCCACCACAATGTGTAGCACCAACATGAGTGGTACGGCAGCCATATACCGTTCATTCGGGAAGTATTCAGACCTTTTAACTCTTGCCACATTTTGTTACGTTACAGCTTTACTCTAAAATTATCAGTCTACACACAATACCCCTTAATGACAAAGCAAAAACAGGTTTTTAGAAATAAGTATTCAGACCCTTTACTCAGTACTTTGTTGAAGCACCTTTGGCAGCGATCACAGCCTCAGGTCTTCTTGGGTATGACGCTACAGACTTTCGACTTCTTTTACTCACTATTTCAGATGTGCAAATGCAATGTTCATTGTTCTTTTTATCCTTTGGCTATGTAAAAAAAAATATATATATATATATGTGTGTTCTGGCCAGTCCTCATAGCTTTAGTAGCAGACCAATATTCCCCATGATTTGGGCCAGGTGGAATCTGTGTGGGCAGAATTTTCCTAAGCTCCTCTCCCTAAGCTGGAAGAGGATTTGAAATAAAGTAATACTTGTGGAATCAAACGTCAGAAAATTCATAACACTGTTGGCCATTATTATGTTTACAGACATGCATGAAAGCGATTTGATAATTCTATAGGATTGGAATAATTTAATAATAATTTAATAATTCTATAGGATTGGAATAATAATATAGGTCTCTATGAATAAGAACCTGCAGATTCTGTCTCATCTCACCCCAAATCCCCTGTGACTTACAGGAAAATGTATATATGGCCCATGCGGGAATCCAACGCACAACCCTGGTCTTACCAGCTGAGCCATCAAAACACAAGTGCAGGCCAATATTTAATTTTTTAAACCTTTTTATTTATCTAGGCAAGTCAGTTAAGAACAAATTCTTATTTACAATGACGGCCTAGGAACAGTGCGTTAACTGCCCTTGTTCAGGGGCAGAACGACAGATTTTTACCTTGTCAGCTTGGGGATTTGATCCAGCAACCTTTCGGTTACTGGCCCAACTCTCTAATCACTAGGCTACCTGCCGTCTCCAATTACCCTCATGCTCAAGTGTCAATATTAATGATGGAAGGTGTGGTTTTCACAAACCCTCACATCTCCCTCTACAGACCTGGAGCACCTAATGCAAGCCAGGCAGCAGCTCCTGATGACGGCCAAGCGCTGGGACCCGTCCTGCAAGACCATCGTGGAGTTCAGCCCCAACGAGACGGTTGACCTGGACCGCAGCCTGCTGGCTCGCTACCAGATCCCTCTGTCGGCCGACCAGCTCTTCACCCAGTCGGTCCTGGACAAGACCCTGACCCGGGACAACTACCAGGCCCGCCTGCACGACCTGCTCTACATCGAGGAGATCGCCCAGTACAAAGAAGTCAGCAAGTGAGAGCCTCTTTGTTGTTGTAGTCTGTTTCCAATCAATCCTATTCTGAAAACCTTCAACCATTGACAATGGGTTGTAATTGCTAAAAATACACTTTTTAAATAGCACTTCCATTGCTAGTGATAATTGTCTTCTAATTGTAAAAAGTGTGTACTTATTTTGAGTATGTTTTCTCCGAAGGGTTGGTCCTTTAGTGCTCCTTTTTATTTAGTTTTAGTCAGTCACGCCTCTTGATACCTGCGAATATACATTTTAGTGTAATGTTTTATGTAGTGTGTAGACAGTACTGAGCGACAGTCTGGATTGAGCAGGGGTCTGTGAGACTGGCTCACCACAAGGTGTCAGAGTCGATCTTCCACAGTAAAGGGGTGTGTTTACACTACACACGTGGCCCAGGCACACAGCTAAAGCCCATTTGATTATGCATATCTCCTCTGCATCCCCAGAGATTTCCCCAGACCAGGACATTTTTGTTTTAGAATAGAAGTAATTTCTTGTATGAACTAAGGCGTCTCCCCAAACCCCCCCTGTAATTCGACACCCGCTGCTGTCCTCAGTGGAAGGTGAGAAGGAGAACAGGTTATCATAGCAATCCAACCCTGATTAAGACCTAATCAAAGGCCCCCCAAGCCTTCGCTCAGTCAACCCGGTGGAAGGAACCAGGGTTTCCTTCACTGTTCCCCTCCCCCACTCCTTCACTGTTCCCCTCCCCCACTCCTTCACTGTTCCCCCTCATCCACTCCTTAACTGTTCCCCCTCATCCACTCCTTAACTGTTCCCCTCCCCCACTCCTTCACTGTTCCCCCTCCCCACTCCTTCACTGTTCCCCCTCCCCACTCCTTCACTGTTCCCCCTCATCCACCCCTTCACTGTTCCCCCTCCCCCACTCCTTCACTGTTCCCCTCCCCCACTCCTTCACTGTTCCCCTCCCCCACTCCTTCACTGTTCCCCTCCCCCACTCCTTCACTGTTCCCCCTCATCACTGTTATTGTCATTTGCCTGGGGCTGTGGAATGGATTCCTCTCAATCATCCAATTTACCATTGAGGGCCGGTTTCCCGGCAAACAGATTAAGCTGAGACCTGGACAAGAAGCATTTTCTATGGAGATTCTCCATTTGAAAGTTATTTTATGTCCAGCATTTTCTATGGAGATTCTCCATTTGAAAGTTATTTTATGTCCAGGACATAATCTATGTCCGGGAAGTATGTCTTAATGTGGCGTTCAAGGACCTGTGAATTTCTGGTTTTGCATGCATGCTCATCTGATTCAATACAGACTATGTAATAGTTTATATAGTACACAATATTAGGATATATAATACAAAAATGAATATTGTATTAATACTACTATAGTGTAGTCTAATGTCCCTGTCAAATACCATTCACAGTATTGCTGTCTTGATAAAGAGAGATTGATCTCAGAGTTATTTTCGCTGTCCATGAACCACACTTGACTACTTGGCACAACTCGTGTCTTTTTCTTTTTTTTCTTTCCAAACAAATGATCGTTCAACGGTCAATCTGCAATGCTGTCTAATTGTTAAGGTCCCTAGCTTACCTAAGGGACTCCCAAAGCTGACAAACATATGGTCCAAGTCAGTTTTGCCACACTGCTGAAATAGCAATTGGTAGATTTTCATGCCAAACAAACCCAGATTCTTTTTCACAACACAAACATATTTTTACCACAAACAGCTGTCTATGTGAATGCCTCCGGGCAAAACATTTGCCATGTAAACCACTGTGGATCACAACAATCACTGTTTGCATATAAATGAGCAGGATGTGAAAAGGTCAAATTTCAGGAAGTAAAGAGGTTACACTGATTCAACCTTATTCCAGTTAAACATGGTGCATATTTAGCAATGAGTCCAGTCTCATTTCATTGTTAGCTATCTTTGCCACTGTCCTACCCTCTCTCCTCCCAAGTTCAACATCAAAGTCGCCTCCGCACTGGCTAACAATGCTAATGTCTATTTCCACTTAAATTAGGCCTAATACTAATGTCCATTTCTGGCTAACTTCGTTCAGGCCTACTCTCCACAACTCCCGCCTCTCCTCTGTCACATCATTTTCGAACAACGCTAATGCTCCCGTCCCTCAACTAATTTCTGGCTGATGACAAAATGTCCTCTCCCACCAGGTTCAACATCAAAGTCAACCTCCAGCTGGTCACCAGCTTCATGCTGACGGGCATCTCGGGTGGCGCCAAGTACGCCCAGAATGGACAGCTCTTCGCCCGCTTCAAGCTGACTGAGACGCTGTCGGAGGACACACTGGCGGGCCGACTTGTCATGACCAAGGTGAACTCTGTCTTGCTGTTGCCCCTGGCCCGCCAGGAGTGGTGTAGCCAGCCCCCTGGGGTCAAGGAGCGGGTCTACGAGGCCTGCATCGAGGAGAAGACCAAGGACTACATCTTCCTGCGGATATGCAAGGACTGCTGCGAGGAGCTGGGGTTGATACCTGACAGGGAACTGCAGGTACGGACCAAATACATCGTTGTATAACACTGTGATTGGCCTAGCAACAAGTTGCTACGGAAGAGTCGATTGGTTAGAATAGATTTATTTTTCAATTGAGATTTGAAACATGACAGCTGCCACAATAGGTGTTTTTTTAAATGTATTTTTGTGGGTAGGTAATTGGATGAACAGATCCAATGTCATTTTAGCCATGTTCCAATATGGAGGATGTTGGATTTGTTCCCTGTAGTTCAATACAACGCATAATCACACCATGGGTGAGGTCTAATGTGTTTGAGTCACAAGGACATCTCCCTTGACATGGCTTCAGCCTCAAAGCTTGTTTATGTCCCATGTCATCACGAACAGAAGCGGTGGCATAGAAACTATTCTCTTGAGTCAGGGGAACTGTTTAAACCCCTTAAAGGCCCACCGCCCCATCCTTATTTCAGTCTTTTCAATCTCCCATTTCACTGTGTCCTCTGCCATTTGAGAGCTAAGAAATCTTTAATGAAAGGGTCACCTCTCCAACGTCTGATGCTTTAGCGAAAGCAAACTCTCGGGGTGAAAGGTCCCAGTATCGATTGCCACTTCACAAAGGTTAGCGCCGTCCACGGTAAGGCTGGCGCTCCAGGGAAAATTGCACTCTCCCAGCGCGGCGAGAGATCCCAATTACTTTGCCCAGTGGCGTCTAAAGGCTGTTCTTACCCGCCGGTGTGAATGATGGGCTGGCGGGGGAAAGCGAGGCCCGGGCATGAGCAATTATCCAAACAAGCCTGTTGCAGGGAATATAATCTGTCCGTCCGTGTTTTGGAGCAGCTCATGTCTAGCTAAGTGATTAGGACAGAGCCCGTAGCGACGGGGGAATTAAAGCTAGCTATCTAGCCACCCGGTGGAAACCCGTGCTAGCACTTTGTGTAGCTGATGGCTATGATGCGAATGAAAAATCTGGTAAACGGAAAGGCTTTCCCCAAAAACCTGTTTTAATTGAATGTTAAGTACAAACCTGGCAGAATGACATCATGGCATCATTATTTGCATTCATCCAGTGAGTATTTGTTTAGCTAATTCTACCTGCGCTACAAAAACAATCCCAGCGTCTTTCTAGGTACGCAATGGAATTAAATTGTAACTGCCTGTATACAATCCGCGATGTGGAGAACACGTCTGGATTCTGTGATTCCTTCCATTTAAAATGGAATTCAACAATATTCCCAAAAATTAAGTTAGTTAATTTGCACAGGTTTTTTGTTGTTGCACATAAGACATGAACAGAATGCATCAGTGATTCGCATTTCCTGCAACTTTGTGAAGAGGCAATGAATATATGTAGCCATTAGCATGATTGTAATTGAAAGGCTTTCCCAAGAACCTCAGTTAAATGTTAACTACACAAAGTAGCCTATGCTTACTTGACAGAATGATATCATTGTTATTTGCATCAATCCAGTGGTTATTTGTTTTGCAAATTCTACCATCACATGTGCTTGCACTACAAAAATATATATAAACAACAGCCTTTTTCAATGGGCACTCTGGAATTAAAGGGTGACTACACCAACAACAAAACATATTTTCCCAGACCTCAAATGGTATCCTGATGTGGTGTAAGTATTGTTGTGGGCTTCAACCATTTTCTATTAAAACAGTGTGATTTTTGAGAGTGAAAAACAGGGGAAAATAATACCGATGTTTATAGGGCCCTATAAATGGTTGCCCCTGGTCCGTTAAAAAGGAGCGAGGGAGACCGCCACTTTGAATTTGTAACAACCATCTTAGCATTGCGTTGATAGGCCATTGAGTAATATGTCAGTTATGTAGTTGTTTAGAGCCAATTGTTTCCAGCTGAACCTTTCTAAACTGCATCTTTATTTAGTCTCAAGACACTTGGTTTGAGTGACCTAAATAAGTGACCACACTGTCCATGAGTGACCACTCCTGTGTTCCCCTCTGCCCCAGGTGGAGCTGCAGTTTCAGTTGAACCGCCTGCCCCTGTGTGAGATGCACTATGCTCTGGACCGCATCAAAGACAACGGCATCCTGTTCCCAGACGCCAGCCTTACACCCACCATCCCCTGGAGCCCCAACAGGTACTACCCCCCCCCCCCCCCCCCCCCCCCCCCCTTAGACCAGGAGTATTTCAATCTAAGCCTGGAGGACTGCTGGTCTTCTGTTCTACCTGAGAATGAATTGCAACCACCTGGTGTCCCAGGTCTAAATCAGTCCTTGAGGAAAATAATTAAAATCAGGAGTGGAACTGGCTTCGAGATCTAGATTTGAATCTGTCTGCCATAGATCCTCCAACCCCTTTTCCATGGTGTGCAAACCGCTTCTGGGCAAGCGTTGCTAGTCATAATCTGCCCAACAGGCCTCTTACTCAATCTCCTTGAACCATGTGAGGTTTTCACATTAATTTTGGCAGATATAGGTTATAATAGGTTATTGCGTAATCTTTCTTGAAATCAAAAAAAGGCCTTTTTTTGATTTCAAGAAAGATTACGCAATAACCTATTTGTGTGTTAAATGTTATTCTAGCTTGCATACTCCTTTAGGTTAAGTTTAGTAGTCTCCCTGAAACATGCATGGTAAATTAGGTTTACTTATACTTTCACACCGAAATGAAGTTGAGAAAGGTTTCCCGCGACTAGCTGTCCTCGCTGACTAGGCGGACATTTTGAAGAGCTGTTAGTTCTCCCGGCTTTAGATATCTCTTCTAAAGACGGACACATTTTGGAGGGCCACAGAGTAATCTTAATTGACGCGAACCCAAGAGTCAACAATGTCAAGCCTAATCTCTTGCTTCCAAATAACTCTTATCTGGTTTCCTGAATATGATTAACACTTGTATATAGGCTTTGATTTAATGAGCTAAAGCTTTTGCTACTGAAAGATCAAGTCAGACTCTAATTCCTGCGTTTTATATATGTTTTTGCAGTGGTGGCCATAATTTAAATGCATAAAGGGGAACACTTACTAAATTGAAAATGGTTATTAGTACAATAACCACCTTAACTAGCTCCATATGGCAGTAACCCGATTTGGATAAAGTTCCTAAATACTATGGGTCCATGTATGCTTCACCTCATTAAGAAAATGGTATGAGAATAAGTAGTGTTAAAAATGGGTTTTAAATATATGGAAAGTGTTGACTGTTTAGAATAAGTAGGTTATATTGCTTGTTATGTAGGCCTAACAAAGCCCCTGCTTTGCCTGACTGCATGGTGACTATTGACTGCCATGTTGATTGGTCATGAATAAGCTAATTGGCCAGCGCCAATGCACTTGTCTCCTGTGTCTGGGTTTCTCAGACCAGCTGTGCACCCTGTGTGTGTCCGCTTTGTTTCACCGCCCATACACAGTGCTTTCGATCAGCCTCAACCTCAACCCTCCTCTTCCCTCAGACCTCATTACTCTGTGGGTGTAGCAGCCCAGCTCAGTGTTATGCCCTGACCTGGCTCTCCATTCATCCCCACTGATCCCTGAACCCGTCCCTCTGCCTCTACCTATTCACAGCCCCTTCTCGGTGCTTGCAGCTGCCTTTAGCAAGGCTGGGCCTGTATACGATCGACCGGGCGGGCTGTTCAACTCCACTGGGCCAGTGCTTTCTAATGAGGACTGCGATGCTAGTAGACTGGGAGACTGGCCCACGATTTATCACACTTAAGAGGGTGTGTTAGTGGGGTTTAGTGTGTAAATGTGTGTGAGGGGACCAATGTCCCCTCCTTGTGTCAGGGACCCCACGAGCAATGCTGCTTGTTCGCCAGCCAGCCAACTAATCGACTTACTTTCCATGCGAGTCATCTTCCTCCCCCATCTCATCCCCTCTCTCTGCCACCCTGCAGGCAGTGGGACGAGCAGCTGGACCCGCGTCTCAACGCCAAGCAGAAGGAGGCCATCCTGGCCATCACCACGCCTCTCACCATCCCCCTGCCCCCTGTGCTCATCATCGGGCCCTACGGCACGGGCAAGACCTTCACCCTGGCACAGGCTGTCAAGCACATCCTCAGGCAGGACGACAGCAGGTGAGGCGGGCACCACACAGCAACTCTGCTATGTCCAGATAGGTCTCTCTAAAAGGGCAAAGGGTGAAAGGGCAAGGTTACTCCTGCTCCCGGGGGCTACCAGCTTCCTTGGAGTTGATGTTTAGTTCAGAAAACACTCGGGGTGACATTGTCAAGTTGGGTGTATCTTTCCGATCAGAATGTGTCACGGAAAGCAATTGGGGGGTGTGTGGGTTATGGGAATGTCTGTCGATTGGGATTGAGGCAGCGATTGGTTGGTTGATTGTGTTTGGATGGTTCATCTCCGTTCAAGTGAACCATTAGACAATTGGATTGTCATTACAACGGCCTGTTATCTCATGTCCAACCGAATGCCATGATGTAATAGAATGCAAAATTGCCTGAAGATTCACATTCTCTTGTTAGTACGGCGAGGCGCTGGCAGGAAATGTATATTGGCTGGTGTAAAAATAGGAAACGACAATGTTTTAGGTTTTTATTTAAAAAAATTGTAGAATACATTGTGGCATTTGGCCTTGAACATAAGATACGTTTTAATTTTATAAAGCCTTCATACATAATTTATTTAAAAAATATGTTCTGAAAAATGTGTTGGAATGCAATATTCATCTGGAACTTTCCAACTGACGATGATAAATATTAAATGGTGGGAATGAATTATGGATGTTTTAAAAGCCAATACAAGGAGGGTGATTGACCCCTATAGACGGTTATTCATCATCATGTTAACTTTCTGAGAAATAGGAACTTAAAATCCACGGTTAAGTGCACAGCGTTCCTGCAGCGCTGTTTAAGGGACGTGTTAACATGTTCACTTCAAAATGAAGGTCCTAGAATTGTCAGTATGGCCTGAAAGTAGAAAGAGTAGGAGTTTGAGCACTTCTGGTCAGTGCTTCTCCGACATACCTACTTGTCTTTCATTGTTATGGCCTGGAGTTTTACCTTGGTCAGATCACATGGTCAACAAAATCTCCTGGCTGTATTTATTTGTTAAATATCTCTTAAGTGCTGACACATTTATCCCCTTTCTTTCACAGGGTCCTCATTTGCACCCATTCCAACAGTGCAGCTGATCTGTACATAAAGGACTACCTTCATCCATACGTAGAAGCGGGCAACGCGCACGCAAGACCTCTCAGGTAAGGGTCTGTAGAAACGCTCTACAAGGGGTTTGCAGCACCTCTTCAGAACACTGACACCCTCATAAGATTTATTCCAAGATATTTATATATATATTTTTCCCATTACAGTACCCAACCTTGAGAATTCATTGCTTACAACATCTTTAAAGGAGCATGTCTGCCCGTCTGAAATCAATCCCCCACCTCTTGTGAACAGTGTGCTTTCAGGCGTTCAGTTCTCCCTGCTGGCTGTAGCCTGAGACATCAACAAACCCAAATCCACTCATAGTTGTATCAACTCCATGGAATCGCAGTCAAAACCAATGATCGCTCAATCAATCAAATGTATTTCTAAAGCTCTTTTTACATCCGCAGATGTCTCAAAGTGCGATACAGAAACCCAGCTTAAAACCCCAAACAGCAAGCAATGCAGATGTTGATGTACGGATGGATCGGATTGATCCATCCACGTAATTGAGGTTAGAGGTGCAGTGGAACAGGAACAGCGTTTTCCTTATGGCAGTGAGCTTGGCAGACCTCGCTCTTTCTGAGGAGATGTGTCCTGGCCTCACAACACAGCAGCTGTGACATGAAGACTCTCTCACATTCCTCCCTTTCTCATCTACACTCAATCTCCTTCTTACGACTGCTGCTTCAGTGACTTCTAATCACAGTAACTGTAATCCAGCCCCCCCCCCCCCCCCCCAAACAAAATAGAAATGTATCCCTGACTTCTAGCCAGACCCCATGTGTCAGTGAAGGGCCTGCAGGGGGAACAAATGACTTGTTACACTTGACTGATGGCCTGATACCAAGGGCTGTGTTGGGAATCCCACTATAATCGCCATGTAATTGGGCTATCAGCCAATTTCTCCTGAGGCTTTGTGTGCTTAGCCAAGTGAGAAGGCCATAAGTGTACATGCTGAAGGCGATACACAGACAGTTCTTTAGGTCAGCTAAACCCCATAAGGAATGAGACGAGATACAACCAATGGAGTGTTATGGAAATGTCAGGACAGTTGCTAAGAGTATGAAAAGTCGAGACTGTGTCTCTACTTGTCAATTGCAAGTTCAGCAATTGAAATGTAAAATAAATAAGTAACCCCGAATAACAAGTCAATGGATACTTCTCAATGTTAACATGTATCTGCTGCTTTTTGGTTTTTGTCAGCCCAGTTTGTCTGGAATTAACCATCCCACTGTGTCCTCTCTCTCTCTGCTCCCAGGGTTTACTTCAGGAACCGCTGGGTGAAGACTGTCCACCCGTTGGTGCAGCAGTACTGTTTGATCTCTAACACACAGTACACTTTCCAGATGCCCGAGAGGGAGGACATCCTCAGGCACCGCGTGGTGGTGGTCACCCTCAGCACGTCCCAGTACCTCTGCCAGCTGGACCTGGAGCCAGGTGAGTGGCTAACCGCTGACGTAGCATACACAGCTAACGTAGAATACAGTTGTGCTTGGTTGGCTAACTGCTTACGTAGCAAATATTGCTAATGTAGCAGCATAATACTGTACTGGTGCTTTGTTTGCTAACTGCTTACATGGCTAATATTTTCTTAACTCTTTTTGAACTGCACTGTTAAGGGCTTGTAAGTAAGCATTTCATGGTAAAGTACACTTGTTGTATTTGACGCATGTGACATAAAGTTTGGTTTTGATTTAATGTTGCAGCATATACTGGTGCTTGGATTGCTAACTGCTAACATAAGAATACACCGCTAACGTAGCACATGGATAAGGTGAAATGCATAGCTAACATAGTATACACTGGTGCTACAATGACTTGATATGTTGAGCTGTATACCCACATAAATCAACATGGAATACACCGCTAACGTAGCACATAGCTAATGTAGCATATACAGCAAACGTTTCATACACTGGTGCGATAACTACTTCATACACGGCGCTTTATAACCAGGAACAAGTGAGCAATGCAACTGCAAACTGCATGTTTAAACGGCTTAGGCTACATGCAAATTGTATGTATTTACCAAGCAGTTTGGTTTTAACGAGCTCATAAAGTAAACAGAATGACAACGGGGCCTTAAAACGACCCAGACACCCACGTACTGTAGCTACACGACACATCTCAAACCCGCCCCAACGCGTCTTTTGATCAGCCGCCACACCTTCCCCATAACAGCAGGAGAAGGCAGAGAGAGGGAGGAAGTCATTTTAAGATGGAGTATAAAAAGACGGTGAAAACAAACCAATTTGTCAGCGGCGAGCTAATAACCGTCTCTAATGTGTCAGCGGAAGGCTTTGTCTGTTGCTTAGGAACACCATCTGCCTGTATCGAATGCACTTTACTTTATTAGCCCCCCCCCCCCCCCTCGTTTCATCTATCTCCCGCGCTCGCCGTTGATGAAAACCGCCGACAAATGAGGCAATTGGGAGCCCCTCGCGCTCCTTTGTAGTGATAACAAACCACCAATCCAGGACACATGTTGAACAGGTTGCGTTGTCTCTAATCTGTTTTAGTTTGGGTTTGTTAATCCCTCTATGGGCCAGGCTTGTGGCAGCCTATGGTTTGTCTGTGTGTGTGAGTCGACCTAGAGAAGAACATTTTACACCTAAATAGTCTACCTCCAAACACCACCGCACCCCCAGTGCTCTCCTTCCTCCCCCAGCTCAGGCCAAATTCCACGGACGTTGTTAGACACATAATGGAGAGCGGGTATCGAAATGCAATTTGTCCCCTGGTTCTTACCCCCCCCCCCCCCCCCCCCCCCTTCATGTCCGACTGCCCTTGCTCATCAACAGAACAGAACCTGCCTTCCCAGCCTCGAGGCACACTACAGATTATTATGAAATTATCCATGTACATCATCCCTGTACATTATGTGCTGTTTTGCATATTTATGAGGGTGGAGCTGCAAGCAGCAGGGCGCGTTGGCGCCAGCATCACCTTTGGCTGGGGTTTGATGGCTGGGGTTAGAGGTCACCTGTAGTGCATGTTGTTAATGACTCGTGAATTTATGGGGCTTTGGTGTCTTTGTAGTCTCTTAACTGACGTACAGGGTGCCATTCATAAATAACCCTACTACAATAGATGGTCAAATGTGCTTTATATTTAATCTCTTGCTCAAGTGCGACTGCAGTTCCAACGCTCAACGTGAATACAATTGTTGTCGTGCATTTTGCAAAAGGTTTTGTTGTAAAGCTAGATGTGGCCTTACACACACATTCAGAAAATGAATGCATTCCACTCCGGTCTGTTTTGCTAGTACCAAACGTTCAAGAGAAGTCCACCAACCCCTTCAATGAATCCCTTTCTCCACCATCCTGTGAAAATGTTGAGGCGTTTGGACATGGCTAAACAGTGGTTGTTTCTTTCACCTCTCCCTGCCTGCTCTGCTCTGACAGTCCTCGACTATGCCGTTACATCCTCATGCGCCAAGCAGCGTTTGAGCCTTCTAAATCAGGGTAACCGCTCAATCCTTTTCGAACGTCTGCAATACCAGCTTTACTGTGTGTATAGGGGCTACTCTCTGACGTTGAGGTAGAGAAAGAGATGGCGAGATGATGGCAGAAGACAGGCGTGTGACAGGCGTGTGTACCGCATTCATCTTTTTTTTCTGGGTCTTTTTGCTGTCTGCAATCACAAAGCCAGACGGATCAGAAACCAAAAAAGAAAAACTGTCTGTACATAACCTTCTCCTCATGGGCTTAGCAATGTTTGAGTATTTTAAATTGGGGATACCACCGCTCCAACCCTTTCAAACGTCAGCGAAAGCAGCATTGGTGTGTAGTGGCTACTGTTGAAGACGGATATAGAGAAGGGGTAGAAGGTTAACTAACCGTGTTGCTCCTATGTGTTTTTTGATTTGTGGTTAGAGCGTTGGGCCAGTAACCAAAAGGTTGCTAGATCGAATCTCAGAGCTGATAAGGTAAAAATCGTTCTGCCCCTGAACAAGGCAGTTTAACCCACTGTTCCTAGTCCGTCATTGTAAATAAGAATTTGTTCTTAACTGACTTGCCTAGTTAAATAAAGTTGAAATAAAATAGAAATCACAAAACCAGACAGGCGAGACAAAGAAAACATCCCATCTAAAGAAGACCTACAAGTTTACAGAACGAATAGTAAATGAGAGTATTTGTAATAGTTTATTTTTTAGAAAGTTAATCTCTGAATTTTTTTCTATTTGTGGTGCAACAACTAAGACCAATACATCGGAAGGTTTGGTCCCCGATCCAAAAGGACTATATAGCAGCTCTATACCACAGAGCAAAACTATACATAGCAGCAGAACTATACATAGCAGCAGAACTATACATAGCAGCTCTATACCACAGAGCAAAACTATACATAGCAGCTCTATTCCACAGAGCAAAACTATACATAGCAGCAAAACTATACATAGCAGCAGAACTATACATAGCAGCTCTATACCACAGAGCAAAACTATACATAGCAGCTCTATACCACAGAGCAAAACTATACATAGCAGCAGAACTATACATAGCAGCTCTATACCACAGAGCAAAACTATACATAGCAGCAAAACTATACATAGCAGCAGAACTATACATAGCAGCTCTATACCACAGAGCAAAACTATACATAGCAGCAGAACTATACATAGCAGCTCTATACCACAGAGCAAAACTATACATAGCAGCAGAACTATACATAGCAGCTCTATACCACAGAGCAAAACTATACATAGCAGCAGAACTATACATAGCAGCTCTATACCACAGAGCAAAACTATACATAGCAGCAGAACTATACATAGCAGCTCTATACCACAGAGCAAAACTATACATAGCAGCTCTATACCACAGAGCAAAACTATACATAGCAGCAGAACTATACATAGCAGCTCTATACCACAGAGCAAAACTATACATAGCAGCTCTATACCACAGAGCAAAACTATACATAGCAGCTCTATACCACAGAGCAAAACTATACATAGCAGCAGAACTATACATAGCAGCTCTATACCACAGAGCAAAACTATACATAGCAGCTCTATACCACAGAGCAAAACTATACATAGCAGCTCTATACCACAGAGCAAAACTATACATAGCAGCTCTATACCACAGAGCAAAACTATACATAGCAGCTCTATACCACAGAGCAAAACTATACATAGCAGCAGAACTATACATAGCAGCTCTATACCACAGAGCAAAACTATACATAGCAGCTCTATACCACAGAGCAAAACTATACATAGCAGCTCTATTCCACAGAGCAAAACTATACATAGCAGCTCTATACCACAGAGCAAAACTATACATAGCAGCTCTATTCCACAGAGCAAAACTATACATAGCAGCAAAACTATACATAGCAGCTCTATACCACAGAGCAAAACTATACATAGCAGCAGAACTATACATAGCAGCTCTATACCACAGAGCAAAACTATACATAGCAGCAGAACTATACATAGCAGCAGAACTATACATAGCAGCTCTATACCACAGAGCAAAACTATACATAGCAGCTCTATACCACAGAGCAAAACTATACATAGCAGCTCTATACCACAGAGCAAATCTATACATAGCAGCTCTATACCACAGAGCAAAACTATACATAGCAGCTCTATACCACAGAGCAAAACTATACATAGCAGCAAAACTATACATAGCAGCTCTATGCCACAGAGCAAATCTATACATAGCAGCTCTATGCCACAGAGCAAATCTATACATAGCAGCTCTATACCACAGAGCAAATCTATACATAGCAGCTCTATACCACAGAGCAAAACTATACATAGCAACTCTATACCACAGAGCAAAACTATACATAGCAGCTCTATGCCACAGAGCAAAACTATACATAGCAGCTCTATACCACAGAGCAAAACTATACATAGCAGCAAAACTATACGTAGCAGCTCTATACCACAGAGCAAAACTATACATAGCAGCTCTATACCACCGATGGCATCCACCATAAGCACCACAGACCAATGCATTGCTAATGTCTTGAACTTGCTAACCTGCAATGACCCGTGCACCATTTGTTTCAAGGAGCCCAATGAATCACCACCTCATGATAATTAATGGGTCATATGACGGTGCTCTGACTGAAATGGTTTGTGTTGTTCTGTGTCCGCAGGGCTCTTCTCCCACATCCTATTGGACGAGGCGGCCCAGGCCATGGAGTGTGAGACCATCATGCCTTTCGCGCTGGCCAGCAAAAGCACCCGCATCGTGCTGGCTGGAGACCACATGCAGGTAAAACTGTGGTTTAGGAGGAGGTTTATGATGTCATTGGTTTGAACAAACTCTGACCTTTTGAAACAAACTCTCACTGTAACTCCTTTTTTTTAGGGCCTTGATTTTTTATTTTTGGGTCAGGCCTTAATCGTATTCGCTCATGCAAATGACCTCTGCAGACCAACAAATAAAAACCAGTGTATCGCCCAAGTCCTTTACATTTCCGTGTGCTCTGGACTCCGTCGTTAGCCTGAGGCAACTTCACATTGGCCGTGAGTGAAACGGACTGAGGAGAGAAAGAACTTGTCAGAGAGAGCATGTTTACCATTCACAGTCCAGTCAGACGAGGCAAACTAAACTCCGCCTGTCATTCAAGCTTTGTGGAACACTCCAAAGTAGCCTCTTATTTCCGTTTCTTTTTGTGTTCTGGACATTGTTTATTTTAGTGCGACAGGATTAAGAGTGGGCAGTAGATAAATACACCCCGAGGGAGTTTAACCGTGCGATAACGGTTTTAATTATTTCTCTACTCCTTCCTCTCTGAAGGAACAACGGCTTCAAACACGCTCAGTTCTCCTCTCCTGCTTCTCCTCTGTCACTTTCTTTCTCTTGCTCTCTATCTCCCTCTACATCCTAATCTGTTGCACATTGTCTGTGCGCTACGTGTCTGTTGCCAAGGAGGATTTGTTTGCCCCTCCTCCTACTCTCTTCTGTCTTATCACTCTTCATTATGGGATGTTTTGTGTCTCAGCTGAAAGAAGTAGGCTGAGAATAGTGAATGAAGGTCCCCGGCTCCTGTTGACTTCAGGTCTTCTATCTGCTGCGTGAGCCTTATTTAAATGCCTGGCTGAACTTTTTCCCTGAGACAGGGAGGTTCAACCTGGAGCTACATTACCACAAACACAAAACAATCTAGTTCAGCCAGTGTCAGATTAGAGGTAATTGCTATTGGGGGGGATTTGTGTGTCTTCAGCGCGCATCTTAATCAAAGTTGCTGTTGAGGATGTTTCCGGAGCACCTCAACGCGTTACGCTAACTTTAACTATTAGTATGTCTTATTGTTGCGTCGTCGAGGGAACCTGCAAGTAAGCGGTCAGTTGGACAGTGTTTAACATGTTGTATCCTGTACAAACGACAAATAAAACTTGTAACTTTACAAATCACGTTAATGGCGCAACATCGCAGCAGAAATGTAGCTACCGATGATAAGATGCTGGCCACAGGTCCAAACATTTTCCGTTTTCGAGACGGTTGGACGGGAACTCATTGATTTGGAGCATTGTGTTATCTACACGGATTGCATGACTCGAGCTGTCGAAGAGCAGACGACGTCTGTTCCGTAAGTCAGGTGTACATTATCTGAACCAAAAGTAGGTGTAGAATACATTTGGATCAAACCAAATATTGCCACAAAACATGTACAGTTCCAGTTATATTGACTACAAATGCAGAGACACAACTCCAGTCAGGCTGTATCACCACCTGCACATCCCTGTTGCATTAAAAAGAAACAAAATAAAAATGAATCAAGATGCATTTTACTCAATGTTTTTGGGCTGCCCTCACTTCTCTACCTCCATCCCTCTCTTTTCCCTGTTCCCTCCCTCCAGCTCAGTCCGTTTGTGTACAGCGAGTTTTCTCGAGAGCGCAACCTGCATGTGTCGCTGTTGGACCGGCTGTACGAGCACTACCCAGCCGAGTTTCCCTGCCGCATCCTGCTCTGTGAAAACTACCGCTCCCACGAAGCGATCATCAGGTAGGTGTGAACTTCATCACGTGGCCGAGACTGATCCAATTTTCACCCTGACTCTGCAACGTCGTTTACAAATGAGAGATTTTATGCAGACAGAAGACTTGAAAGAGTTGACGGTTCTTCTTGGCTATTGACAGACAAAAGCCCAATGTACACTGAGTCCCATGACCACCCTTGTTAAACAATTCTCAGATGGGGATGCTGACATTTTTAAGTGGTGGATTATGAAAGAAGCTTACGCAATGGGTTTGAAGTGGTTTCTCCACCTTAAAGTGGTCTTGGTATTTTATCTAATGCTTTTCACTCACACACATTTACGTTTGGACAACATTGTGAATGCACATTCTTTACAAGAACCTCAAAGTCACTAGGAACGGCAAGGACCACATGGAATGGAAAACGAATAAAAACAGATGGCACCATTGTCGAAGAATAGCCACAATGCGCGCAACCTTATCCGTATACAACGATTCATGCAACCATGCCTTTCTCGACTGACGCAACTGACATTTGTGAAGACCAACTGATGTTAAGTCTCCCTCCCTCCCTTCAGCTACACGTCAGAACTGTTCTACGACGGGAAGCTGATGGCCAGCGGGAAGCAGCCGTCTCACAAGGACTTCTACCCGCTGACCTTCTTCACGGCGCGCGGCGAGGACGTCCAGGAGAAGAACAGCACGGCCTACTACAACAACGCAGAGGTATAAACCCTTTTGTTCCCTGTATGCCACTGACTTAGGACTGCATTGATAGAATGAATTACATTTTTGATTTAATTGAATTGGTGCATTCATGGTGAATTGAACGTTGAATTGAATTGTTGCATTCATGGTGAGTTGATATGGTTAATCATTCAATGGAATTGAGTTGAAATGTACATGCGGGCAAAACACATCCCATTCAGTCAACATTACTGTGATGTATTACTTGTGCCTCATACTACTGCGCTTCACAACCAGATGTTTGACACAACCACCAAATGCTAATTCCTTGTGAAAGCCCAGCATTTAAACCAGGCACTCCAGCGACTGAGTTTGAAATTCAGAGGTGCCTCTGCTAAATCTGAGGGGCAACTTGCCAAGTTGACCCCTGAACCCAGCTGACAGAAGCTGCCCAATTAAATTGGATCTACTCCTATCACAGCGCCGCGCTAACCTGTCATAGACGCCACAGGAATTACCCAACCTCCCTTTGATGACACCGCGCCTGTGTCAAACGGTTTCGGGACATTAGCATAATGTCATAGGTTTAGGTTGCCTTGATTTAAGCGTGTGTCCTGTTTGTCTGCTGATGTGACGTCTGGATTCTCCTAGTTTTTTTTCTTCTTCTCTCCTCTTGGCTGAAAAGGCCCCTTGAGCAGCAGTCATTTCCGTCATCTCTTTAGTTCTGCTTTCTCTTTAAGTGTTTTAAGCCCTGGTTAAGTATTTTGGTGACTCATAAATAATGGCAACAACTTACAATGGACTTTCTCCTGCGTTGCACTGGTAAAGATCTAATTGACACCAATGGAAGACTAAAAGGTTTTTGGCGGGAGGCAACCGGGCCGAGGCGGGGCGCCCTGCCTTCCAGGACAATTGTTTATATCCAGGACCACGAAAAAGCACCCCACCTTGTAGTCAGTGGGGACTGGGGAGTAGGGTGAAGTTTCCCCTCGACGCTGATCTTGGGTGGTTAGTTTTGCATTTCCCCCATATATGGTTAAGGCTAATATTGGGGAGGGGAAGCTGATCCTAGATCTGTACCTAGGGGAAGCTTCACCCCAGAGAGATGCTGATTTTCAGACATGATCTATGAGAAACACTGGCACTTGTAACCAGTCTCTCCCTCCTGTGTTACTCGAGGTGTTTGAGATCGTGGAGCGGGTGGAGGAGATGCGTAAGAAGTGGCCGGTGGCGTGGGGCAAGCTGGACGAGGGCAGCATCGGCGTGGTGTCGCCCTATGCCGACCAGGTATTCCGTATCCGCGCCGAGCTCCGAAAGAAGAGGATGCACGAGGTCAGCGTGGAGAGGGTGCTCAATGTCCAAGGTGAGAAGAATACTATATTTAATCCGTTTCCTTACAATTGTTTATTTCGTTTAACTTACAACACTACATTCCACTGTAACCCATGGCACAGGTGGCCATTTGGCACATATTTGCTATCAAATAGAATGAGAATTGTCAATACCGCAATCACAATGGAATTGTAACGATCAAGTCCCATACGACTCATACACTGAAGCAATTACAGGACTTTCACTGTGGAACTTTCCCGTTCTCCCATTTTTAAATTCTGTTTTGGCATTCTAAGACGGCAGAGGTTTTAAAAGTGTGGCCCTTCCCATTTCTACCCGACAACTCCGAGATTCTCAGTGACCGTGTGTGAGATGTGGGGCCGGCGCAGTTGGCAGCAGCACTTCACATCTTCCCTCCTAACATAGTCTGTCTCTCATCTCCCAGCTAGCAGGGACGAGGCTAATGCTCCCAGTGGCAACAAACACTCTCACACACACACTCTCTCACAGCCATACGCTGCTGCTTCCAGCTCATTAACTCTCTCATTAAGGAGAAGATGCAGCGATCAGGACGGATCTCACAACACACAGCTGTCTGTTTGTCAATGTGGTGTTGGTGTACAGTACACACACACACACTAGCTGGAGTTTAGGTGTGAATAGCTTTTTTTTTTTTTTGTATTGCCAAACTCCAACGCTTTGTCATGAATAATTTCTGCAGTAATTGGATCGTATTTTGGGTCATGAATGATGTCAGCGCCTGGTCGAGGTACTTGGATCATCTAATTATTATTATGTAATGAATTGGTAATTGTTTCTATGAGATTAATATCCTCGAAGGATCACTGAATATGACCAGTGGCAATTATTGACCTAATGAAAAAGCATTGTATGAATGCAATTCATTTCTAAAACCTTTGCCATACGACACACTAGCTCCTCAGAGTGCTGGCTGAAAACGAAGGTCTAAACTGGCCTTGTATGTTCCCCCCTCCCCCTCCCTCTCTCCAGGTAAGCAGTTCCGGGTGCTCTTCCTGAGCACAGTGCGCACGCGGCACACCTGCAAGCACAAACAGACGGCCATCAAGCGCAAGGAGCAGCTGGTGGAGGACTCGACAGAGGACCTGGACTACGGCTTCCTGTCCAACTACAAGCTGCTCAACACAGCCATCACTCGCGCCCAGTCCCTGGTGGCCGTGGTGGGAGACCCCATAGCGCTCTGCTCGGTGGGCCGCTGCAGGTACAAAAAAACAACCAGGAAGTGTTGTCATGAGTTAGGGCCCTGTTTTTGAATACTTAAATGAATCCTTCCTTGAAGAAATGCCTGATCTGACATGGCTGGATTGGTGAAGCTATACAGTAGAACTGTTGCTTACACCTATCAATCTGGGTTAGATCAGTGATTACTCCAAGGGATGGAGGTAGGATGGGTGTGGTTATATAGTGCTCAAGCAGGGCCTGGAGTTTTCCCTGGTCACGTCCTAGTCATCCAAGTATTGCACTAGAAATGTTGCTGTTTTCATGTTCCATTACATGTTCTGAAGGCTCGCGGTAAATGTTACGCTTTGCAGTGTGTGTGTGGGTGGAAGGGGCACAGTTGGTGTGTCAGCTGTGCAGGAGGAAGAAGTAGCACAGTGGGGGTATATGTCCCTGCCAGGCTGGCTCGCTCTACCTCTGCCCCACACACTCATTCACACACCCTTCCCAATCCCTCTCCAATGCACGCCCGCAGAGTGTCAGCTTAGGATGACATCATAACGCCAGGCCCTGACCAAGCCATTGACATCAGCAATGTGCTCTGGAGGGGTGGGGCAAGGGTGCACTACTTAGTTGTTCTCCAATGGAACTGAAATATGGGTGGAGGGGGTTGTATTGAATTTGGTGCAGCTATTTGTGACCTATAAGAGTTCTCATCTTTGCTCTGACTGGTATTAAGCCAAAATCGACACTTTGCATAGTTCTGTGTTGTTTACGTCTGAGTTTTCCCCATATTCAAAGCATCTTCAGGGCTGGGGCACAGATTCTGCTACCCCATTCCCCATTGCAAACACACACAAACAACACCCCCACGGCGCTCACCGACCCCCAGCTGCAGTCCCTCTCTCCCGTTGCCATGGCAACTGTTGAGTGTCAGCCAATCGCGGCATCCGGCTGCGGCAGTTGTTTAGAAAATGTCCCCCCCTCAGTTAAATCAATGGCGCTAACGAGGAAGAAGCTCTGTTTAGATGGACTGTCTTAATGCCAAACTGTTACCTTTTAAAAAGAACAGCCCAGTGGGGCTGGTCATGGCCCCATAGAGTAGGCGGCACAGTACAGACGCACTTGATGTGCATACACGCTCGCTCATACACTCACACACATGGCGGGTGGGAAAGAGGAGGAGCATGAAAGGGAGAGATGATTGGGGAGTTGACTCATTTTCGATATGTCACAGAACCCCCCCGCCCCCCTTCCATGTTGGTAAGAACAGGGCACTGGACACACCCACCACTCTGCTGTGCCTGTCAGATAAGCCAGCGGGTAGCCACAAAGGTTAAGCAGCCCGACTACAGAGAGAGGCCATGGCAGTTCGATATACACATTAGAGGTCGACCGACTATGATTTTTCAACACCGATACTGATAGTTGTAGGACCAAAAAAGCCGATACCGATTAATCGGCCGATTTTTTTTAAATAAAAATGTATTTGTAATAATGACAATTACAACAATACTGAATTAACACTTATTTTAGCTTAATATAATGCATCAATAAAATCAATTTAGCCTCAAGTAGATAATGAAACACCAGCCTCATCTCGGGAGATGATAGGTTTGAAGTCATAAACAGCGCAATGCTTGACGCACAACGAAGAGCTGCTGGCAAAACACACAAAAGTGCTGTTTGAATGAATGTTTATGCGCCTGCTTCTGCCTACCACCGCTCAGTCAGATACTTAGATGCTTGTATGCTCAGTCAGATTATATGCAACACAGAACACGCTAGATAATATCTAGTAATATCATCAACCATGTGTAGTTAACTAGTGATTATGATTGATTGTTTTTTATAAGGTAAGTTTAATGCTAGCTAGCAACTTACCTTGGCTTACTGCATTTGTGTAACAGGTAGTCTCCTTGTGGAGTGCAACGAGAGAGAGGCAGGTCGTTATTGCGTTGGACTAGTTCACTGTAAGGTTGCAAGATTGTATCCCCCGAGATGACAAGGTGAAAATCTGTCGTTCTGCCCCTGAACGAGGCAGTTAACCCACTGTTCATAGGCCGTCATTGAAAATAAGAATGTGTTCTTAACTGACTTGCCTAGTTAAATAAAGGTGTAAAAACATTTTTTACCGATTTCCGATTAATCGGTCGACCTCTAATACACATATAACCCTCCACAGTGAAAGATGTCACCAAGCAAATCATGATCTCTCTTATCTTTTTAGACGCTTCCACTATTGCTCACATGATTCACATGGTCTTTCGTGAGTGACGTGTGGAATACAGTCGCTCTCTTGATGAATGCACATCGAATAAACAAACAAATTGGCGTTGAACTTACTAATTCAATTTGTTTTACGGCTTGTGTACAATTGATTGAATTCTCCATCTATTTGGACTAATTAACAGATTGTGTTGTCTCTGTCCATGCCGCCCGTGTGGGCTGGATGTGGGTCATGGAAGCGATGCCTTAAATGTGGGTAATCTGATGAGACGAGATAGCGATGGGGTGGGGGTGACCTCGCCTATGGGAGGGACAGACTCCGACCATCTTATTAACGCCTTATTTAACAAAAAATAGCCTTCGCAAGTCACTGCAGATCAATCATATAACCCAGACACACATCTAGCTCCCATCCAGCCACAATAAGGAGTGAAGATGCACGTTGCCACTGGAGTCCTAGCGCTGTGTCCTGTGAGACGTGCACTGTACCACACCAGCCATAATTGTGGGGTGCCCTCAATTTGATACCAGCACAAAAACCTTGCATTTGCTTTCAGAGTAAAGCTAGAGATTCATAGAAATGTAAATTCAATACCATTTAATATTCTATAAGGTTTTTCCAATTTACTCTTTAAATGGAGTTGAAATGGAACTGACCTTAAGTTGGGGAGTAGTGAATCTCGCAAGCTTCCATCATAGTGATGCTTTTTCATCGCGACATCTACACTCAATGCAGTCAAAATAAGTGACAGCTTATGTTCCCTTGGCCACAGGTTCTGCAGTTAATGTGCAAATATGTGAATAATATCCGTAATTTTTATTCACCTGGACATTATGCAAGTTGTGTTGTTTCCATACGCTCGCGCACACACACACTCGTATACACACACACACACACACACACACACACACACACACACACACACACACACACACACACACACACACACACACACACAAACATGCAAATCATAGACTCGTACTCGGTCTACTCGACAGAACTGATCTGTTATGAACATGACAACCCCACTAAAGACATGTTATTTTGAATTGACAAAGAACTTAATTTGCTTTGGTGTTGCTGCCTACAATAGCCCTTTTTTCAGTGAACCGTGATTTATTAACTTATGCTACAGGAGCCATCTACTGTAGTGGGTGGTTTAATAATCGAATTCTGAAAGTAGAAGCCATTCACATGAAGATTCTGTGCAAGATTTGACTTTTATTTAACCTTTTTGATGGGGAATCCAGGTGAGCCCTGTATAGCACCCCAATACACATCAAAATACAATAAACACATTAAACTACACGTTATTGTCCCCAATGATACACAAAAAGCAAAACACCATCATAAAAACCAGACATTTTTCAGTGAAAAGAATGTCTGAAATGCCCTAGAGGCACCAATTCCTCCCATTTTAAAGCATATTGTAGATCGTTCCACATGTAAGGTGCAAGGAAATGAAAGGCTGAATTACCTAGGAGTCTCCAGAGTTAACCAACCCTGTGAACGGGGTTGGTAACTTGTCATTTTAAATCTTAACAGCGATGTTAGGTAAGTCTGACGTTTGTGTAGCAGGGCTTTGTAAACAAAAAGAGCGTAATGATGTGATCTACGTGACTTCAGTCTGAAGGTGTGTGTGTGTGCGCATTGTGCACTAGGCATTTCTTGAAATAATAACTTAAGTCGGCGTGTCAGCAAGTGTGCAACCAAGTGTTCGTGAGTCAAGATTAAGTGTATTATGAGAACACGTCCATATATGTCCATGCCACTCACATCACCCCCCTCTCCTCCCCTCTAACAGAAAGTTCTGGGAGAAGTTCATTTCCATCTGCCACGAGAACGCCAGCCTGCACGGCATCACCTTTGAGCAGATCAAGGCCCAGCTGGAGGCCCTTGAGCTCAAGAAGACCTACGTGCTCAACCCGCTGGCGCCCGAGTTCATCCCCCGCGCCCTGCGGCCCCAGCCGGCCCAGCACCCCCATCATCACCATCACCATCACCAACACCCACACCCCCAGGGACACACGGCCAGCAAGCAGCCCGGGCCCCAGCAGCAACAGCAGTCTCCTCCGAAGGTAAGTGGGTTAAGCCTGGGGGGAGGGGTGGCAGAGCAGCTGTGGGTCTTGGGGCTACGGGTCTTGGGGCTACGGGTCTTGGGTGTGGTGGTGTAATAGGCTACTTAAGGTTGGAGGTACTGTCCATCTTGATTGTACTGGTTTTTGTGTCAAGAACTGCAACGCTGCTGGGTTTTTCACGCTCAACAGTTTCCCGTGTGGTCCACCACCCAAAGGACATCCAGCCAACTTGACACAGCTGTAGGAAGCATTGGAGTCAGCATGGGCGTCAGCATGGGCCAGCATCATGTGGAACGCATTGGACACCTTGTAGAGTCCATGCCCCAGCTAATTGAGGCTCTTCTGAGGGCAAAAGGGGGTACTCCTAGTGTTTTCTACACTCAGTGTATATTAAGCGAACAATGATGAGAGATGGGGCTGGCACAATTACTTTATAACCATGGAACTGACTGTTATGGATGAAGACAGTCATGAAAATAAAATAACCATAACTGTAAAAAAATATAAAAAATGGCCACATTTTTGTTGTGACACTTCGTTGCTCGTTGCTGAAACAATCAAGGTGTTGTAGCAAACAAGTCTTCGTTTGCCTAGGCAACGCCCCTTTCCTGCAGCATCACATGCAGTCAAGAGTGGAGGAGGAACTGTCAGTCTCAACAAAAATAGGATAGGACTGGCCACTTCAGAGCCTGGTTCCTCTCTCGGTTTCTTCCTTGATTCCTACCTTCCTAGGGAGTTTTTCCTAGCCACCGTGCCTCTACATCTGCGTTGCTTGCTCTCTGGGGTTTTAGGTTCTGTTTCTGTGTAAGCATTTTGTGACAACTGCTGTTGTAAAAATGCTCTACAAATAAATTTGATTGAGAGATGTATGTATGTCGTTTTATTTATTTTTTGGGGGGGTGAATGTGGCCATTTTGCTAACCAATAATCTTCATTCATAATTCCCTGACCGTCAGAGCCCTAATGAGAGGGATGCATGGCTAGGGCTATCAGTATCTTTGTCTTGGTGGTAGTACAAGAGTACACTCAGAACTCGCATAGTCAGTGGTTTTAGAGCTCAAGGAATTCATCTTTTCAATTCAATTCAGTTCAATACAACGTAATTGGTTCCCTCGCGGGCTTTTTTAGAAAACATTTCGGAACATTTTGTACTTTTTGTGGTTGCTTCAAGAGTAGTTTCCTCAAGTAACTCCTCTAGATAGTTGTAATTATTATCGCAAAACCATGTTTTTCGAAAGTGGGTTTTGAAAAGACGAGGAGAGAATAACCGCTTGAGTTCGCATGAGTGCCTTTTTCTTTTTTCTTTTTTTCCCCCTGTGAAAATGTTAACTGTATCTGATGTCCTCGCTACAGGCGTAAAGGGTAACTAAATCACCACAGCTGCCAAGCCCCTGTATCGCCCACTGAGTGAGGTGGATATCCACATCACACACACTTCTCTGTGCGTACATACACGGTAACACCGAAAAGAGAGCATACTGGCTCTCTCACACACACACATACAAAGTGAGTTGGTTACAGGCTCTTACTCTGGGCAGTAAAATGTTTTAAAAAACAATATACCAGTATTCATTCATGGACCGGGTAGGATTTTTACATACCCTCTATAAAGCTATTTTCATGTTTGATTTATAACATTAAATTATTCAGTAATGACTTGAAAAAATTATGGTAATCATCTGTTTTTATCGCCAGTTTCTGCTAACAGCTGAGAACGGCTAGTTAACTTGCAAGCACAACAGTCAACAACTTTGGGAGTACAGACCCCCAGAAATTGTCCGACTGCCCCTAGAGGGGAAAGTTACCACTGCACCTGAAGCTGAGAATACACAGTCAAATAGAATAATTATTCCCATAAATGATTTTTTTGGGTGGTACTAAATAGAGGAAATTAATGCAGGAAATTAAGAAATGTGTAAATGCTGGAATTGAACAAATGACTGCAAATGGAAACCTTTGAAGTACCAGAGTATGAGTCTGCCAAAGAGGATTTTGAATCTCTTTATAAAAAGTCCTACAAATAAGACTACTTCACTGTCAGTTTTGTCCTATTATTTTTGGTTGGTTTGGCTTAACAGTATATATCAATCGGAAAGGAGAAAGTTTATTAATTTGTTGCTAAGCACAAGAACTTGTATTTTTCACCAACGTCAGATACCGTCAAAAAGGAGAATATTACCGTGATACAGTATTTTGGCCATATCGCCCAGCCCTACTACCTACTAGGTGTGACATGCACCAACACCTATACACACACTCTTGTATACACATACTCAAATAACCTGCTGTAATAAATCTTATGCCAATAAGTTAAAAGGCCACTGATAAAAGCATATTCTAGAGGCGCTGCTGCAGCACAGAGAAACTGTTACAGGAATTAAATTCCTCTGTTTTAATACCCAATTAAAATGAAACACTGTCAATTCATAAGGATTTGTATGACCCTTATTTTATAAAAATGGACAGAGCCCAGTCTTAAAGTCAAACAGCAGATTTTATTCACGAGAGTACTGCTCCTTACACATTTTACCACAGGTTATAAACTGAAAATGACTTCAGCGTTTTCTAAATGTTCCGTCTCTTCTTGACACTGGTAGAAAGGCTCTAGTTCTCAAGCCTTCCCACCTCGCCTAGAGCCAAGGTCAGCCAGTGTAGATAAGCATTCTAGCCAGTCTGGCGATATAGTTAATTCATTTCTACCAAGGAACAGACAGTCATTGTTCTAATTCTTGATTATATTTACACACATTATATTCAGTACTAGAATTAAAAAGAAAATTCATACATATACAGTAACATAATAGTATTCTGATTAGTACATATACAGTAACATAATAGTATTCTGATTAGTCAGTCCTGATTGAAATGTATACATAATTAGTCATCATTGATAAAAAATTCCCTTAACAGAAAAGTGCCCGAGCAAGTTTGTTTTCCATCTTGAATGAGCAGACTTATAGCCGTGTGAGCCCATCTTGATCAAGTGTGCATCTGACATTGCTCTCCCTTTTGCGTAGACTCGTTCCGAGCTCCCAATATCTCTGGCCCAATATGGCTGCCAAGCAGGAAATGCTGCTGCCATCACCCGGTGTCCCCTGGTTTGAAGGTGTCCTCCTCCAGCTCTGTCTCGATCTCCCTCACTAGCTATGTGGCACTGGTCATCTGGCCTGGCATAGACCTATAAGAATCTATGCCAGGCAGATGCAATGGAGCTATCATTAGCCACTGTATTGCACCTGTGACAGAGGTTGGCTTGGCAGGAGTGACATTGAGAAGCTTTGATACAGTCACCTCATGCTCCTACAGTCATCTAAAAAGATAGGGTTTACTATTGACTTCCATTTTTTTTTTGCTAGTCACATTACATCGCTCGTATTTCTTTATTCATATATGGTCCGGCTAAATCTAGTACAGATCAACTACAATATCTCACCCCTGAAAATAACACATGAATATTTTATTTAAACAGCTATGAATATGCTGTATGTGGCAAGATGAGACGCATTATGCCAAGACAACCTATGATATTAGGTGCAATATTGACTTGGTGGCGACTGCTTTTTAACTTCAATCTAATTTTCCCTCCATATGTTACGATGGTTTTTCCAAGGTAGTTTTTATTGCTAGTGTGCACTCTGTTTGTCACTGAACTGCTAACAAATAACTTGGCCCTTATTCCTTGTAATGCCAACTCTCTAGCCTCCTAGGCTAGTAGTTACTACATTCACTAGGGGTCTCAGTCATCGGTCCAGGCTATGCATCATTAGTCTCTCCTAATTTCAGATCATCTGCTGACTCGACTGGCTTGAAATTCGAATGAACCCCAGTCCCTGACTACAGTTTGTGCCCCTTCGTTTTAACCACAGTTCCCTGTTTTCACTTCACACTTTTTTTTAATAGTTTAAACACAACCACAAGAAGCACGTCCCGATTGTCTAAACAGAAACAGGAGGAACCAAACCAGCCATCTAACCGATCACGAGGCGCATCCCCGAAGGGAAACCACGTCAAGTGTTCTCAGTTTAACACCACCACCTAGGGGGGACTGTGTGCCTCAGCTCGGCTACGCTAAGACACGCTGAAGTAGATTACTGCGTACGTTCCTCCGTGCATCAATAATACAACAGGTTACAATCCACCTAAAGTCAATTGGATGGAGAACGTCCGTGTTGGTCACACAACAATCAATCAATGTCAGACGTTGTTGTCTGAAAAATGGAATCAAATGGAATACGGCCCAATGTTGTGTGCATTAAAATGGAACCTGGTGGCACGGAATTGCCTCTCTTTTGTATGGAGAGCGAGAGAAAAGAGTAGATGGAGAGAGAGAATTGAGATGTGTTGGTGCGTGCTTGTGCGAGTGTGTAAGTTGCTTTGGATAAAAGTGTCTGCTAAATTGGCTATGGTGTGTGTTTGCTTGCTCACTCCAGTTAGTGTCAGTCCTCATTAGCCTATAAACAGTTGAAAAAGATGCGTAATGCATACTGTCCTTTTTTAACACTGTAACGACGTAAGGAGAGCGCTTCTGTATGCATCTAACAGCTATGGAACACCCAGTTCCCAGCTGAATAGATTATGAAATGAGGCACGAGTATAGGATGGACATTTTTTTTTCTATGAGCAAAGAATTGGTCAAATGATTTAAAAGAAACGAGGAGTCTGAAAATAGGAAACCTATGACGTTTTGATGTCTTGGGGCCGGTAGTATTTCTACCCACATGACTTGACCACATGAAAGCCTATTTTGGCTAAGAACAGGATGTTTGAGACGTTTTTGACCCATTGCTTATTCTTTCTATCAGCGCTTTTCCCAAGTCGGGTCACGTTCGGTAAAACTCCTGGCCCTAGAATACTATAGCTGCCGCCCTCATGAATCCACACAGTGGCTTTATATTCTTCCAGAGCTGCAGCAGGATGCTTTATCCTCCAAGAATGTTGTTGCCATTTAGATTCAACAGCATTGGCTATTTAAAGCGTTGTACAAGCGTTAACCATGTAGCCATTGTGACCAATGTGACATATGTGGGCCACCGCGGACCTTACGGTTACCGCTGCCTGCCTGCCCGCCTTGTCACATAGGGAGCCTCGCTCTCCTCCACTTACTCCCTCCCTCCACCCCCCCCCCCCCCTCTTTTTCTATGGACTTCTCTCGCTCCAGCCCTTTCTAAGGATGCCTCCATCTCTCTTCTCTTCCAGGGGAAAGGTCAACATGCGAACCACACGGAGCACTTCCCACCTGAAGGATTTGGTGAGTGTCCATCTTTTCTCTTCTTTCCATCTAAGTGTTGACTTGTCTATTTGTATCTCTTTCTGGAGTCCATACAAACCACTCACAGAAAGTCAAGAACACTACACTCTAGCTGTATGTCGTTTGAGGGTGAAGCACTGTCCAAGTCTTTAAACTGCCATCTCTCCACAAACATACTCAAAATGTGTTTAACCTCTTCTCCAAAGAAATACTTATATCTTTAGTCATAATACAGGAAGGACACCGTATTTATTCATTTTCCATTGATTGGATTCACTTCTCAATGGTTCATGTTTCACTGGGTTGTGAAGATTCCGGGTTAGAGAGGTGTAGCACAGAGCATAGTGCACCCTACCGTGTAGGAGCGCTGTCACCGTGAATCTAGTCGCCCCGTAATGGAGAAAGCACGAGGGGGGTAGGGGAGAGATGGATAGAAAGGAGGTATATTGTGCCATCACTTTAGATGGAGAGCTAGAGCGAAGAGGAGAACAGTGAGGCCCCCCCCCCCCCCCATCAATTGCAGAGCTTTAGGCCCAAGGCTCATGTGGCAGCTCCTATATGAACACTGCATGACGCCCATTATAGGGTGTAGTCTGGGAAGACATGAAGTCAGGTTAACTGTTCTTTATCCATGACTTGGGGACAAGGAATTATACATAAACAAACGTATCTTTCTTGCTAGATCATCGCAGGAGTTGTCTACACTTGAAGACCAACATGGTGCAATTGTTGTTGTGAAAACGTTGTGTTTCAAATGTATTTTAAGACATCTTATAGCCAAAGAAGTACCAATTGTTTCAAAATACAATAACATTATCTCATGGGGAAATTAGCTTGGTCCGCATAGGCACAAATAAGAGACCAAAACAATGATTAGGTCTAGATAATCAAATCTTTCAGGATTAGCAAATCATTAGCAGATATGAACTTTTCTTTTCCTCTTCTTCTTCCTCCCCCAACTCTCTCCAGTTCAACCCAACCCCGCGGTGTTGATGGGCAACCCCATCCGGGCGTTCACGCCACCCCTGGGGGGCACCCCTGGTGGCATGGGCAAGTCCCCCAGTCCTGTGCAGAGGATAGACCCCCACACGGGCGCCAGCATACTCTACGTGCCCGCCGTCTACGGGGCCAACATGGTCATGTCCATGCCACTGCCTGTAAGTATACTGCTACTGGGAATAGTAGTTTATAGTTTATTGTTGAGGAAAGACTCAATGTGTGGGTTTTGGTTTGAATGAATGAATTTTTGTGAGTGTGTTGCTTTGAGTTGTGTTGAGGAACGGGTTAGCTGTGTGTGCAGAGCATACACTCTTATGCGTATGCATACTCGCACACACAAACTGACTTACACAGATCTTTCAGTTGGTGTTCGTTCTTGGTCTAAATGCACTTTATTTGAGTCAAGGAAACTACTTTTTTGGTTGTAACATGATTAATTAGTCAAAGAAAAAACACGGACCCATTATGCAATACTACATTTAATTCAGACTTGTCTGTTGGGCTTTGGTGTTATGTCGAGTTGTTAACGAAAACTCAGCAGCTCGTAATGAACGCTAATAGAGTGCCAAAATCCCCATAAGCTTGATTTCGACATGTTCCCTTTGTGTTTGGGCCCTATGTCTACATCCCTCCTCATCCTCCTCTGAAAACAAGACCGAGAACAACACGTTAATTGAGAATAATGACTTCTGTTAGTCTGAACATTTTCAGCTCGGCCCGCAGGGTGAGATTTCACACTCGTTATTCCTCGCTCAGTAATGGAAAGAAAGTCAACTCTCCATCTAACCCAATCTAGGCTGTTTATTTCCCCATTAAACCATAATGGCACAGGGCTGATAGAATGAGCGTTTTTAATCAGGAGGATGATTTGGCACGGCAAATTGCTGTGTCGACACACGGAGGGGAAGGCTGTTTTAAAAATTATGTTCTTGTTAGATAGATGCCATCCTTTTTTATGTTCTTCACCGCACTAATTTTGAGTCTTTTTGTGAAACCAAAAATATTATTTTCATCATTTTTCTTTATGTTTGAGTTTTTTTTTTTTGCAGATTTTCTTTTTTTGTAATAATTTTTTTGAAGATGCTTTTTGAATTAGTTTATTCTATGGACCATGCAAACAATCGGAGAGTCTTCATTCCTTCACATACCAATGCCTCTTTTTTTTCTCTTTTTTTTTAACCTTTTGTGGAAATGATGGATGGATGTGCTTTGTTCAAAATTGCCCTTTTCAAAATGTTAATTTTATTCTGTATTTCTGCTCATTGTTGTCAGTCAGTTTGCATCCACTGCAATAAATGGATATGTTTCACTCACCAGCTGGCCTGGCAGGTAGCAGAGTCCAATCCAATATCCTATTGCTCTCCATCTCAGAACCAGATTAATATTTTAACACTGTCTGTTTCCTCCGACCTGCATCAGCCACTGTGCTTTTCACATAGACTGTCAGAACATCGGGGGGGGGGCACTAGTCCAGACCATATAATATTTGAAATTATAAACTGGGTGTTTCGAGCCCTGACTGCTGATTTATTTATATCAAAGATCGTATACCACGGGTACAACAAAACATTTATTTTTACTGGTCTAATTACGTTGGTAACCAGTTTTTCTAATAGCAATAAGGCACCTTGGGAGTTTGGTATATGGCCAATATACAACGGCTAAGGGCTGTGTCCAGGCACACCACGTTGCGCATAAGAACAGCCTTGGTATATTGGCCAAATACCACACCTTATCGGGCCTTATTGCTTAAATATCTAGCATGGTAGTTCAGCGCGATGCATCAAGGCAAGCTGCATTCACTTTTCAACACAGTATCTCCTGCAAATTGTCAGTTGTGAAAGACAATGCATTTTACTGGGATGTCCATGAGAAAAAGGTATCATTTCTTTAATTGGCCTAGGTCCCAACATCACTCTTTAGGAATGATCAGTTACCTGGACTTGCACTTATTTGGTTCTAGCGATATTTTTATAATTTATGTAACAGGGACAATGCACTGTAATCAACATTTGTAGAATGAACTTCGATAGAACACCACTGGAATTAGCTGACCTGATTCCTGTCAACCCTATCTGCTCTGACTAGGCGTATTAGGTGTATTTGATGTGTATTGATGCGTGTGCGTTGATTTATATTGACTCATATTGATGTGGTGTCCAGTCTGTCCCCATCCAGTTGCCATGGCCCGGCTACCAGAACCGCTTTGCCATGGACCCACGCATCATGAACCACCAGGCGGCCATGGCCTACAACCTGAACCTCCTGCAGGTCCAGAACCGGGGCTCGCCCATCCCCTACAGCGGAGTCGCACACCCTTCCCCCTTGGGAATGGGCCAGCAGACTAGTCCCGACAAGGAGCTTCAGGCTGATTCCACCAGAAACGGTGTGTAGCAAATAAGTTGTAGTACTTCAATGTGGAAATTGGTAGAAAGTGTGAAGTCGGTGTCTTAGCACAGTAACTCACACACAGTACAGAAGCTGAAAAAGTGTCTGCATTTTTTTAACCCCCTCAGGTAAAATGGACGGGAGTGCAAAGTCTGAGCAGAGCCGGCTACAGACACTAGAGAGGAAGACCTCGGAGATGAAGGACAAACCGGTACGTTGTTGTTGACTCGCTCTGTAGTCACCCTGTGGGCTTAGTTGGTGCTTTATCACAATGAGAAAAAGGACTTTCAATGGGCTCCATTAAAGTCTCTATTTAGCAACAATTCAAATAATACATGATTTCAAAAAAGAGTTTCTTTGCTCACACATATTTAAGTATTGATATAGAGAGGTTGGTTGTTAAGGAATAAAAACGACCTGTCTGTATACAACTGTGGCAAAAGACTGGGTTGGCTTGATTGTTGACGGTATGTAAACTATATTTAGTCTCCAATTTTTATTGAAAACATAAATACATTTGCATAATCAGCACTTGTTTTCTCTCTAATACATCGTTACAATTGTTGGTTAGCGAGCTAGCGAATTTTAGCCATGTTAGCATTAACATGACATCAGTCAAAACACAAAACAACACAGGGTATCAAGAACAGGATAAAACTAGCTGAAATGAGCCACCTGCGATTCCCCAAATTGCATTTTCTTGTCATCGTTTCTATCCATCTGGCCATCCAGAATCACAACAATACACAGACTTCTGCCCGAGTGAAGCATCGTTTTCGTGACGTTGTCAGCTAACCCATTCGTAGTTAATTAACTATTTAGAATTGATACATGGATAAATTAATACGTATCTAAGTTTAATATAGTTTAATTCATTATGTAGAATTGCTGTATGGCTAAATGAGCAATGTGATTGTAGCCCAGCTCACACTGTGTTCAACTGCTCCAGGGAGAGTGTGATCCGGGCGGTGGTCGGAGTCTGGACTCTCAGACAGATGGACTGGGCTTCCCCAACGCCATGCTCCACCGCAAGGACAACTCAAGCCAAAGACCCCTCAACTACCACCTGGCGCCCCCCAACCCGGCCTTTGCCCCCCATCCCGTGGGCCGGGCCTTCCCCCCACAGTACCCCGGAGTGTCCAGGCTCCCCTTTAGGGTGCCGTCCCAGCACCCAGGTGGGGGCCCGGCCATGGGCCAGTCTAACCAGCATCACTCGGCCCAGCTATCACCAGCCTACGACAGCGGCAGGCACAATCCCTCCTTCTTTGGTGGGGTCATGGCCTCCCACAGGGTTGTGCCAGAGACTGAAGAGGAGGGGCCGGAGGACATGGGGAATTCCATGAGGTCCCAGATGGGCCACCAAGGGGCGCACCACCCAGCCCTGTCGCAGCCCAGCCGAGTTAACAGCTTCGGGGAGGAGAACCAGGAAGGAGGCCTGGGAGATGGAATGGGTGAGTTCTACCATAGAGTTCAAATTCTACGAGTGATACTTATTTTTGTCCCCTCTAACCCGGGAGGCTTATTCAAAGCAAGCAAGGGAACAATAATAACAACAAAATAGCAAACGATCTGTAAATGTTGAAAATAAAAAGAAGCTAAAGAAAATTGTGCTTTTTCACATCCGTAAATATTGAATACTCTTGTGGTAGGTAGGTATACAGGTATAAATGTTGCGTTAGTCTGGGCTGTGGTTCAGGAGGGGCCAGTTTGGTCCACAGATGGTCCCAGAAGGTAGGCTACAGGGCCGTGTCCCGGGGCCAGTCCAGGTAGGTTCTGGTCTTGACCATTCTAGCCAGACGGTGGTGGGCAGACAGCTGCCTATGTGGGATGTTCTCCAGGAATACCAGGATGAGGAAGTCCCTGTGCTCCACCAGCAGATGGAGAGTGGCCAGTCTCAGCTCCAGCAAGCATGAGTTACTGCGCAGGAAGTGACGACTCACCCCACACAGGGTGTGGCGGCTGCCATAGAGGCTCGCTGTGATGTCGTTCACGATGTCCTTCCCTAGCTGGAAGTCCCTGCTGTGCAGACAGAGACGTAGGAAGGGAGGCCCCCTCTGTTCCAGGTTGGGCAGCAGTTGTTCCACCACCCAACACTTGTCTTTTCTGCTATACGACACAAAGGCATCATAGCAGTACCTGGGGTTGGCCTTCCGCAATGCTTCCTCCAGCCAGCCTCGGGCAATGTGGAAGAGAGCCAGCTGATGGAGTAGGACCACCAGCATGAAGAGGAGCGGGCCCAGATAGGTGCAGAGGAACAGGAAAAATCCCAGGTCCAGTGTACAGTTGGCCTCCAAGTATCTGTCAGCTCTACTTCTCTGGCCTGAAACAAGATGACCTGGACTTGTTTTTGTTTCTGGGCCCAGGTGATTAGCCAAGCATTCACAGCTGTAGTACAGGTGAGGGTCTGCGAATAGCATGTACCTCAGGCTGGTCAGGGGTTCTGGGAAGCTCTCCATCACGGTGTACTCATCGATTCGCACTGCCAGCTGCCTGAGGGAGTGCAGGTCTCCGCTCAGATACTTGTCTAGACTTAGGATTCCACAGTCGATAAGGTTCAGGCTCTCCGGCCTGGTCACCTTGTGAAACATGATGGCCAGCCCTGGTTGCAGCTAAATGTCCAGTTCTTCCAGCTTTAGATACCTCAACTGCACAATCCTGTTCAGGTCAGTCATGTCCATTAACTTGGCATAATGCTTCGACTGGAAGTCAAACTCCTGCAGGGAGGGAAAGTACTTTGCTGCGAAGTGAGACCCACACAGGAGGCACTCTGTCTTGCCCGTGAGGCTGACAGCCGTCTTGGAAGTACGGAGTTGGAGGGACAAGCCTGGTTTTGGGGTGCTGTCGCTGCCAATGATAATGGTCAGGTTGTACCCCACTGAGAATATTGTCATGTACTTCAAACCCTGAGGGAAGATTCCAAAAATGTACGTCAGATTTACACTGCTCTGGCTCACTGGTTTCCTAAATCTATATTCTTTTTAGGGAAGTAAGGTGGATTAAAGCATGAGCTTCGACGTGTACAACTGGGTTATCTTCCAGTGTTAGGGTCTCCAAGCTTCGCAGGCCATAGAAAATGTGCTTGGTAATCTGTGAGATCTTGATACCACTAGGAACCTCAATTGACCACGTCCATTAAATGTAAAGTCGACAATAGTGGTGATTTTATTGATTGCTAAATCCAGCCTCTTCAAATGTGTGAAACAGAACTGCTGAGATGTTCAGCCAGATGGGTGTCTTTTTGAGTATCACAAAGAATACCCAAGCTCAGCTCTGTCAAAAAGGGAAACTCATCTTGGTGACATTCTTCAAATAATGTATCAAGCTCAAGTTTATGCAGGCATGAAATCCAAATCCAACAAGAATGATCGTCTTTATACCAAAGCAGTTTCTGACTGCAAATGTGGTGTAGTTCCTGAATTTACAGTGATCAAATTCAAGTTGTGTGATTTGTGAGTTTGAAAACCGTCTCACAAACTGACTGGAAGGAAATGCTGTTCTCGCCAAAGGGAAAATAACCTAATCTGTTAATACCAGGCTGCAGAAGCTGTTTCTGTGCCTCATCAATAGCGGGTAAATACAGAGATGAGATGTTTTCAAAGCATTTGAATGCTCCTTCTAAATGACGTGCATTAGGGAATGTTTAAAAAAAAAACGCCTCTTGAAGACGATAGAAAGCAATAAGGAAGCTCAAGAACAGCTCCTTTTTGTTTCAAAGCAGTTCTGGTGTCTCAAAATTACTATCCCGTCTGATGTCAAGTCCAGGCTCGTCAATGACTGTGACATATTGACAATCCTACAAAACAAATCGGAGAGCTCCTGTGTACAGGTGTTGACTGAGTTTCTTCAGACCCCCCCCCCCCCCCCCCCGAATGTGTCTGGTGCCATCACCGAAAGCCTTTAGTTATTGATAGACAGTTCCTCCAGGTTCGTCAAGGTGTTGGATAGAAGTAATGAATTGTAGCACTTACTGCAGTACATAGTTTCTTCACCCTGGACACCCTCGGAAGGTCTCAGGAAGAATCGTGGGAAGACAGCCCTATTTGTAAAGGCTCTTGAGGTTATCGAGGCGGAGCGCCAGACTGCAGGACAGAACCTTCTCTTATCTCAAGACAGAGGGCATGGTAGTTTGGCGGAATGATGTTGAGGTCGCATGCATCCCAACACTTGGCACTGAGGTTGCCATATGTGCAGTTAGGGTCCATGAACTCCCAATAGTCTTCTCATAGATGATACAGTTGTTACTCAACCAACCCCAGGAACCAACCATCCAAGCTGCAAATAGTCCAAACTGAACACAGAGCAGGCTCATCTTTCTTGTAAAGTAGACACTGGTTCAATAGAAAGAGGTGATGGTCACTTTGTAGTTTAAGGAAATAAATGTCTTGTCCAGAACATTTCTTGTCGTTCAGTGACAAATAAAGGCCTGCGTGCAAAGAAGGAAGCTCCCTTTTCCAATGGGACGAGATGTTGGTGAGATGACTTGTCCAGTGGAATGGCCTGGAGTTATTTCACTGCTGTGTTGTAGCTGTGTGCATCTCCTCTTGATCTATTCACTGTATACATGTATAGCTTTTGCTGGATCTCTGCAATCTCTTCCTAGTCTGTTTTTTGAATGGTTTTGCCCGAGAGGCTCTGGGGCACAGATAAGGTTATTATTGGTCACCTCGTTTTAACTTCCTTTTCTTCAGAATCTCGGTGGTGGTGGTAGTAGTAGTGGGTGTGTGGTCTATCTTTGTTATGCAACAGTCTGAGGTCACATTTGCATAACTGATGGTTCTGGACACTTCAGTGAGTTCCTCCTGTTGTTGTGGGAGATCCAGTCATCAGTGTTGGCCCTCACTTTTGGTTTAAAGTTGAGGCTGGTATCAATTTCACACAGTTGTGCAAAGGTCACGTAATTCGCTATAGGGAAACAACGTTTTTGAACTTTGAAGGGTTCACGTCACGGTTAATCCAGAGAAAATGGTGTTTGACAAATTCTTTATTTGAAATGGCTTTCTGAAAAGAACTTACAAATTATCCACTAATTGAGGCCTCCCGAGTGGTGCAGTGGTCTAACGCACTGAATCGCAATGCTAGCTGTGCCAATAGAGATCCTGGTTAGGGGAGGGTTTGGCTGGCTGGGATGTCCTTGTCCCTGTCGGGCTCTAGAGAGTCCTGTTGCGGACCGGGCGCATGCACGTTGCCATGGTCGCCAGGTATGCGGTGTTTCCTCTGACATGTTGGTGTGGCTGACTTCCGGCTTAAGCAGTGTGTCAAGAAGCAGTGCGGCTTGGCTGGGTCGTGCTTCGGAGGAAGCACGGCTCTCGACCTTTGCCTCTCCCGAGTCCCATCCCGTATGGACAAGACTGTAACTACCAATTTGGATACCACAATTATTAAAACATTTAAAATGTTTGTTTTTTTAATGTTTAAATAAAAAACTTTATCCACTAATTAAACACAACAATAAACGTATTGAAATAATGCTACACTGTCGACCTGAGACTATGTATTCAACCATTCTCTGAAAGGGGAAGTTCAGTAAAGGGTGTTCCTGTTTTGTTCATAAAACCCAACACATCGTGACACTACAGCATTCATCTGGGTTTAACTGCGCAGACATGTATTGAAATTATTCTCAGTCTGAACATATTTTGTAGTTCCTGTTTTCTCTTTGTTTCACACACCTTGGTTGGGCTGTGAGGTAGCGACCGTAGGCTATGCCTTGTTTTTAATCTGAGACTTTGACCGTGTCCAGAAACAACCTCCTGTCACCACAACTTTGATGTTTTCATATCTAAAGACACTCGGACAGGCCTAGCTTTTAGCAATCTGGTGATAACTCCAAGTCTTCCAATGCTTCTACTACCTAGGCAAATGGCACTCAAACTATCTTTTGGGATTTGTTTCATTAGTCCACTGTTGATACAGTCTCAAAATATTTTGCATGTCAGCAATTACTCTTTCAAAATATAGAACTTTCAAAATACAGCAAGTGTCACAGTATGATGCTTTTTGCAACAACAAAATGTACCAACTCATTATAATCTAACAATCTTGCTCTCTTCTCCCTCTTTCCCTTTCCCTACAACAGACCCCCTAGCTCTGGAGGCCCTGAGCCAGCAGGCGCGGCTGGGCCAGTGGGGTGAGCCCGGGCCCTTCCTCCAGGGCGGTGTAGCCTTCCCTCTGCCCCAGCAGCTGGCCCATCTGGCCCAGCCCGGCCTAGCCCGCTTCCCCCCTCAGCTGCTGGCACGGGCCAACTGGAGGATGAGCGCCGGGATGGAGGACGAGGCTGGCGGACCGCCTTTTACCAGGTAACCTTTGTCCTCTTTCTCTCTCCATTTCGCTCTCTTTTTCGCACTATATCTCTGGCGGTTTCTCCTCTCGACCTCTTACACCCTCTCTTTCTACTGATTTGACTCCCTTGGGATATTAAGTGTATGTATCGGTCTTCTCTTCTCTGTAGGTTCCCAGGCCTCCTGCGAGAGATGCCCCCTCAGGATCAGCCCGATCCCAGGGACCTGGCAGAGATGCAGCCCCCTCCACAGTCCCGCCTGCTCCAGTACCGCCAGGTCCAGTCCCGCTCCCCAGGAGACCCCTCCTCCCCCTCGTCTGCAACCTCCAACCACACCGGCCCCTTCCCCCCTGGCCCCTATCCTGGCCGAGACCCTACCAGCCACGAGCTGGACCTCCTCAATAACCCGGGTCTCCAGCAGCACCCGGGGAACCAGCTCTACAACCCCAATGCCTACCCCCACCAGCTGGGCCACTCTACTACCCCGCCCCCGCAGGTCAAGTACCTCCTCCAGGAGGCCCAGTGGCCTCACGGCGGAGCTGGCGTTGCTCAGAACCACATGCTGGCCCAGGGCCAGGGATTCCCCTACGGGCTGCCCGTCATGGCCCACCCCAGTAGACAGGAGCAGGTCCACCTCATGCAGCTCCACCACCAGCACCACCAGCAGCAGCAGCACCACCACCAACAGCAGCAGCAGCAGGGTCAAGGCCCAGGCCAGGAGCACTACCACCCCCTCTCCCCCAGAACAACAGGTGCCACCGCCCTTCACAATGTAGAAGAGGTAAGGACTATGCTCCACCCGTGTGTGTGTGTGTGTGTGTGTGTGTGTGTGTGTGTGTGTGTGTGAAGAATAGCGTTGCTGTGACTATTATACTAGTATGCCCTGTCTGTCACAGTTTTGTGCTACAGTCTTTTCACCTCATTTCCAAAGCTATGTTTTAACACGGACGGGTACATGCAAATGTATTTCAAGATTTTAATACAGAAATGTTTGAGAAAATTTTTTTTTTTCTCACCATGACAACATCACAGGAAATGGAAGCTATGCCTTTCTCACTTTCTGTAATTGTCTGTTTGACCTAAAAATTACTGAGAGAAATGTATCAGCTAAAGCGCAGCATATTGCTCAGAAGCTCTCCGTGGGGCCCTAACGCTGGGAAAATAATTTCCCTACCGTTCCCTCGACGTTGCTGACTTTGTCGGAGTAGAAAGTTAATTCCAGGTGATTGAGGACAGGAGATGCTAGGGCATAGCATAAAGGATTCCTGTGGGTGAAAGTGTGGTCCAGGGTTTGGGCGACCTTGGTCCTGGAGAGCTCCAGTGTGTGTGCAGGGTTGTTTATCAGGCACCAAACGGAAGAAAATGGACAGGGGCTACATGGGTTTGTCCAAAATGCAGCTTCGTTTCCCAGTGCATAATGTTTTAAAACGTTTTCCGTTGCATGCCCTAATGAACACGACCCAGACCTTTGGTCCTACCCAGCTGGGTCAGACCACAGAGTGAATAAGCAGCCCTCTCCATCTTACTTTTGTGTTATTGTCTAGCCTGTTCGATAACATGGCAGCCTAGTCGACCTCGTGGCATTTTCCTTTATTAGATTTTAACAGGAAATTAACGTTATTGGAAGACTGCTCTTTTTAGATGCCAATATCCGGGCTGAAAGGGATATTCGCTCACTGTGTATTCAGGTGAAGTGTTAGGACTTTCCAGTGTTTGCAACTCCCGTACAGACTCGGGAGCCGTGCGTCCTCCAAAACAACCCAACCAAGCCACACTGCTTCTTGACACATTGCCCACTTATCCCGGAAGCCAGCCGCACCAATGTGTCAGAGGAAACACCGTACACCGTGTCAGTGTGCATGCGCCCGGCCCGCCACAGAAGTCACAAGAGAGCGACGGGACAAGGACATCCTTGCCAGCCAAATCCTCCCCTACTTTCGATAATTTGTCCAGGTGCAACACCGTTCTTAAGTTTTTTTTTAGGTATTTCGTGCCGCTGTGGCAGTCAATCCTGCCTGATCACGAGAAACATGACCCGCCAAGCCACACTTAGCACCCACACGCTTAACCCGGAAGCTAGCCGCACCAATGTGTCGGAGGAATCACCGTTCAACTGGCCCACCACAAGGAGTCACTAGAGCGAGATGAGCCAAGTAAAGCCCCATCGGAAAAACCCTCTCCTAACCTGGACGACGCTGGGCCAATTGTGTGCTGCCCTATAGGACTCCCGGTCACGGCCCGAACCCCAGGCTGTATTGATGCCGCAACACTGAGATGCAGTGCCTTAGACCGCTGCGCCACTCAAGAAGCCCATATTTTACTGTCATTCTAAACCCGCACCCCCCCAATGCAACTAACATTTCTGGAGAAAAAAGGGTCTCTCACAAGGTTTTGGATCTAACACTGTCACTCCCCAAAGGCTCATCTCACCACAGTCATCAACACCTCTGGATGGTGTTCTGGTCCGAGGGCTGTTCTGTTTTCATACCACTGTCCAATTTTGGAAACGGGTGTTTTCTCGACTGCTCTTCGGAAGGCTCAGCCTGTCCCCTCACGTGGCTCTCATCCCGTCTTATTGGTATTTCTATGAATTTTCCAGGATTTTTATGATGATTACCTGCATGTTCCCAGTTTACGGGAACTGTAATGGTTACTCTGGCTGAAGAGTGAATGTGTTGTGTAAGTGAAATGAGAACGTTGTGGAATGGATTCACTCCTGCTGTTACTAGTTGACAAATAAGAGGAGCGCCGAGGAGGGTGTTGTGATTCCTACAGCAATGACCTTGGCACTGTGAGGAAAGGAATAGGGATGATCTCTCAATGTACCCTGGGTGATTTTGATTGACCTATATCGTCTTCGTTTTTTCTTTCTTTTCTATCCCACCTTGCCTCCTTTCTGTATCACACCTGTCTCTGTTATTTTCTCTCCCTCTTTCAGTATGAACCCAGGGGTCCCGGGCGGCCCCTCTACCAGCGGCGGATCTCCTCCAGCTACCCAGATGAGGGATCCCCCGCCAACGCCGCCATCATGGCCCAGCAGCAGCCACAGCCCTGCCCGGCAGACCCCCAGGAGCACCCTCACCCCCACCAACACACTCACCAACACCCCCACGCCCCCTACGGCTACCCCCCGCCCGAGCTGTGGCCCGGCAACGGGGGTGGTCCCGGCCCGTTCCAGAACATTCCATGCAACGGAGCCAGCACACTCGTTCAACACCAACACCGGGATCTCCTAGGTAAGCATCAGAAGCACCACAAATGACTTTTTGAAACCGTTATCAAAGTGTTGTGCTAATTATTCAGCATTCTATTGACTGTACCTGAGCGAGGTACAGTGCAGATCACTACATTTTTGAAATACAAATATATAATGGTTTAAGTGTAGCCTACTGCACTCATTGTACTTGGCAGTGCCTTTGTTAACGCTCTAGCAGTGGCAGAATAGTGACAGCGGACACCATGGCCAATCCGGACGCGCAAATCGAATTTGTCTCCTCCACACCAAACGCGATCACGAGACGCAGGTTGAAATATCAAAACAAACTCTGAACCAATTATATTCATTTGGGGACAGGTCGAAAAGCATTAAGTATTTATGACAATTTAGCTAGCTTGCAGTTGCTAGCTAATTTGTCCTATTTAGCTAGCTAGCTTGCTGTTGCTATCAAATTTGTCCTGGGATATAAACATTGAGTTATTTTACCTGAAATGCACAAGGTCCTCTACTCCAACAATTAATCCACACACAAAATGGTCAACCGAATGGTTTGTAGTCATCTCCTCCTCCCAGGCTTCTTTTTCTTCTTTGGACTTTATATGGCGATTGGCAACTAACCTTCATAATAAGGTGTATTACCACAACTGACCTCAGTTCATCTCTCAATCACCCACGTGGTTATAACCAATAAGGAGATGGCACATGGGCATATACTTCTAAAAGCCAACGAGGAGATGGGAGAGGCAGGACTTGCATCGCGTTCTGCGTCACAAATGGAAGCAACTTCTATTTCAACGCCTGGCCACGCATACGCTCGTTGGCGCGCGCAATGATTGAATAACATGAATGTGTACATTTATTTTGCAACGCACGCGTCCGGTTTGGTCAGTGTCTGACACTCAGTGAGAGCAAGTCGGGTGTTCAATTTCTGACGGTTGTCGTCAGGGTTGGACCTGGTGAATACAATTTGAAGGCTGCTGTAAGGTTGACGAATCTGCATGCTGAAGCGGCTGTCATTGTCAATGATTCCAACAATGCAAGCGTGACAAAAACAAAAGTGTCAGTTTCCTTTCTAAGTGCCCATTTGTTCTCCTGACATTGACAAGCAACCCCCAATGTATTGTATATTTTGGAAGTTGAAACTAATCTCTCCAACCCTAATTTTTCCTCTTTCCTTTTCTTCCTCCTTCCTACTCTTCCCTCATCCTTCTTCCTCACTCTCCCTTCCTCCTCCTCCCTCTCTCCAGTAGCTTCCAAGGCCCTGCGGCAGGCAGCAGAGGAGCAGATGAAGGCTGAAGCGGCAGTAGCAGTAGCTGCGGCCCAGCCTCCCGCCCACTCCCTCCAGCACCTCGGACAGTTCCCCCCTCTCATGCCCAACAGCAAGCAGCAGCAGCCGCAGCAGCAGCAGCAGCAGCAGCAAGCCCCCCCAGAGCCCGGCCAGGGCCCCGGGGGCCCCCAAAACCCTGGAAAACCCCCCACCATGTCCTACGCCAGTGCCCTCCGCGCCCCACCCAAACCCAGAGCTCGCCCCGAACAGGTCAAAAAGCACAGCGACCCACTTTCCCTACTCCAAGAGCTCAGCATAGGAAGTTCAAATGGTAGCAATGGATACTATTCCTATTTTAAATGAGTTTCACCCCTGAGAAATAACCCCTAGAAAAATATGAAGAAAAAAAAAACGTAAAATATATAAAAATAGAAAAAAAGCTAATAATGGCAATACTTTTGTGAGAAAGACAAAAAAAAATCGGCTTTTACAAATTGTTTCTATTTGTTTTTGTTTCCCGCTTTTTGTTTTAAACTTTTATTTGTAAAAGTCAAATCTTTCTTCTGTTTCACATATCTGACATTTTTTTTTTTTATATGTAAAACTTAAGTATATATAATGGATGCATTACTGGTATATACATACACATGATGTATATATGAATATATACTTATATTATGTACACTTATATATGTATGTAATGCAAAAAAAAGTTTTAAAAAATGATCTAAAATGATTTTAAAAACAGCATTTGGTTGACCACTTGGCTGCCTGTCTGTTTTCCCTTATTGAAGGTTTTTTTATGTTGAAGGGTTTTTTTCCCCGTTATTTTTGTTTTTGTTTTTAAATTGTGTTTGGACTTTCTGTCTTGACTTTAATCATAGTTGTGTTAACAGGGAAAAAGCTAAGTGGTCAACTAATTTCATATAGTATATGGAGCATTGTATAGAAGTAGATACATTTTCCTCTAATCTGTACATATAAAGAAAATAAATGACTGAGTTGTATGCAACAGACATGTACCTAAATTCCTGTATCATGTTAGCATTTACATTAGACTTAATTTGGTTTGCTTTTCATCCTCAACCTTAGACATTCTCACCTGAAAATCATTTTCAGTGACAGATTAGTGCAGTAAATGGGATTCTTACATGCATACAAACATGCACATGCAAACACACACCATTCAGAGAAACGATTACTTTATTATACATTTATACAAATGTGTTGGTTGTACGTAAATTCCTTTTTTCACTGGCCCAATTTTTTTTTTAAATCTTTTTTTTAAAGAGAAAAATATAGGATAGATAATGATATGCATGCAAAGCCACATCAAAGGGAGGTCTACTGTTGTCTGATTCCAACTTGGACAAACTAGTTTCAGAAAGAACCACGGGTATGCTTCCTCTGCCGTTTTCACCTGAGGCCAAAAGATGGTTGTTCTCCTGTTGGGCGACTGGCTTTCCCTTTAGTCTAGTCGGGTTAACCACTGTCTTCGATGTAGGCGTATTGCGTGATAAAAACGGTGTGGAGAAACTTGAGGCCAACTGCATATATTGGTGGATATGTAACGTGAGTCATAACTAAGGCACGGCTGATGAGGGAGTCTGAAGGTATAGAGAGGCATCATGGCCAAGTTGGAAGTATTTGTTTCATGTTGAGTGAGATGTTGGGTCTACGTCAATGGTCTCCTTGTTTTTCTTTTTTCCACTTCAGAGCTTTAAAGGTCTTTTTTTTTTTAGAAAGTCTTGAGAAAGATCCTGTCACAATTTCCCAACATTCCCTGGTAATTTCTGAAATCCCGGTTGGAGGTTTTCTTTAATCAGCAAGGGGAGTAAGCAACTAGGGAATCGTCCCGACTTGGAATTCTTCAACCGGGATTTCTGAAAAACCTGTAAATTTTGGGAACTTTGCAACCGTAGACTATTTTTGTGTTTTATGTAGGACTTCGGCCCGAAATAAAACCGTCTGGTTTAGACCAGCGCCGTCAGTTTATTTTTTTGGTTCTGTCTTATCTGATTTGTACTGCAATACCACAGTCTTTTTCACCGATATTCCATGTACTCTGTGTCATCAGTGGACATCACTTTTAGCTACCAGCCTCTTGCTCTGATTAGATGGTTGCTTAGATGACTGTTTGCCCTTGAAATTTAGACAGGAAAAAATATTCCGTTTTTTTTATTTTGACGACTCAAAATGTTTCAATTTTTAACAAATAAATGCAATCGGTGTGGGTTATTTTAACCACAAAAGAGAGATTGTTCACTGTTTTGTAGGTCTTTTCTGACATGCATTCCAATCAGTGAGGTATTTTGTTTTCAGGGTGACGCGTGTCTCTTGGGAGTGAAATCTATTTGCATTTTTGGTCAAATAATTTGCAAACAACCATCAAGCTGTCCAATCTTTATACATTTGTATTGGTGTGCACGCTCAAAAAATTGCCAGTCGGATAAAATTATCATGACAATTATTGATGATTGTTATCAAATGCAAATTTGTGACAGATTTTTTTTCTTTTGTGTAATAGCCATATTTGTCACATTTACTGGAAACAGTTTTCTCTCCATGATTCATTTGTGTTGCAGCCTTTTTCTCCCCCATCAAATATATATTTTTAATTGGTTAATGGTTTGTTTCAGTTTATTGTAATAAAAGACCCTTGGATTCTAACTGGTACATTTTATGTAACTATTTTGTCATTCTTTTTAATGTATTAGCCCGTCAATCAGAAGTATCAGGAAGCAAATCTAGTCGGAATTAAAAACATCTCTTAAACAGTTGAAATGATCATTCAAAACATTTACGGGGACTTAAGTTTATTTAAATATTTGGTCATTAGCTTTCCAAGGTCCAGATTCAAGAGGTTGTGAATTTTAGGTTCATCACTACAAAAAACATACTTGTAAATATGCGTTTTCTAGGTATTTACAAACGAGGTTTAGGGAGCGCCTCAATTTTGTAGAAGCTGTTTAAAAGAGGAAGTATGCCCTTTTTTAATTATGCAAATTCAAAGACATGGACCGTGTTGGCAGTCACAGCATCTTATAGTAATAACTTTTTAAATTCATTTTTATAAGATGGTGTCTGGCTGCTTTTGCAAAGTTTTTCTGTTGCAGGCATATACAACATGTTATTGTAGAATACTTAATTTTAAAATCATTGTTGCAGGAATTATTTGTCCTTTCAGTTTCTTCGCCTAAATCCATTTAAAAAATATATATATATTTTAATTTCAGCGGTGCTTTGTGGTTCAATGATTTTTCACGTAAGACTTCATTCATTCTGTGCATGCCAAGATGACATGGCTTGTTTATATCCCTGGTTTTATCAAATAGTTTGATTTGTGCAACAACAATAAAATGTTTTTGTTCTCTCCCTACACAGTAACATTTTGGTATATTGTTTGATGTGTACAATGACTTGTGACATACAAAAAAAGTATGATATTTTACTAACATGTCAATTAATTATGTAACGCTCATGTAAGAGTTGTTTTCCCTCAATTATTTTTCTGGGCGAAAGTTGCTCCCAGACATACGGGGGGGGGGGGGGCACATATTATAAGCTTTGAAAATCTTTGCAAAGAAGTGGATATTACATTTGAATCAGTTTTCCACAAATTAGTTGTTGGTTAACCTCTAAATTGTGCAATATTTATTCTTCTCAATTTATGCAGTGTCTGATCTGAATTTGTGTGAAATCCAAACCATAAGAGATTGAGCCATTCTGTGTTTGTTCTTAGTAATCTTGTCCAAGAGTAAGTAATAGATCTGTGCTTGTTTCCATACCGTGCCTTTTCAGGCCTTCATTTATTGCTCAAAATCTAAATTTTGTGCCGTTGTCATGACTCGTGACCTGACTGACTTTGCATCGAGACAGAAGCTTTTAATGTGTTTGTCGTCAACAGAGTTTGAATGTCAGTTAGCCTCCACCCAGTCACGCATCATCGTGTGTAAAAGGCTTCCGAAAGTACTTCGCTATGCCCTCATAAAACACCTAAAACAACCCTAACTTGAACAGATGGTTTTGTCTTGGGAGCAGCCTTTAGCCCAGCCAGTAGAGAGCACTGTGTTTCAGCCTTTGTAAAACCACATCTCCTGTTGTCATCCATTTTGTCTCCAGTCTCCTCTGTTTCTTCCCCTCCCACAGTAAATCAATGACACACCTGTTAACTGTTACCCCCACCCCACTTGACCCACAGGAGTGGGCTACATAATGATGAATATTTCCCTTTCACTCGTTTCAATTCAATTGGTGGTGGTCGTGATAAAGGATTTAGACTTTGTTTCAAAGGTTTTATTTTGTTTTTTAAAATTTGTTTCTCTATTAAAGTGTTTTTATTGACTCAGTTACTCCTTGTTTTTATTGCAGAGACGTACTTCAATTGTTGGATTGGATGAGGTAGAATTTTATCGCTCTGAGTGATTTCCCTGTGTGGAAAGGAAGTGCACACCATGTGTCTCAATGTCCCAAAAGGGACCGAAGGGTTACGCAATTGACTTTACTCTCATTAAATCGCTGGGTCTTGTTTGCCATTGAAGTTGTGACTTGTCATTATCTCACTCAGAAGTAATGTGGCCCCTGAGGAACCCTTAACCCCAACACACTGTATCCGTCTTGGGATCGGTTTATCCTTAGCAGTCTCAACCGTTCTCTCCACAGGTGCATAGGCCCCCTACCCAGAACTGCTGCAAGTGGTGTACAGTACCCCAACAGTTTGCACTCAAGGCCAATAGACTTGCATCTTTGACATTTGTCAGTTTTGTTTACAATCAACCAAGGCAGCTCTGAAGTAATTTTCTCTCTCTGTTTTTGATCCATTCTCCATCATGCGGTTACTTCCTCTCTTCCCTCTTCTCTGTCACCAGACTAACCCTGGCTGTGAGTTTGGAATCTAAATGAACCCATCAAGGGAGTGGAGACTGAAAAGATCTGGATCAAAAGCCTCGACTCTTTCTGATGTGGCAAAGGACAGGGAGGGTGCTCTTGTTCCTCTTTCATCACCCCCTACACACAGTGAGGATACGCTTCTAAAGACTCCTCCTTCCTTTCATCACCCCCTACACACAGTGAGGATACGCTTCTAAAGATTCCTCCTTCCTTTCATCACCCCCTACACACAGTGAGGATACGCTTCCAAAGACTCCTCCTTTCATCACCCCCTACACACAGTGAGGATACGCTTCCAAAGATTCCTCCTTCCTTTCATCACCCCCTACACACAGTGAGGATACGCTTCTAAAGACTCCTCCTTCCTTTCATCACCCCCTACACACAGTGAGGATACGCTTCTAAAGATTCCTCCTTCCTTTCATCACCCCCTACACACAGTGAGGATACGCTTCCAAAGACTCCTCCTTTCATCACCCCCTACACACAGTGAGGATACGCTTCCAAAGATTCCTCCTTCCTTTCATCACCCCCTACACACAGTGAGGATACGCTTCTAAAGATTCCTCCTTCCTTTCATCACCCCCTACACACAGTGAGGATACGCTTCTAAAGATTCCTCCTTCCTTTCATCACCCCCTACACACAGTGAGGATACGCTTCCAAAGATTCCTCCTTTCATCACCCCCTACACACAGTGAGGCTACGCTTCCAAAGACTCCTCCTTCCTTTCATCACCCCCTACACACAGTGAGGCTACGCTTCCAAAGACTCCTCCTTCTTTTCATCACCCCCTACACACAGTGAGGATACGCTTCCAAAGGTTCCTCCATCCTTTCATCACCCCCCCCCCCCAGAACATGGCCTCGCTCTACCGCCACTCACTGTCCGAGCCCTGAGTTTTCTGGATATTCCCCTCTATGGCCATGATTCAAGGCTTTATTCTCAAAACAGGTTTGTGTTCATTGGGCCAGCCCATTTCTTACGTTTTGTACCTAAATGAACACGACCCAGGTGTCTTGTATACAGGAGAGAAGGACGGAAGAGATACAGGAAACTGGCTTTCTTCCAAGCTAGATATGTGAATTTATTTTACTTAGAAATGCATGGTTTCATGGTTATCATAACATGTGCGCACAACTGAAGACAACCACTGTACTGTAATTCATCATTCCATACCAAAAGCTAGTTCTAACAGACAAGGACAGATAAGATGGCGAAGCAAGTTTTTGTCTGCTACAGTCACGAAGTCTTATGTGTTGTTTAGTAACCATACCCCCTGACCTTTATCAACTGCCCTCATCTATTCAATCAAATATCAAATGGGGAAAGCAATGGCATTAGAACTTGCAAGCTTGTTTTGAGACATTAGTAATGTACATTTCTGTATCAAAAATAATCCTTGTTTACCACTTCCACTGAGTAAATACAAAAGCAGTATCATCCATAACAAAAAGAATGTACCCACTGGGTTTTTACAATACACCTATTTCCTGTCTGTCCATAGAAGCCATAGATGATTGGTAACATGGGAGAGAAGTCCAGTTTAGTTTGGCTGAAAAGACTGGACATTTGGGAAATATATCTATTAAAGCTATTTACTGGATCTAAATGGTACATATTAAGGCTCTTGAGTTTGTTGAACTGAATGCCCCTGAAAGTGTTGGCTACTGAGTACCTTCCAAGTTCAATGTTAAATGCATCAGATGCTAACTAAAATCAAAACTAGAAGAAATTGATACCTTCATCAACAACAACAAAAATAGATTGCTTGGTTCACCTAAATTGAATGGGATCAAATAGTCCAAGAAATTAGGCTGCAATGTGTTCAGCTCTTAAAAAGCAGGGGGGAGGGGGGGGGGGTTTGGTGTGCACCTGCTAGAACTGAATCTTTTCCAACCCAAGCATTCAGTGGGCTGTTGGTGTTTAGCATTCTGTCTGGTATGCACACTAAACTCACTAGACAACATTATTTGCTTCTCCAATTTGCTGCGACAGCCATGTATTATTCTTATAAAAGTAAGTCCTTTTGAATACTGAAAATACATTTTTTTTGTTCACTATAAATCTAACATGACTAAATTCTATAATTAAAATGGATCATTTTAATATTACTTCTTTACATCACAATTAGTGTTATGCTGTGAATATATATATTTTGCAATATTAAATGCTTAATTATGAAGTAATAATTTGGCATCTGATTCTAACAATTTCCTGGTTTATCTTGAAATCTGCCTGAATACATTTGACATAAATTCATTGCAAGTGCTTGATGCACTGAAAATAACAGAACCATCCCAGTTATAAATTGATTGACTTATGTACAGAATTATCATAAAAAACACACATTGTGAAAAAGGTGGATTCATAGGTCAAATGTCAATCCATTACTATTTATACCATTAAATAACATGTCAAAATGTATCATTAACCAGGTTTCCATCCAACCATTTCATGCTGATTAATTACCGGACACTTGAAAAAAAAGTAACGACTGGGCTGATGGAAACAGGAAATGCCGGTGCAGTTTTATAAAACAGACAATTTGCATCAATCGACATGGTGGGATGTTTTATGTGTCTGTAAAATTAATTATGCGAGAAATGGCAGTGGAAATGCCTTTTATCTGCAAATATTTATATAATAACTATCACATCGGCGTAAACTTGGAGTCACACAATGACACTGTTGTGTGGTCCTCCACTATGACTCGGGAAAGCATGCAGGACTCGACTGCTCCCAAGCCCTGTGTGAAATAATCCTCTGGTTCCACTATATCACAACACAAAGTTTATCTTGATCGTGATCTTATTGCTTTTAAAACAAAGTGTCACTCTCTTCCTCGTCTCATCCCTCTGTCTATTACTCCACTTCGTGTTCAGCGTCCATGCAGGACTCCCAGGGGTTTTGGGGCATGCGGGGCATGGAGAGCAGGAGGAGGCCGAGGCCACTGAGGAAGAGGAGGCAGAAGCCGGCGCAGGCACAGGCGAAGGACCAGGCATAGGAGTAGTCTATCCAGATGGTTTCCTCGCTCTCGATCATCCGCTTTACCGACTGACGCATCACCTCCACTGAGATGATGGCGCACAGACCTGCGATTGGGCATAGAGGGAGAGAGGAGGATGGGTTAACGGGCTTGACCTCCAATCACAGGTAAGCAGTTGAATCAGATATGATTTGTTTTTCATTTTCTATACTATATTATGATTTTAGTACTGTATCTGTTCCCTTAACACACTGATAACAGTACAACCAAACGATTACAGAGGTAATGTGTTATCTGCTTGTCTGGTCTCACCTGCGAAAGCGAAGAACATTCCGGCAGGTTTGAGGATGTAGTCATTTCCCTTCTTGAAGGAGCACAGGAGACACAAGGTGCCCAGGATCATAAAGGCCAGGCTGAAGATGGCGATGGCCGCTGCCGAGATATTGTACTCTGAAAAGAGAGCAAATAGAGGTCACTTCAAGATGACCCCTGACCTATGAAAATATAGTATGCCATTTAGCAGACGTTTTTTTTATCCAAAGCGACTTAATCATGCATGCATATGGGTGGTCCTGGGAATAAAGCCCACTACCTTGGCGTTACATGTGCCATGACATTTTTCCATCCAAATAGGATTGAGGGAAGGGTAGGTCTGATCCTAGATCTGTGGTTAAGTGCAACTTCTATCTTAAGCAATTGCACATACTGTAAACTTGTAGAGTGCTACTTTCCTCCTAAAACACTAAAAATACCTCTCTAAACTGGATCTGCATAAATTAACTTTAGCTTTTCGATACTCAAATTGTTTAGTTTTTTTTACGTTACAGTACACAAAAAGGTAAGAAAGAGTCATTGTGGTGGGTTGTGGGGGTTAATGTCTTTGTATGTGTATATAAAATCAGCCATAAGCTGATAGGAGGCTTACCAAGAAAAATTGTTTTATTCCAGAGCAGCATGAGTCCTTATGTCTCCAGCTGAATAATATCAATTATTTTTCATGACAGTGCAGCACTGGCGTAACTGGATGTGCAAACACTCATGTGGATTTTTTCCATTTGTCTTTAGTTTATGCCTGAGAAAATAGTTGAAGGGACCTAACTGAATTGTTACGCGTGCAGACCAATTTAGTTTGTCACCTCATTGTACAGTACATGAGGTTGTGTACAGTCACAGAATGGACAATTAAATATATATATTTTTTTAATGAACAGGAGTGTGAAGCATGATAAGGAAGACGGAATTTCACTTGGTTGGTGGAATCTGCCATCAGTCAAACTAACAAGCTACCTAAATCAATCAAACAAACTAACGGAATGAAATAACGAGGTTACATTTGAAATGACATTGAGCTCGAAGTCAAAAATTGTTGTGTGAAATGAGAGACATGTTACAAGGTGAAAAAGTTCCTCTTGAAGTAAGGCAGCCATCTTTATTCAACCAAAGGAGAGAACTACGCTTGGCATTACTGTACGTTGTTCCAAGCTATTCCAAGCTGCTTAACCAGCCATTCCGGTTATGTCGGTGTTGTAATGTGGATGGAAGAGCTAGGCTTTGATCTTCCGCCTGCGCTCCTAGAATCGGTGCCCAGGGGAGAGCCTCTCCTCGGGGGCTCCCCTTCATCTCATTCTGGGGAAGGATGGGCCAATGCTGGCTCTCACCCCTTGAGTAGTCCTGGAATCATGCTATATCCTGCATGGAGTGCTAGCGCTCTTCCCCTTGCAACCCCAGAGAGAGGGGTGAGTGGTGTCAGTCTAGGCTGGATCAGTGGTTTAATGTCTCAGGTATGGGTATCTCTTTTGCACTCTATTTGGTGCTTTAGTGATTTATTATCCCAGTGGCATTTTCAGTTTAGCTCTGTTTACGCTGCTTGGCTGGATCTGCCTGTGGCTAGTCGTACTGACAGCGCTGGATCTGCCTGTGGCTTGTCGTACTGACAGTGCTGGATCTGTAAACTATTGCAGATTACAAAGGGAAGCACAGCCGCGAGCTGCCCAGTGACACAAGCCTACCAGATGAGCAAAATTACTTCTATGCTCGCTTCGAGGCAAATAACACTGAAACATGCATGATAGCATCAGCTGTTCTGGACGATTGTGTGATCACTCTCTCCGTAGCCGATGTGAGTAAGACCTTTAAACAGGTCAACATTCACAAGGTCGCAGGGCCAGATGGATTACCAGGATGTGTACTCCGAGCATGAGTCTGTAATACCAACATGTTTCAAGCAGACCACCATAGTCCCTGTGCCCAAGAACACTAAGGTAACCTGTCTAAATGACTACTAACCCGTAGCACTCTCATCTGTAGCCATGACGTGCGTTGAAAGGCTGGTCATGGCTCACATCAACACCTTTATCCCAGAAACCCTAGACCTACTCCAATTTGCATACAGCCCCAACAGATCCACAGACGATGCAATCTCTATTGCACTCCACACTGCCCTTTCCCACCTGGACAAAAGGAACACCTATGTGAGAATGCTATTCATTGACTACAGCTCAGCGTTCAACACCATAGTACCTTCAAAGCTCATCACTAAGCTAAGGATCCTGGGACTAAACACCTCCCTCTGCAACTGGATCCTGGAATTCCTGACGGGCCGCCCCCAGGTGATAAGGGTAGGCAACAATACATCCGCCATGCTGATCCTCAACACGGGGGCCCCTTGGGTGCGTTCTCAGTCCCCTCCTGTACTCCCTGCTCACTCATGACTGCATGGCCAGGCACAACATCAGTGGTAGGCCTGATCACCAACAACGATGAGACAGCCTATAAGGAGGAGTTCAGAGACCGGGCCGTGTGGTGCCAGGACAACAACCTCTCCCTCAAAATGATCAAGACAAAGGAGATGACTGTGGACTACAGATAAAGGAGGACCGAGCACGCCCCCATTCTCATCGACAGGGCTGTAGTGGAGCAGGTTGAGAGCTTCAAGTTCCTTGGTGTCCACATCACCAATAAACTATCATGGTCCAAACACACCAAGGCAGTCGTGATGAGGGCACGACAAGGCCTATTTCGCCTCAGGAGACTGAAAACATTTGACATGGGTCCTCAGATCTACAGCTGCAGCATCGAGAACTGGTTGAGTCACTGGCAACTGCTCAGCCTCCGACCGCAAGGCACTACAGAGGGTAGTGCGTATTGCCCAGTACATCACTGGGGCCAAGCTTCCTGCCATCCAGGACCTCTATACCAGAAAATGTCAGATGAAGGCCCTAAAAATTGTCAAAGACTCCAGCCACCCTAGTCATAGACTCTCCTCTCTGCTACCACACGGCAAGCGGTACCGGAGCGCCAAGTCTAGATCCAAAAGGCTTCTTAACATATTCTAACCCCAAGCCATAAGACTCCTGAACAGCTAATCAAATGGCTACCCAGACTATTTGCATGTGACAAATACAATTTTATTTTAAATATTAGTGGCATAGCTTTTATTGCAGGACTTTGACAAATTACCTCAACAGTCAACCTTTTGTGTGTTTTAAATATTAATATTGGAATGTACAGTCTTACCCCATATCATGGGTGTACACTCTATAGGTATCAGCTTACTCAGTGACACCCATAGATTACAATTCCATAGAGTTTACACACATATTAGCGTCTTAGCTATTATTGCAGGACTTTACAGTCCATTAGGAATGTTCAATACGCACAATAGATTGACTGGGGAGGAGATATCTCACAGTCAAAGTCCTGCAATAAGAGAGCCCACAGCTCATCCCGCAGTACAATGTATCCTTCTCCCTCTGAAATGCTGCACCTCTCTCCCGACCTGCTGCAGCCACACTGCCTGTTGCTTTAAACAGATGTGCGATTCAACAAACACCATGTTGTTAGTTCTCAAACCATGCTTATTGCGGGACTTTAAAGAGCGACTTCCTTTAAAAAGCAACAAATCCCTTTGAAAACGGCCTACGTGGTATCAGTATGAGAAACAGTTATTTTAAAGTCAAAATGTACTGCAAAGTGTAAATATGATCATATTTGTGATGAAGTCAGTCTGGTCTAAAACGGAGTTTGGAACATCCATGCATCACAACAGGTAAAGGAAAGTTGGGTTTTGATTTGACAATGTCCATTTGCCCACTAATATGGAGTGAACCGCTTCGGTGATTGCTCTCTATCCAATAGCATAGACAGTGAGACAGACCTGCCCAGCAGCTCCGACTTTGTTTACAAAAGACATCAAGTCGTAAAATTTTTTACTCAAGAAATACTGCCCCAAACACCTTACAGCCTGACTACACCGCTCGCATCGCGTGCCTGAGCGTTGCAAAATAAATGTATAACTATATTATTCAATTATTGCACCCACACTGCTATTGAGCGCTAACGAGCATCTGCGTTGCCAAGGGCTAAAATAGAAGTCAGTTCCATTCCTGACACAGATCGCGCTGCAAATCCTGCCTCTCCCATCTCCTCATTGGTTTATAGAAGCAGGTACCCACGTGCCATCTCCTCATTGGTTATACCCACGTGGGTGACTGAAAGACGAACGAGGTCAGTGGCAGTATTGCACGTAATTTATGAAAAGTTGCCAATCGCAATATAAAGTCAAGAGAAGAAAAAACCTGGAAGGAGGAGAGATGACTATAAACGATCCGGTTGACCGTTTTATGTGTGGATTAATTGGTGGAGTAGAGGACCTTGTGCATTTCAGGTAAAATAACTCAATGTTTATATCCCAGGACAAATTAGCTAGCAACATCAAGCTAGCTAAATAGGACAAATTAGCTAGTAAGTGCAATAAATGCCATAAATGTTTAATGCTTTTCGATCTGTCCCCAAATTAATATACAAGGTTCAGTTTGTTTTAATATTTTAACCTGATGTCGTGAACGCGTTTGGTGTGGGGGGGACAAAATACATTTATGCATGATGGCGCACGCGCGCAGCCGGCTCAGGTTCCGTGTTAGTCAGATGTAAAATTGCACAACTAAAACATCCTTGGCAAAAACGTCAAAATGAATTATAGATTTCTTCTGGGGATTTTTAGGAAGTGAAGTAGGCTTCCGCATCTACAGTGTCTCACGGGGGACAAACATTAACCAAACGTGTAATTAGTCAGAAAACAAACCACCAAGACTGAAATCCAATTTTTGTAATGAGCGACAGAAAAAAAAAAACACGTGCCGATCGGCGTGTTCAGTGGCTCTTTAACTGTGTGAAATCACCTCACTAGTCAGCCTATTGTACATATTTAACATTCATATAGCTTCACCTATAGTGTCTGCCCCCCATGAAATGGTGCATCAGCCTACTCAGTGACACCCACAGATTACAATTCAGAAGTGTTTACACAATTATTAGCATCATAGCTCTTATTGCAGGACTTTGACTGTGAGAAATCACCTCCCCAGTGACCCCTGCAAACAAAAATGAGTCGTTAGGACGTCCTCAGAACGTCAAAAGGTTTTTGTCATGGTCACCTGGACGTCAAAACAGTGACATGCTCATATCTCCTGATCTATGTGAACTGTCTTTACGTTTCTTAACAAAAAAGATTGAAAATATTACATCACAGATTTGAAGTAGCCAGTCTTACACCAGCAATTCTTGTTCAGAGGCACAAGAGGCAATTACGCTGAGACAGTCTACTGCTTCCTATTGCTCATTTGAGAAAAAATCCATTACAACTCTTCTTATATCTACTCATATACACAATGTACTTATAATGTATGTTCTTATAAACTATGTCTTTACAAGCCTGTGAATTTACAGGTATATTATTTCAATATGATCCGATATACACATCTGAAGTTAGATGTACAGTGGGGCAAAAAAGTATTTAGTCAGCCACCAATTGTGCAAGTTCTCCCACTTAAAAAGATGAGAGGCCTGTAATTTTCATCATATAATACTTATTTTCCACCATAATTTGCAAATAAATTAATAAAAAATCCTACAATGTGATTTTCAGGATTTTTTTTCTCATTTTGTCTGTCATAGTTGAAGTGTACCTATGATGAAAATTACAGGCCTCTCATCTTTTTAAGTGGGAGAACTTGCACAATTGGTGGCTGACTAAATACTTTTTTTGCCCCACTGTTTCTTCTACATATAAAATGAAAAAATGTGCTGTGTTCATTTCATTGATAGGACCATGGAAACGGTGGGTCCCCATAAACCATGTTATAAACTGACGGACATCATAAACTATAAAAACAAGTGTATGTGTGTGCATAATGATATTCTAATTTACACCCTACTAATTGGGTCTGACAAGGCCCTGCATGTGCTTAGCAGTCCTGTCATATGTGAGAGTACATACGTTGAATGGGACAAATGTGCACAGTACTGGCAGGGTCACAGAGGGGGCTAGTGAAAAGATGGGGGAAGGAAAATATCCAAGTGAGAAGGGAATGGGTGTTTAGCGGAATTAGTTCTGTCATATGGTGTTCCATTGATGCTTACCTGCCAGATCATATACTCAGCTAACACATAACATTCTGAGAACCATATGTTTTTTGATGGGAATTTCAATATTTCAGCATAACGTTTTCTGCAAGTCAAGAAAACATTCGTAACGTTCAAAGTAGTGTTCTCAAATACCAGTATCGCGATACGAGGAAGTACGGAAGAAAAGGAAATAAATTATGAAGCAGATTACATTTCTCGAGAGAAACATTCCTAATGTTGGATGCAAGAAGTCTTATGTTGTCACCCAGAGTCACATTTGCTTATTTTCCAAGCTATAGCACATCATACTTAACAAAAGTAGGTTTTAAAGGACCATAGAGTTAAGTTAAGTCGTGCTTTCTTTTTTGCCATGGAAAATCTGGTATCGTAGTATCACAATACTGGTATAGTGACAACAGTAGTTCAAAGAATGTTCTAATAATGTTTCGTTTTTTTAACATATACATTCTGTTCTCAGCGTCGACAAAACTCTCTCTATCCTCTATCTTAATAAGTGTGTTAAAGTGTGTTGTCCGTGCCAACTAATTGGCCTCACCTGATGTTAATGAGTGCTTGTTTCCTTTGAAATGGGGTCTGTTTGAATAGACTAAAATCAACAGCGTTGTAAACAGCTGAGTAAAAAAAAAAAACATGGCATGCTTGCTCCGTCCTGCTGACGCAGTGGACTAATTCCATGGATAGACAACAGAAGATCACAGGTTTGAATATCACTGACGCTGTGCCATAATAAAAAAATACATGTATTTGCATGATTAATGCCTAAGCAAGATTTCCATGTTCTTGAAACATTCAGGGAAAGTTTTACGGGAGTTATTCAAAAAACACCAAATAACATGATTTCTGTTCTCAGAATGTAAAATAAAAACCTCCCAGGAAAACTTCCAGGGAACCATAGTAAAACGTTATCAGTACTTCCATGCCACCTAAAAACAAACATTCCCAGAACATGCTAAATTATAATTTAGTTTTCAGAATGTTTAAAAAATGTTCAGTTCTACTGGTCAGGAAACATATGGCTTCGTTCGCAGAACCAATGGGAAACCAAAAATGTACGTTTCCACAATTTCCTAGGAACCAAATGTGCTAGCTGGCTATCCATTCAGTTAACTTGGCCGCGTTCCCTTGGTATACTGGGAAAAGTCCATATACTTCAATGTTTCTGCTTGTGTTGAAACCAAGGCTGATGGACAAATGCTAACAAACCGGTAGCGCTGAAGAGCTGCGCTACTGCGCGTTAGGAAAGTAAAGGCAATCTTCCGACTGCATTGACAGTTAGGACTCCATAAATCGGCTCAATCGGAAATGACCTTTAAATTTCAAACGCGCTGTAGCGCTGAACTTTGGTGACGTGGATTGAATCCAGCCCCAAGGCACCACTGGTTATGTGGGTAAGGCTTAGAATGAAGGGGTATATCTGGCTCTTTGTGCTTTGGTCTTTGTTAGCGTTTGTTCCTAAAACTTAGGAGACCATGGGCAGCCCTGCCATGCGCCTAGCATGGAGTTGAGATGTATCCAATTTGGCTTGTACTATTCACCATCCATGTTTCATATCCCATGTTGCTTATTTGTTTTTATGACTAACTTTGAATCTTCTCTTCTGAAACATTCTGTCAAAAGGACATCAAAGAAGACCCATTTTGTTCTTGAAGAGAATAAACCAATATACAGGTAACTGCCAAAATAAAGGAAACACTTGTGTAAATGAAGGATATAAAGCAGGTGCTTCCACACAGGTGTGGTTCATGAGTTAATTAAGCAATTAAAACATCCCACCATGCTTAGGGGTTTTGTATATAAATGCCCAGTTGCCCATTATTTTGGGTACCATGGCTAGATGAAGAGATCTCAGTGACTTTGAAAAAGGGGTCTCAAAGGAGCATAGTGGGCTTAAAGGGGGTGTGTGTGTGGATGTTTTACTATACTTGAGTACCAAAAGTCCTCACAAAAATAGTAAACCAACTAAAATTCAGAGAAGTGAGGACATTTTTGCTGGTCCACACTTGTAAAAAGGTTATTTTAGGCTTAGGTTTTAGGGTTAGAAATAGGGTTAGGTTTAGGGATTAGGGTTGAGGTTAGGGTTAGGATTAAGGTTCATTTAGGGGTTAGGGAAAATAGGATTTTGAATGGGAATCAATTGTTGGTCCCCAAAAAGTCCTCACAAGTATAGTAAAACATAGCTGTGTGTGTGTGTGTGTGTGTGTGTGTGTGTGTGTGTGTGTGTAAATCTATTATGATTTACACCCTACTGGTTGGGTCTGACAAGGCCCTGCATGTGCTTGGCGCCCTTACGTGCATCACATGGAAGTCCTGTCATATGTGAGAGTACATGTGTCTAATGGGCCAAGCATGTGCGCAGTACTGGCAGGGTCACCATGGGGGCTAGTGGGGAGATGGGAGAAGGACAATATCCAGGAGAGAAGGGAATTGGCGGTGACAGGGATTCGCTCTGTCACATGGGGTTCCATCACGCTACCTCCCGGAGCTTATATCCAAAAGTATGTGGACACCTGCTCATCTCATTCCAAAATCATGGGCATTAAAATGGAGTTGATCCCCCCCCTTTCCTGCTATAACAACATCCACTGTTCTGGGAAGACTTTCCACTAGATGTTGGAACATTCCTGTGGGGACTTGCTTCCATTCAGCCACAAGAGGATTAGTGATGTCGGGCATTGATGTTGGGCGATTAGGCCTGGATCATTGCCTGGCTCATTCCAATTCATCCCAAAGGTGTTCGATGGGGGTTCTGTATGGAATTTGCTTTGTGCACAGGGAACATTATCATACTGAAACAAGAAAGGGCCTTTCCTAAACTGTTGCCACAAAGTTGGAAGCACAAAATTGTCTAGAATGTCATTGAATGCTGTAGCGTTACATTGAATGCTGTAGCGTTACAAGCCGAACCATGAAAAACATCCCCAGACCATTATTCCTCCTCCACCAAACTTTACAGTTGGCACTATGCATTGGGGCAGGTAGCGTTCTCCTGGCATCCGGCACCCCCAGATTCATCCACCGGACTTGCCAGATGGTGAAGCGCGATTCATCACTCCAGAGAGTTTTCCACTGCTTCAGAGTCCAATGGCGACATGCTTTACACCACTCCAGCCAATGCTTGGCATTGCGCATGTTAATATTAGGCTTATGTGTGGCTGCTCGGCCATGGAAACCCATTTCATGAAGCTCCTGACAAACAGTTCTTATGTTAATGTTTCTTCCAGAGGCAGTTTGCAACTCAGTAGTGAGTGTTGCAAACGAGGAGAGATGATTTTTATGCGCCACTCGCTTCAGCAGTCGGCAGCCCCGTTCTGTGAGCTTGTGTGGCCTACCACTTTGAGGCTGAGCCATTGTTGCTCCTAGACATTTCCACTTCACAATAACAGCACTTACAGTTGACCGGGGTAGCTCTAGCAGGGCAGAAATTTTATGAACTGACTTGTTGTAAAGATGGCATCCTATGACGGTGCCACGTTGAAGGTCACTGAGCTCTTCAGTAAGGCCATTCTACTGCCAAAGTTTGTCTATGGCGATTGCATGGCTGTGTGCTTGCTTTTATACACCTGTCTGCAACGGGTGTGGTTGAAATAGTCAAATCCAATCATTTGAAGGTGTGTCCACATACTTTTGTATATATAGTGTATAAACCAAGTGTACAAAATATTAGGAACATCTGCTCTTTCCATGACATAGGCTGAACAGGGGAATCCAGGTGAAAGCTATGGTCCCTTATCACTTCAATCGGTGTAGATGAAGGGGAGGAGACAGGTTAAAGAAGGATTTTTAAACCATGAGACAAGTGAGACATAAATTGTGTATGTGTGCCATTTGAACGGGGTATGGTAGTAGGTGCCAGGCACACTGATTTGAGTGTGTCAAGAACTGAAATGCTGCTGAGTCTTTCACACTCAACAGTTTCCCATGTGTATCAAGAATGGTCCATCACCCAAAGGACATCAGCCAACTTAACACAACTGTGGTAAGTAAGCATTGGAGTCACCATGAGCCAGTATCACCGTGGAACGCTTTTGATGCCTTGTAAGAGCCCATGTCCCGACGAATTGAGGCTGTTCTGAGGTCGAAAGGGGGTGCAACACAATAGTAGGAAGATGTTCCTAATATTTTGTACACTCAGTGTACATGAAAGTTACAAAACAGAACCATGGTGTGTTAGTTAGGCCATTATTAACTTGTGTATGGATGAGGCACAAAAGGAACCTTACCTTTCTGGGTTTTGACTTCAAAAATCTCAGACTCGTCCCCAGGAGTGAAGTGTTTGAAGTAAGTGCAGTTCTCCGCTGTAGGAGACATGAAAACACAGTCAGCTGGAGGTTCAGATAGTAGCACTTCAGGCAATGCTTCTCATCAATACACTGAACATCATAGAAGTTACTAAATAATCGGGAAAATAGCTATATTTCATAATAGATGCACAGCACTTCAGGAAATAAAAATGGCATAATAGACCAATGTGTTTACCAAAAACGGTTTCACGGGTCTTCCACAAATGTAAAGATGCTAACTTCATAAAAAACAGATAAAAGGATTTTGATGCTTTTTACCTGGACTACCTTTAAACGACTTGCATAACCGATGAACGAGCATTCTGTAGTTGTTAATCCACACGGATCAACATTTAGGCGCACCCCTTTCATGTGATGGTTTGCGCTGAGTTTACATAAAACCCTTATCTATCTGCACCCTGTTGATTGACAGTGTCTGATTTTGTGTTAGCATAGGTTATGTTGGGCATCCATAAATGGCGCATCCAATAGGAAGTACTTTTAATTCAACTTGCCAAAATGATATAATTACTCCTGTGTATACAAATATAAATACATTCCTTCAAAACACTACACCACAGAGTGCATGATTGAGCCACAGTGGATGATTCGCTTCTTTAAAAAAAATAGCTGTGGATTGTTTTAAATCACAATGCCAAGGGCATAACCTACAGTTGAGAAGCGCGAAATTGGGCAGGCGGCGCACCATATCAGATAGCTGATTGTTGATTTGCGGCTGTCAGTGCAATTAGGCTATCAAAATTCTCAACTCACAATAGGCCATTGAGCGAACAGTAGCGTATTTTATTGGCACTCTATAGCGGAGACCATCGGCCATATCCCCGGTGAGTGCGCATATTCACTGTCTTATTCATTGGGTCCCTGTTCCTGTAAGGACAATAATCTCCTCCCCCAGGCTAGTTGAACGTTGTAGCCTGTGTCTCCAGTGTTGCCAACTTAGCAACTTTGTCGCTATATTTAGCAAGTATTCAGACCCCTCTAGCGACAATTCTTTTTTTAAATCGACTAACGACTTTTTCTGGTGTTATTGGAGACTCTGACGTGAAAGCACATATCGTTCTTACTCTTCTCAACAAGCAGCGGGTGCTGCCGTGGGCCCCACCCCCGTCCCAAAGCACTCGCAGCTGGCCCAGCATGCGGGAAGCTCCTGCTGGCTGATCCCGCCCTGAATGTAAGCCAGGGCGGGATCAGCCAGCAGGAGCTTCCCGCATGCGCGATTCATTTGCAGTCTGGACGTGGAGGGGTGAACATCTCCTGCTCTGACTGCAGCTGGGAGGGACTGTTGCGCAAGGACTGGGCGGGATGTAAATGTAAAATGTTCTTTCTCTAAAATAAATCACTGCATTTGACTCACACAGCCTCAGTCACTTACTCACCTTGTCCACTGTGTGTGTGCCTCTCTGTGACAAAAGTTAAACATCTAGCTGGCTAGCTCATCAGGTCTCAGTCTAAACTGTATACTCAAAAATACAGAAAGGAGTGGGAATCAAACCCTGAATTCAAAGGTTGGTTGAAGCCGTTTATTGGAGATGCTACACGGGCATACTGCCTGTATTGTAAAGGTTGGTTGAAGCCGTTTATTGGAGATGATACACGGGCATACTGCCTGTATTGTAAAGGTTGGTTGAAGCCGTTTATTGGAGATGATACACGGGCATACTGCCTGTATTGTAAAGGTTGGTTGAAGCCGTTTATTGGAGATGATACACGGGCATACTGCCTGTATTGTAAAGGTTGGTTGAAGCCGTTTATTGGAGATGATACACGGGCATACTGCCTGTATTGTAAAGGTTGGTTGAAGCCGTTTATTGGAGATGATACACGGGCATACTGCCTGTATTGTAAAGGTTGGTTGAAGCCGTTTATTGGAGATGATACACGGGCATACTGCCTGTATTGTAAAGGTTGGTTGAAGCCGTTTATTGGAGATGATACACGGGCATACTGCCTGTATTGTAAAGGTTGGTTGAAGCCGTTTATTGGAGATGATACACGGGCATACTGCCTGTATTGTAAAGGTTGGTTGAAGCCGTTTATTGGAGATGATACACGGGCATACTGCCTGTATTGTAAAGGTTGGTTGAAGATACTGCCTGTATTGTAAGGCTGATTTCTACGCCAAACTTAGTGATGTAAAAAAACATGACAACTCAAAAACATACTCAAAAGGCAAGAGGCCTTATAACAGTTCCACCCAAAACAAGCTGCCATTTATGGTTAAAAAAATGGACTCTGCAAAAAAGGCTGAGTCCACCATTGCATTAGTTGTCGCTGAACACTGTTCCATGCTGGGATGTGATCACATTGGATAAGCATGTAGAGCTACTTCAGACTCCACTGCTGCTACCCACTTCAAAGTGCACAGAGATGATTAATGGTGTTCTAGCACCATACTTTCTGAAAAAGCTGGTCGCAGATGTGGGTGACCAGCCTCCTGCTCGATGAGTCCACGGATGTAAGTGTTTCTAAGTACCTGGGGGTTGTGATAAGGTACTTTAGTGACACCAAGCAGACAATTGTATCAACATTTCTGGGGCTTGTTGAGTTGGAGAGAGGAGATGCCAAATCTATAGCCCGTGCTGTTGGGGCTTTCCTCGAGAAGTGTTGTCTTAAAAAAGAGAGATCCTGGGGATAGGGACTGACTGCCTCTGTTATGACTGGAGTTAACAATGGGTCCATAAAGTGCTGAAGGAGGAGTATGGGCCCAAATATCTGGTTCTTATTCGCTGTGTGTGTTCTAAACATATTAAGGGTGTTTTTCACTCACTTTTAGTCTCACCCACGACGTTATTCCTCTCTCCTACAGCTACATCACAATTACATTCACATGGCCAATTATCCAAATTGGCAATGACGTCATTTAGCGACTTCTAGCGACTTTTAGGACAGCCAATAGCTACTTTCCTTACTGAGGAGTTGGCAACACTGCAGTGCCTCCCCTTTTCAGAGGCCTCGATTAGATGGTTGCAGTCAAGACGTCTTTATTGATCTGAGTTTGTCAGAGTAGCCTGCGATTTTGGTGGCATTAAAGATTCTGCTAGTCGAAAGTGTCTGCCACACGAAGATTCTGCCACACGAAAGTGTCGTAGAACTGCATGCAATGTTTATAAATGGCCATTTTATTTGGATTCTCGTACAAATGTCCATCTAGCCGAGCTCTGTACGTGTGCAAATAAAGGAAAAGAAAAGCAGAACGATATCTTTTTGCGAACAGTGAGTTAGTTATATTATTAGCCTAGTTTGAGTATCCAATCTACTCATCGTGTTAGGAATAGAAGACTATATCTTACATTAGTCTGCAAATAGATAGATGCATGCTATTCTTTATTTTTAGCCTCCACTAACTTGAAACTCACACGCAGCCTATCGGGGCATCCCATTCACTTTGCCAGGACCAATGTGTTAACCCCTGGGGATCCGTGCTAAGCACAAGTACAAGCTGACCCACAGAATACGATCACAGTGATTGCAGAGGGCTAGGAGTATCGCCCTACGCTTTGATGCTAAACCAGAACTTCAAAACATCCATTCGCCAGGGAAACTATATTTGTAAACAGCGGCGACAGATGGCTGTGTCACTCAGACGTTTAGGGGGGGACTTCAGAGTCGCTCAACTCTGTTCTGTCACCGGAGAGGCCTGCTCTGCATCAGATACGTGGCATCTAATGTTCTGGGCCAACTGCAGGGACCACGCAGGAGTAAGTTACAGGCTGTCATGTAGAATTATGTGAGCTAAGCATGTTATCACATCGGCCCCAGCCTTTCTCATATCCACACATACACATGGGCTGGAGATAATTCCCCTTCTCCCAGAACAACTAGGAAGATCGAGTTACTGGTGGGTGGGGTTGCCAGTTTGGATGTATTACTGAGAGAAGGCTAATCAAAAAAGATACACAAAGTATGTGCAGGTTCAATTAGCTGGATTTGGCGCCCATTCATGGCTCCAGCAAAGCACTCTTTAATGAGTAGAATCCAGCAGAACAAATTTGACACATGATTAATTACTTAATTTTCTCGGTCTAAACTGGTTTTCTGGTTGAGAAGACATCATCATATAATCAGAGTACAACCAACTGGTCTGTGTTACAACCAGTTAAAGGTGTATTTTTCAGTACAGGATGAAAAGCTAAAGTTAAATATGTCACATTTAGCTTGTTATCTAGTCAGATCACCAGATTTTCACCAGATAAAGATGTATTGTTCTGGTTACTTAAAATATGCTCACAAAACATCCTTATACGACTATTATACAACCTGACAATGATTGGTTTTGGTAAGGTAAAGGACCATGAAAAAGGATCTAAATGTGTTCATGTTTTGACTCTCACACATAGAGGATGTTTTTGTGAATGAGGACAGAGACTGGCCATCAAGGGAAAACCCAGAGTTGGTTACTTAGCAACTGGCTTGTCTGCTCTTTTTATTAAGTAAGGCGGGCAGGGGAATGAGGTGGCTAGCCACAGAATTCAATGTTTTGCTTTAGAGAGAGAGAGCTAGTTTATAGAAGAGTCAGAGTACATTCGGGCCTTTAAAGGTCAATTGCTGAGTCGCCTCAGCTCAACCCAGCCATTTTAAGTCGTTCACCCCTCAAACAAAAGCCTCGGCTCTAGCTTCGGTAGTATCTCTCCGCACCACAAACTCCTGTGTTAATAACTGTAATGGACCAGAAGGTATTCTTGTCATCATGCTGAAGACCAAGTGTCCTTTCATTGCGCTGAGAGGAGAGATAGCCCACACTGCATTATGAGACACTTGAACAGGCATTGGGGTTGTGTCGTTGTCCTTCTGTGTTTGTTAATTGAAACACTAAATCCAGGGATTATGCCAATTATGCGGCGACGGCGCTCACCTCATTAGCTTTTGATGTCCTCATTACACGCTCCCATCCTCACCTTTAGAGAGACACGCGCACACACAATATGAAGGCAGTCAGTCAGGTTGGCACAAATACGCACACACACACACACAATGAACGCAGGTAGGCAAGCACACATGCACGCTCCCTCGCACACACATGGTCTGTGCCGCTGTGCTCTCTAATGGCATTGGAAGACACTCAAAAGGTCTCTCTGATGATGGGTAGAAGAAAGAGACTCAGGCCTTCCAGGAACTGGCTTACAGTATATGTGCTTGGAATTCAAACCCAGGTCTCTATAAGGACTTGTAAGGCTCCCCCATGTCTATCCACATCTGTAATATTATCTAAAAATAAGGACGCACAACAATGAGGTTCTAGCTCCCGCATGTTTACCTAACCTAACCCTCGCATGTCATACCTAGGTACGGAAACCCCCAAGAGACATCCTACTACATCTTCCCCTCTCCCATGAACAAGAACTCAACATGCCTAACCACTGAAGCATAACTGAAATGCAATTTGGAAACCAGTATTATTCTTGAACATGCCACTTCACATCCTGAAACAGTATGAAAGCATTAAATCACACAGTATGAACATTAACTTAGGTACAACAGTGTCTTTTTGCTGGGTATGGTCCCCAACAGTATGTTTTCTCTTCACGTAACATAGTCTTTCAGAGCTTCACATCCCTTTTTATTTTTTTATTTTTTTCTCCCCAATTTCATGGTATCCAATTGTTAGTACTTACTATCGCTACAACTCCCATACGGGCTCGGGAGAGACGAAGTCGAGAGCCATGCTTCCTCCGAAACACAACCCAACCAAGCCGCACTGCTTCTTAACACAGCGCACATCCAACCAGGAAGCCAGCCGCACCAATGTGTCTGAGGAAACACGTGCACCTAGCGACCTGGTCAGCGCGCACTGCGCCCGGCCCGCCACAGGAGTCGCTAGTGCGCGATGAGACAAGGATATCCCTACCGTCCAAACCCTCCCTAACCCGGACGACGGACCTCCCGGTCGCGGCCGGCTGCGACAGAGCCTGGGCACGAACCCAGAGTCTCTGGTGGCACAGCTAGCACTGTGATGCAGTGCCTTAGACCACTGCCCCACCCGGGATGCCCTTCACATTGTGGCTCTGTGAGCATTCTCTCTCCTTCACCCTCTTTTTGTGCATTTTCTGTGGCCTCAGTCTGTGCGGCTGAAGAAAGAAGAGCTCTGAGGTGTGTTTTGTTCCTTTGTACCTCTTCTGAGCCTGTGTCCACCACATAGGAGCGTGGGGCATCCGCTTTCCTCAGCACTATTGCTGATGTCTTTGAGTTTGTAATCCGTTGACCTTCTGCCAGCTCTGGCCTCTCCGTAGCACGGTGTCTCCGATTTAAAGTCTCCAGTTTGCATTTGTTTCAGCCGTTTGACCCTCTCACCGAAGGCCTTCCCGTTAGGCCATCAGGGTTATAGCTGAGCCGGCGAGACAGGCAATGGGGAACGCAGCCTCCTGCCCGTCAGGACATCGGCAGGCGACGGCCCATGATGCAGTGGTGTAACTCTGTAAGCTAACAGAGCCCTGTATGGATCCTTGTTCTTTTTCAGCAGTCCCTTGACTGTTTTCACAGCTCTCTCTGCCTCACCATTACTGTGTGCATGGTAGGGGCTACTGGTCACATGTGAAGTCATACTCTGCGGCAACAGCAGAAAAGGAGCTTGCAGAGAACTGGAGAGCGTTATCTGTAACCAGGACCTCAGCGACCCCTCGCCTGAAAAAATTGACTTTAATCCATTGATAACACCAGCTGATGTGGTTATGGGTGTCTTTGCTATTTCAATGTATCTTGAGTAGTAATCTACCACTAGCATATAAGTGTCATTTTTCCAATAGAACATATCTGCCCTTATCCTTTTGCCATGGCTGTTTTGGCAGCTCTGTTGCCATTGGCTCCGGATGACAAGGTTGACATTTTGTACAGACCTCACTCTGGGCCACTAGCTTGGCAATCTGAGTACTCAGACCAAGCCACCACACTGACTGTTGAGCCCTCAGTCTGCATTTGGTTATCCCCATGTGTCCATCATGCACTCTGTCTAGCATTTCTGGTTGTAGAGTCTCTGGGATAACTCTCCGTTGTCCTTTCATGAGAAGGTCTCCATTACAGTGGAAGTCACTTTGGTGCACCCAATAGGGCTTCAGCAGCTGAGGCAGTTCCTCCTGCCTGGGCCATCCCTTTTTGCACTGCTGCACTATCTGTCAGCAGGTAGGGTCTCGTTGTTGCTCCTCTGCAATCTGCTGCAGTTTGGTCTGAGATGCAGGTAGGTACCCGGGGGTGCGGCTTGGCCTGGCGGCGCTGAAATGAACATTCTCGAGGCCATCAAACTACTACGCTCTGAGATAGTTGAAATGAAAACGGAGGTGGTTGCTACGATTGAGGCCTGAATACAGGAGGTTTCTGATACTTTAAAAGCAGATTTAACCATCCTGCGGAACGAGACTATGCCAGCAATCACATCACTCAAAACAACAACGGCGTCGCACACTACAACGATTGCAGCACTGGAGACCTCCGCTACCAATGTCTCCGACTTAACTACATCCCTGGAGGCTGAAGTGAAACGCCTAGCTGCGGATTTGAAAAAGGTGAAGGAGAGCTGTGTGAGTTTAGAGGGATTCTCCCACTGCAATAATCTGAGACTTGTTTCGGTCCCAGAGTCAGCGGAAATGCATCGCGCCACTGATTTAGTTTCAGGGCTGCTGAAGGATATTCTTGCCTAAGATGAAAATCCCCTGATTGATCGAGCCCACCGGTCGCTGCGCCCAAAGCCCCGGGATGGGGAGAGGCCCCGTGACATAATTCTTCAAGTGCACTTTTTTCATGAGAAGATGGAGATCCTCCGACGAGCCCGCAATACCACTCTGAGCTTTCAAGGACAGAGCTTCTCCATCTACCAGGACTACTCCCCCACTGTTTCCATGCAGCGCGCAGCTTTCGGACAGGCCAAACGAGTACTTCGGGACCATCCAGGTGTGAAGTATGGACTGCGATTCCCGGCCCGTTTATGGCTATCTCATGAGGGTAAAGACCACACATTTGAGTCTCCGGATGAGGCTATGGCTCACATTCAACGTCACATCAAGAAGTCTTGAACATGCTCACAGTTCAGCAACTGTTGCTTGCGAACTGTGGATAGTAAGTAACCCACCTGTGGTACAATTATGTTTAGATATAACAGGCTAGTCTTGTATAGTTGGCGAACCCATTCAGGCTTATTTGATGTGATCTAATGTTTTGATCATCAAGCATTCAGTCATTTTAATGTAATTGTATTAAGGTTTTACTTAACTCCTGTGTTTCTAGGCTGTATACCCAGCAAACGTTCAACGTTGCACACACAGTTTTTTGGTATTGGTTGTAAGCTGTCTCAGCGTCAACTAGACTACTATTATAATTACTATTATTTTTGATTGTCTTACTACGATTTCATTACTTGAAATTAGATTTTTGGCTGAGAGCCTTTATACATTTTATTTATTGTCTATCTCAATGCCTGTTATAAGACTGGGAATATCATTATATACGTCTACAAGTGGTGCTTTTGTCATTCCGTTTGCACAAGGGATTCACCTTTTTATTTTATTTTTATTTTTTATAAATACATAAAAATAATTATTTTTGCTGCTTGATCCACTAACAAAACATGACTTTAAAGAGTGGGACTGTGGGTTTAGGTTTAAGACCGCACTCTCACAGACACACTGTGCGAAGAGAACATGTTCTATTTAGGCTTGTACCTCGTTTGGGGAGGTATTGTCTGGGATGGGGGGAGGGGGTGGGGGCAGGTTGAATTGTTCAGTTCTAATGTTGTCATTCTGTCTTTTTTTTTTTTTTTTCCTGTACTTTTTCCAAACATCTACCACCGTACATTATTACTCTGAGACAAGTTATTCTGGGGGTTTTGGGCGCTCATTGCTTTTCCATTCTATGTTGTTGGTCAAGTGTTCCACTCAAACTTTCATAGTAAATCAAGAGGTGCTGCTATTCTGGTTGATAAAGCTACTCCCTTTGTAGCTTCTGAGGTTATTGCTGATCCTAAGGGACGATACGTCATAGTAACCGGTAAACTATTTTCTACCCCTCTTGTTTTGGCTAGTGTTTATGCTCCCAATTGGGATGACACAAGTTTCATTTCTTCCTTTCTGTCTGCTATTCCCAATTTAGATGATCATTTGTTGATTTTAGGGGGGGATTTCAACTGTAAAATGTCCACAGTTCTTGACAAGTCCTCACAAACAACTACAGGCCCATCTAAATGTGCCCTACTTATTTAATCCTTTCTTCAGAAATATGCTATGTTTGAGGCCTGGCGTTTCCTACATCCTACAGATAGACAGTATTCCTTTTATTCTCATGTTCATCAAACATACTCCCGGATTGATTACTTATTTTTGGACAAAAACCTTCTGCCTAACCTTCGGCAGTGTATTTACGAAAATATTGTTCTTTCTGACCATTCACCATTAGTGCTTGAACTAGATTTTCCCCAGCGACCTCCTATGTGTTATCAATGGCGTCTCAACCCCATTTTACTCTCAGATGAGTTTGTCAATTTAATTTCTTCTGAAATCACCTTATTCCTAGAAACTAATTCAACACCAGGTATGTCCTGCTCTACCATATGGGAGTCTCTCAAAGCATACCTACGTGGCCAAATTATTTCTTATACAGCCAACCAAAACAGAGTTCGCTCCCAGCGACTTCGGGACCTGAGCGAGTCCATAGCCACATTGGATGAGAAGTATGCTACGGATCCTTCCTCTGATCTGCATAAAGTGTGCCAACTACTCCAATCTGAATTTGATGAGCTTTCTACCAGGCAAGCTGAACAGTTACTCTTGCGAGCTCGATACAAAGTCTATGAACAAGGCGACAAGGCCAGTAAACTCCTTGCACATCAGATCCGTAAATCTGAGGCCTCACGTTTAATCCCACAAATAAGGACCCCGTCTGGTGCCACCACAGTTATACATAAAGAGATCAATGATCAATTCAAACAATTTTACTCTGCGCTACACACCTCTGAATCCCCTCAAGACCCTTTGCTGATTGATTCCTTCTTTAATGGCTTAAATATGCCTTCAATTGATACAGACTCCCATGACTGTCTAGAAGAAGAATTTACACCTGAGGAGATTACAACAGCAGTGTCCGCAATGAAACGTGGTAAATCACCGGGTCCGGGAGGTTTTCCAACTGAAAACAGGACGTTTTCTGGTCTGCTTTGCCCATTCTTGTCTCGACTATTTGCAGAGTGCCTTAATACTTCAAAGCTACCGCCTAGTCTTTATCAGGCTTCAATTTCATTACTATTAAAAAAAACAAAGACCCCCTGGAATGTGGATCCTATCGCCCAATCTCGCTTTTAAACTGTGATTACAAAATCCTAGCTAAGCTTTTAGCCATCCGTATGGAAGGCTTGCTGCACCAAGTAATACTCTCTGACCAGACTGGCTTTGTGAGAAATAGGCATTTATTTTTCAATATTAGGCACCTTATGAATATACTGTACTCCCCAGCGTCGGAGGGCCCGGAGGTGGTGGTCTCATTTGATGCCGAAAAAGCGTTTGACCTCGTTGAGTGGGATTACCTAACAGCTGCCCTTTATAGATTTGGCTTTGGACCCAAATTCATTGCGTGGATAAAGATTCCTTAATTTTCCCCCATGACTTCGGTACGGACTAATAACTTGTCCTCTGACTATTTTCCCTTGCACCGCGGATCCAGACTGGGTCGTCCACTCTCCCCCTTGTTGTTTGCTTTGGCAATCGAGCCTCTCGCCATTGCACTACGCTCTAATGATGCCATTCAAGGTATAATCGGGGCAGGCTTGGAGCAGAAAGTCTCGCTATATGCTGACGACCTCCTTTTGTTTATCTCCAACCCTGATACCTCATTGCCACGTGCCCTATCTGTTCTTAAAAAGTTTGGATCAATCTCAGGGTACAAGCTGAATCTAGGCAAGAGTGAGCTTTTTCTGGTAAACAAGGCTGCTTTAAAGTGCTCTTTTACAAGTTCTCAGTTTAGGATTGTCCGGGATCAATTCACCTACTTGGGAGTTAAAGTGACAAGGAAATATTCAAATTTGTTTCAGGAAAACTTTGTTGCTCTAGCAGACAGTTTGAAACAATCTTTTACTTTTTGGAATTCGCTACCCCTTTCTCTTATCGGAAGGATTAATGTCATTAAAATGAATGTGTTGCCCAAATGTTCATATTTATTTCAATGTTTACCTATTTTTATTTCACTGGATCAAACATTCATGCATTTTATTTGGGATGGCAAGGTACCACGGATTGGTAGAAAACATTTACAGAAGCCTAGGTCATTGGGGGGTTTAGCTCTACCAAATGTTCAGACATACTACTGGGCTGCAAATTTCAGAGCCCTTCTGTACTGGCTGCAGACTGATCCTACTGGCCCTAGACCACTCTGGGTCCAGATGGAGTCTGAATCGTGTAAACCTGCAGCACTTTCCTCTGTGTTGTGCTCGTCTCTCCCAGTGTCCCTAGGCAAAAGGTGTGTCAACCCAATTGTAAAGCAGTCTCTTCAAATTTGGAATCAGTTCCGTTTAGCCTTTAGCCTCCGAGGCTTCTCTCTATCAGGCCCAATCAATCAGAAAATTTTATTTCCTCCATCTTTGAATGATGGGGCTTTTGGCATTTGGCACTCACTAGGCCTCTCCTCGCTAGCCCAATTATTCTTTGATGATACATTTGCCTCTTTTTCTCAGCTGCAGGAAAAGTTCAATCTCCCCCAATCCCACTTTTTCCGCTATCTCCAGACTAGAATCTTTGTCAGAGCTAACACACCTGGATTTCCCCATAGGCCTGCGAATACAACTATAGAGAGCATCTTGGAGATGAACAAGCTTCCTAGGGGCACAATTTCAGATGTATATGCAATCATTCATGACTTACAGAACCCTTCTTTGGTGCCTTTAAAGACTCGATGGGAAAAGGATTTGGGGGAGGAACTTGGGGAAGACGGCTGGGAATCTGTGCTGCACAGGGTGCACTCGTCCTCTTTTAGCACTAGACACAGCCTCATTCAATTCAAGGTGGTTCACCGTATCCAAGAGGCCGAGTGCACCCTGTGCAGCACAGATTCCCAGGCGTCTTCCCCAGGTTCCTCCTCCAAATCCTTTTCCCATCGAGTCTTTAAAGGCACCAAAGAAGGGTTCTGTAAGTCATGAATGATTGCATATACATCTGAAATTGCGCCCCTAGGAAGCTTGGAAGAATATTCTCTGATTTTGATCCTACCTGTGTCAGATGTAAAGTGGAACCAGCCACACTGTTGCATATGTTTTGGGGCTGTCATAAACTGTCAGGTTTCTGGGAATTAATATTTAAATGTTTCTCTGATATATATGACACTGTTATAGATCCGTCTCCCCTTACAGCCCTTTTTGGAGTACTGCCCATAGGTACCCCCCTATGAAGAATCCAGTCGGACACTGTTGCTTATACAACTCTTTTAGCTAGACAGCTAATACTACAGAACTGGAAGATGGCAGCTCCCCCATCTTATAAATATTGGGTGAGATATGTGTTGTGCTCTCTGAAACTAGAAAAAATTCAATTCAATTCACGTGGGAACCCCAAACTGTTTAATGAGGCTTGGGCTCCATTCCGGTCTTACTTTAAACAGTCCATCCTCTGATGGCATTCCAATTAAAACAAAAATAAGTCTGTATTTGACCCCCCTGTGACTTAAGGGCTGGAGGAGCTTCTCTCTGTGTTTTTGCTGGGGGGGCATTAAGGTCCATGTGCTTATCGATTGTGATCCGCAGATGCCTTGTTCATCTTGCCCGGGCAGAGTCTGAAGTGTGAGCTTGTTTTTCCCAGTTATTTTTACATTTTGTTCACACCTACATGAATAATCATTCTATTTTTTTTATTTTAAAGCATTGTAAAACTTTATTTTTGGTCCAGTGGATGGTCGGTCTGTGGCCATGACTGTCTGTGAGTGGTTGCATTTCTCCACCCTTAGCCCTTGACTGTTTACAGGAACAATGGTGAGGTGTTTGCTCTGTCCCTGTACTATAGATTGCCCTTTGTAGCCTTCTGCCTGGTGTGTTTAACTTGTCTAAAGTATGGTATCTTTAAAGCCATTTTTATTTATTTTTTTAAATATATTTTTTCTAGTTGAGTATATTATTTATATTGCTTTGTGTTGTCTGTGTGTGTAAAACTTAATAAACAGAGTTAAAAAAATATATAATAATAAAATGCAGTACAACAGGATATTTCTTAACGTAGCTCTTTTTAGCTAGCTATAACTGGCATGTTCACGTATCGCCAACCAGGATCAAACTGACCATGACCTAACCATTTGAGTGGTCTTAACCAATCATAGCACAGTATGATATGGCGGTAAAATGCATCCAATTATAATTCAGTATGTTTACACTTATGTAATAGTTTAGATAGTTTTGAGTTTGAATGCCAGCCAGTATTGTTTCCCTTTACTTCTCCCAGAAAGATGCTGTCCTGCTGTACCTCCTCTGAAACCTCATGCATTTGCTTGAATCGACAGACAGCTGAAAAGTGTCCTCTCCTGTGACATTTCCTGCATTCTGCATCCTTTGCTGGGCAATAGTTCCATCTGTGGAAAGGGGATTTCCCACATCTGCGACAAACACTTGAACTAGCTACTGGTGCTGTCTGTGATTGTTTTCTCCAGTCTGTCTCTGTTCTGTGTTTCCCTGTTTTTTAAAATATTTTTAGCTCAGGTATGAAAATGCATTTATTTCTTCGCTCTTCAGGGAGCTGCTGTCGCGCAGCATCGTCTGCTGTCTTTTTACTGACTCACTCTGCCTAACCTGGTTTACAGCTTTGGACAAGGTAAACTGGGAATCCAACTGTAACTTTTCAGAAAGTGATATTTCTTATTCCCACTACAATCCGATCTCAGATCAGCTCTTCCCTGAGCGCGCCAAACGGACAATGTTCTGCTAGTTTGTGAACAGCTGTGATAAAACTGTCGGTAGGTTTCACCCTGCCCCTGTTTGCGCATATTAAACCTAGCTCTTTCAAATATAATGTTGTGTCTCCCTACAAAATGCGTTTCAAAACAGTATTTAACTGTAGTTAAGTTTCTCTTCCTCAGCCAATGTTGAAACATTTAATATATCCTCGGCCTCATCACCCATGGAGTAGATCAGTGTATTAACTTGAAATGCCTAATTTTTCACGTTTAAGCCTGAGGCTACCCCTGTACCTTTCAAAGCGCCGGATCCATTTCGGCCAGTTTTGAATGTCCATACAATCAAAATTCTCCGGGGGACTAATGCGAAATAGGTCAGCACTAGCCACTGGCCTGTCCGTGTTTACGCCAGAGCCTGTTGAACTTGGAGTCGCAAACCCTGAAATCTCACCAGTTTTTTCCTCTTGCAACATGTTGCTTAGCAGTAGCTTAGTCCTTGCTCGTTAGCTAGCAAAATAATGATATGCGCTCTTTTATCTCCAACACTGTGCCCTCCCTGCTTTGAAACAGCCTGAATGTAGGATTTACTTGGTACGTCCTTCACATTTATGTGATTATTAAAATCACTTCTGACACCATGTAGTATTGTCTAAAATAAGGACACACGACAATGAGGTTCTAGCTCCAGCATGTTTACTAACCTAACCCTCGTCATACCTAGGTATGGATACCCCCAAGGGACATCCTACTACAACATCCATGAATATAGTCCCACACTACTAGTGGCTCTCTTTGTGTTGTATTAATTCCACCCCCGAACCGTATGACTCGGCACATGTCCAGACAATGCTCTGTCTATCAGTGAGTGGATTAGTAATGCCAGGGTGGTCCAACTGTGTAACATCCCAGTGACACCCACACCGACAGGGTTATATACATTTCAGTGCGAATGGAGTCCAAACCGCACCCTAACTAGGAGCCACTTCGCCGAAGTCAACATCTCAAGGAGACGATAAGTAATAGCACCCGATGGAACTCAACTGGCAAGTCAATAGCATATCAATTAGCTGACCTGCTCAAAACAGAAATTCTACGCACCACTAAACAATCCTTCATCTATCTTTAGAAAGGTGAGGAGATCAAAATAAGCCTCCGCTATCGTGTTGTAATGAGGTGCTTCACAGTGAGTTTGTCTGCCATTTCATCAACATAAGTTAGGCATTTCTTTGAGCCCCATGTTTTCATTCTCTTTGCCTGTTGCATAGGCTATAGCTACAACGTGTCGTGTTGTAGCCGAAAATGACCCACCCTAAATAAATCCTCCCCCCCCCCCCCAGACGACTAGTTTATATCCGATGGTGCCAGCTAGGGTGAATACGAAACACAAGTTAGATACAAACATTTAAGCTCATGTCTAAAATAGAAATAGGGACATATAACCAACCATTAGATAGTCTACCATTGAGATTGAGATCAGAAAAGCAAACCAGAAAGACCAACATGCAACAAATCATCATTGGCACTTCCACAGCCTGGTTGCCCCTCCCAGCACTGGTATGTGGTTGAAGTTCCGGTTGTCTACATGCCCGGGCTTTGACTAGCCTACCCCAGGACCCTTGTAGCCCACCCCGATGGGACGGGAAATGATTTTGGACGGTGGGTAGCAGGGCAGCGCCAGGGAGGGGGTTAGGGGTTGAAGGGCTATGCCTGGCTTGTGCAGGTGCCCTTGTCACTCAGATGGGCTCTGAAGGTGTGCACACACTTGACTCCCTCACGGCTCTTACCCCAGGACAGCTGGGTATTTGCACAGCCTATATTTATCCTCCATTGGCCCCCTGCATAGTGCTGCGCACAACAGAAAATCCTGCCGATATCTTTGTTTCTGTAACTGTTGCTATATTGGCTTCGGCTGAACATCTCGCCACATCCCTGACCTAGATTGTATGTTTGCTGTTCTGGACAGTATTCATATGTAATAAGTTATGTCAATATCCTGTTTTACAGTCATTCTTATTTTTTTGAACCATCTGTTATGATTATTTAGGAAGGCAAACAAGGTGAGCAACAGTGGAAAGCAACCTTTATGTACACATATACACAGATCTCCATTTCTCCTTGATCTATGTAGACTACTAGCGAAAATATACATACATTTTTTATTCCAACAGATGGCAAAACCCATGGAGGATCACTTAGAGAGCACCGTCATCCTAGAGATGACAGAGGGGCAGGAACTGTCCTAGTGGTTGGTATTTCTCTCATTAAGATGTGAGGCTATAATAATGTGAGGCTAACCCTAACCCTGAAAGAACTTCACTGAGGCTCCATTTATTGTAGCTGGGGATTTGAACAAAGATGAAAGATTAATACTCCCTAAATTATATCAGCATATTGAATGCACAACACGAGCTGCCAGAATTCTGGATCATTGCTACTCGAACTTCCGCGATAAATACAAAGCCCTGCCTTCGGCAAATCTGACCATGAATCCATTTTGTTGCTCCCAGCCTATAGACCGAAACTAAAATAGGAAACGCCCATGCGCAGGTCAATACAATGCTAGTCTGACCAATCGGACTCCACGCTTCAAGATTGCTTCGATCACGTGGACTGGGATATGTTCAGGATAGCCTCAGACAACAAAATTGATGTATACGCTGACTCTGTGAGCGAGTTTATTAGCAAGTGTATCGGAGATGTCGTACCCGCTGTGACTATTAAAACCTTCCCTAACCAGAGACCGTGGATTAATGGCAGCATTCGCGCAAAACTGAAAGCGCAAACCATCGCTTTTAATCATAGCAAGACGACCAGAAACAGACCGAATACAAACTGTGCAGCTATTCCCTCCGCAAGGCAATCAAACAAGCAAAGCGTCAGTAGAGACAAAGTAGAGTCGCAATTCAACGGCTCAAACACGAGACGTATTTGGTAGGGTCTACAGTCAATCATAGATTACAAAAAGAAACCAGCCCCGTCGCGGACATCGACGTCTTGCTACCAGACAAATTAAATAACTTCTTTGCTCGCTTTGAGGACAATACAGTGGCACGGACAATACAGTGCCACTGACACAGCCCGCTACCAAAGCCTGTGGGCTCTCCTTCTCTGTGGCCAACGTGAGTAAAACATTTAAACGTGTTAACCCTCGCAAGGCTGCCGGCCCAGACGGCATCCCTAGCCGCATCCTTAGCGCATGCACAGAACAGCTGGCTGGTGTGTTTACGAACATATTCGACCAATCCCTATCCTAGTCTGTTGTGCCCACATGCTTCAAGAGGGACACCATTGTTCCTGTTCCCAAGAAAGCTAAGGTAACTGAACTAAATGACTATCGCCCCATTGCACTCACTTCTGTCATCATGAAGTGCTTTGAGAGACTAGTCAAGGATCATGTCACCTCCACTCTACCTGATACCCTAGACCCACTCCAATTTGCTTACCGCCCCAATAAGTCCACTGACGATGCAATCGCCATCTCACTGCACTCTGTCCTATCCCATCTGGACAAGAGGAATATCTATGTAAGAATGCTGGTTTTTGTCTACAGCTCAGCATTTAACAACATAGTACCCTCCAAACTCGTCATTAAGCTTGAGACCCTGGGTCTCGACCCTACCCTGTGCAACTGGGTCCTGGACTTTCTGATGGGCGCCCCAGGTAGTGAAGGTAGCAGATAACATCTCCACCCCACTGATCCTCAACACTGGGGCCCCACAAGGGTGCGTTATCAGCCCTCTCCTGTACTCCCTGTTCACCCATGACTACGTGGCCATGCACGCTTCCAATTCAATCAAGTTTGCAGACAACACTACAGTGATAGGCCTAATTACCAACAACAACGAGACGGCCTACAGGGAGGAGGTGAGGGCCCCCGGAGTGTGGTGTCAGGAAAATAACCTCTCACTCAATGTCAACAAAACAAAGGAGATGATCGTGGACTACAGGAAACAGCAGAGGGAGCACCCCCCCCCCCATCCACATCGAAAGGACAGTAGTGGAGAAGGTGGAAAGTTTTAAGTTCCTCGGCATACACATCATGGACAAACTGAAATGGTCCACCCACACAGACATCGTGGTGAAGAAGGTGCAACAGCGCCTCTTCAACCTCAGGAGGCTGAAGAAATTTGGCTTGTCATCTAAAACCCTCTCAAACTTTTACAGGTGCACAAATGAGAGCATCCAGTCGGGCTATATCACCGCCTGGTACGGCAATTGCACCGCCCTCAACCCCAAGGCTCTCCAGAGGGTAGTGCGGTCTGCACAACGTATCACTGGGGGCAAACTACCTGCCCCCTGGACACCCACAGCACCCGATGTCACAGGAAGGCCAAAAAGAACATCAAGGACAACAACCATCCGAACCACTGACTGTTCACCCCGCTATCATCCAGAAGGGGAGGTCAGTACAGGTGCATAAAACTTGGGACCGAGAGACTGGCTTCTATCTCAAGGCCATCAGACTGTTAAACAGCCATCACAAACATAGAGAGGCTGCTGCCAACATACAGACTCATATCTCTGGCCACTTAAATAAATGGCCTTAATAAAGTTATATCACTAGTTACTTTAAATAATGCCACTTTAATAAGGATTACATATCCTACATTACTCATCTCATATGTATATACTGTATTCTATACCATCTACTGCATCTTGCCTATGCCCCCCTTTACATTTGTGTGTATTTTGTGTGTTTAAGGTAGTTGTTGTGAATTACTGCATAGTTGGAACTAGAAGCACAAGCATTTCGCTACCCTCGCATTAACATCTGCTAACCATGTGTATGTGACCAATAACATTTGATTTGATTTGATTTACTTCACACGCAATGCTGTATGTGTGGCATTAGCAATGTAGGCACATTTTGTTGTTAGCAACAAGGGAGTTTTAGCAACAAGATATTCATAGAGTTTTTCCCCATAGACTATTTGAAAATAAGTTTAGGCTTTTTCTTTTGTGATCAGAGTTAAGGAGTGTGACTTGTCTGTAGTTTCGCCAATGAGTTATTTTTCAAAAATGTACAGTTGAAGACGGAAGTTTACATACACCATAGCCAAATACATTTAAACTCAGTTTTTCACAATTCCTGACATTTAATCCTATTAAAAATCTCTATTTTAGGTCAGTTAGGATCACCACTTTATTTTAAGATTGTGAAGTGTCAGAATAATAGTAGAGTGATTTATTTCAGATTTGATTTATTTCATCACATTCCCAGTGGGTCAGAAGTTTACACACACTCAATTAGTATTTGGTAGCATTGCCTTTAAATTGTTTAACTTGGGTCAAACGTTCGGGTAGCCTTCCGCTTCCCACAATAAGTTTGGTGAATTTTTGCCCATTCCTCCAGACAGAGCTGGTGTAACTGAGTTAGGTTTGTAAGGCCTCCTTGCTCGCACACACTTTTTCAGTTCTTCAAACAAATTTGCTATAGGATTGAGGTACGGGCTTTGTGATGGCCACTCCAATACCTCGAGTTTGTTGTCCTTAAGCCATTTTGCCACAACTTTGGAAGTATGCTTGGGGTCATTGTCCATTTGGAAGACCCATTTGTGACCAAGCTTTAACTTCCTGACGGATGTCTTGAGATGTTGCTTCAATATATCCACATTATTTTCCAGCCTCATGATGCCATCTATTTTGTGAAGTGTACCAGTCCCTCCTGCAGTAAAGCACCCCCACAACATGATGCTGCTCCCCGTGCTTCACGGTTTGGATGTGTTCTTTGGCGTGCAAGCCTCCCCCTTTTTCCTCCAAACATAACAGTGGTCATTATGGCCAAAATGTTCTATTTTTGTTTCATCAGACCAGAGGACATTTCTCCAAAAAGTACAATATTTGACCCCATGTGCAATTGCAAACCGTAGTCTGGCTTTTTTATGGAGGTTTTGGAGCAGTGGCTTCTTCCTTGCTGAGCAGCCTTTCAGGTTATGCCTATATAGGACTCATTTTACTGTGGATATACAGTGCCTTGCGAAATTATTCGGCCCCCTTGAACTTTGCGATCTTTTGCCACATTTCATGCTTCAAACATAAAGATATAAAACTGTATTTTTTTTGTGAAGAATCAACAACAAGTGGGACACAATCATGAAGTGGAACGACATTTATTGGATATTTCAAACCTTTTTAACAAATCAAAAACTTAAAAATTGGGCGTGCAAAATTATTCAGCCCCCTTAAGTTAATACTTTGTAGCGCCACCTTTTGCTGCGATTACAGCTGTAAGTCGCTTGGGGTATGTCTCTATCAGTTTTGCACATCGAGAGACTGACATTTTTTCCCATTCCTCCTTGCAAAACAGCTCGAGCTCAGTGAGGTTGGATGGAGAGCATTTGTGAACAGCAGTTTTCAGTTCTTTCCACAGATTCTCGATTGGATTCAGGTCTGGACTTTGACTTGGCCATTCTAACACCTGGATATGTTTATTTTTGAACCATTCCATTGTAGATTTTGCTTTATGTTTTGGATCATTGTCTTGTTGGAAGACAAATCTCTGTCCCAGTCTCAGGTCTTTTGCAGAGTCCATCAGGTTTTCTTCCAGAATGGTCCTGTATTTGGCTCCATCCATCTTCCCATCAATTTTAACCATCTTCCCTGTCCCTGCTGAAGAAAAGCAGGCCCAAACCATGATGCTGCCACCACCATGATTGACAGTGGGGATAGTGTGTTCAGGGTGATGAGCTGTGTTGCTTTTACGCCAAAGTTTTGCATTGTTGCCAAAAAGTTCAATTTTGGTTTCATCTGACCAGAGCACCTTCTTCCACATGTTTGGTGTGTCTCCCAGGTGGCTTGTGGCAAACTTTAAACAACACTTTTTATGGATATCTTTAAGAAATGGCTTTCTTCTTGCCACTCTTCCATAAAGGCCAGATTTGTGCAATATACGACTGATTGTTGTCCTATGGACAGAGTCTCCCACCTCAGCTGTAGATCTCTGCAGTTCATCCAGAGGGATCATGGGCCTCTTGGCTGCATCTCTGATCAGTCTTCTCCTTGTATGAGCTGAAAGTTTAGAGGGACGGCCAGGTCTTGATAGATTTGCAGTGGTCTGATACTCCTTTCATTTCAATATTATCGCTTGCACAGTGCTCCTTGGGATGTTTAAAGCTTGGGAAATCTTTTTGTATCCAAATCCGGCTTTAAACTTCTTCACAACAGTATCTCGGACCTGCCTGGTGTGTTCCTTGTTCTTCATGATGCTCTCTGCGCTTTTAACGGACCTCTGAGACTATCACAGTGCAGGTGCATTTATACGGAGACTTGATTACACACAGGTGGATTGTATTTATCATCATTAGTCATTTAGGTCAACATTGGATCATTCAGAGATCCTCACTGAACTTCTGGAGAGAGTTTGCTGCACTGAAAGTAAAGGGGCTGAATAATTTTGCACGCCCAATTTTTCAGTTTTTGATTTGTTAAAAACATTTGAAATATCCAATAAATGTCGTTCCACTTCATGATTGTGTCCCACTTGTTGTTGATTCTTCACAAAAAAATACAGTTTTATATCTTTATGTTTGAAGCCTGAAATGTGGCAAAAGGTCGCAAAGTTCAAGGGGGCCGAATACTTTCGCAAGGCACTGTAGATACTTTTGTACCTGTTTCCTCCAGCATCTTCACAAGGTCCTTTGCTGTTGTTCTGGGATTGATTAGCACTTTTCGCACCAAAGTACTTTCATCTCTAGGAGACAGAACGCGACTTCTTTCTGAGCGGTATGACGGCTGCATGGTCCCATGTTGTTTATACTTTATACAGATTAACGTGGTACCTTCAGGCGTTTGGAAATTGCTCCCAAGGATGAACCAGACTTGTGGAGGTCAACAGTCTTGGCTGATTTCCCCATGATGTTTGAAGGTAGGCCTTGAAATACATCCACAGGTACACCCCCAATTGACTCAAAATAGGTCAATTAGCCTATCAGAAGCTTCTAAAGCCATGACATAATTTTCTGGAATTTTCCAAGCTGTTTAAAGGCACAGTCAATTTAGTGTATATGAACTTCTGACTCACTGGAATTGTGATACAGTGAAATATTCTGTCTGTAAACAGTTGATGGAAAAATGACTTATGTCATGCACAAAGTAAATGTCCTAACCGACTTGCCAAAACTATAGTTTGTTAACAAGAAATGTGTGGAGCGGTTGAAAAACGAGTTTTAATGACTCCAACCTAAATATATGTAAACTTCCGACTTCAACTGTAAAAGCCAGCTCTGTGTGGATAGAGACCACCCACACTGACCACCAAATGTATCCATGATAGGCCTACGTCTGATGGTACTCAACACTATGTATCTAATAAGACATTGTAAGTTTGGGTATCTCTAAATAACCTGCACAACAGTGTTCCTTACTTAAGTAAGGGTCAAATACAAAGCAGAATGATTTATGCTACGTTCAGCCCTGCGTTTCTTGAGGTCTTTCTGACTGCTCCGCTATTTAAAAGCTTCAATCAGCAAAGGTCCCAATGCCCGAACACACACACACCCTTAGGGCAATCTTGGCTAGATTCTCTGAAGCAAATGTGCCCACTCCATAGTTAGCTCACCTCTGGGCCTCTGGGAATTTCGTAATGTCGACTGGTGCAGGCACTTTAATGAACAGGTGGAAATGCCGGGTTGGGACTCATTTTGTAAACATTCTTGGCTGACCCCTCCAAGCTATAAAGAATTAAGGGATTTACGATGTTCAGCTTGGCGCATTCCCGAACCAACGGCACAGTCAGACAGTGGTAGTGTTCCTTACATTAAGCTATGTGTTGTATTGCTTTTACAAGCTTCACTCAACAATATATTCCCCTTCCTGTCGATGAGTTTATTTCTCACTCGATGTGATATTGACTCAAAATTTAGTGTGAGTCATCACAAGTTAGTGTAGTGGGATCAAAGCATCAGTTGTCATTCAGTGGTCGGATAAAGCCGGGACTCAATCCGATTGGCCCTTTTTGGCTGTGCACCATTTAAAGGCAATGTTACCACAGTCGCGGAGATCGCATTCAATGTAAATGCTGCAGATGTTTGCAAAATTGGAAATGACCTTTTTAAATGTCAACCGTGCTACAAAACGGATCTTCCGTGGTCCAGATTGGATTCTGCCTTGGGTCCTGTTTTTGATTGGAGTAAATGATAACTGCAGTCATTATAGAGTGTATTTTAAGGCCTTGGAGCTAGGCCTTGTTAGATCTGGGACTCAGGGGATACTGCAGCTTCAAGAGTTCTTAGTTGCTGAGGAGCTGGCAAACACCTCAGCTTGGGTGAGAGAGACACCTCATCGTTTAATTACTGTGGGGATGTAGCTGGATTGGGACTTTAAAGGTCAAGATTAGTCTGAAAGTATTGTGGTCGGTCTGAAAGTGCTCGACTTAGTTTATCTTATTGTTGTGCTATTTATTGTAGCATATGCTAATCCTCACACTGTTGGGCTTCTGAAGCCTCAATATCTCAATTAAATAAAACAAGCAGTTTTACACACCAGGAAGGCTTGTGGTTTAAGAGGAACATTAGCTGACCACATTGCAAAGATGACTGGTGCTTGGTGACATGGCTAACCGCTAAGTGTTGAACCATGACCTTAACAAGAGCTATCTGACCCCCTTCCACCAAACCCCATCTTTCAGGCTGTTTTTAATACTGTGTGATAGCACATATTTCTCGGTCTGCAGTTAGTGTGTATCCGTTTTAACAATAGTTATAGACACAGACAATGTTTTAAAGTGCCACATTGGTTGGTGTTACATTAAGTAGCCTCAGACATTGGATAGAGAGGTTCAGGGTTAGCATAGACGCAGACAGTGTTGATTTTCAGGTCCAACCTATAAGCCGTCTCCGTGTTATCTTACCTCCAGGTAAGCTGATGGGGCCACAACCCTTTCCATTGTAGTCCACCTCACTGATGTAGATTACCTTCTTACACAGCCTCCAGAGGCCAAAGTGGGCCGCCTCACACGTCGCGTTCACCTGCTCCACCCGCGGGCTCAGCACGGCCCAATGGTCCGTCACCACCGCCGTAAACATGGACGCCATACCCACCAGGATCACAAAGAACGTCATCTTCACCTTTGTACGCTTGTGCATGGTGCAGTTTGTACGTGGAAACACTGACAAGAAGATGGACAATGAAGAGGAAATGCGTAGCGCCGAGGTCCTCGCTTGGATCAGACTTGTGGGGACGTCGATGGTGGATTTCCGCAGGCTTCGCTCCTTTAACAGCCACACAGCCTTCCACAAATGTCTCTCTCTTCCCCAGCCTACACCCTCCCACTCTCTCTCTGTTGGATCTGCGCCTCTGGTTTGAGGGAAAGGGGTCAGTTTTGTTGTGCCCTAGTTTTCACGGCCCTCTCCCTTCTCTGACTGTGTCGACTGAGGGGGGCCTGTGTGCCTCAGACTACAGCTGTTAAGGTGGATCAGGAAAGTTGATGACCAAACCGACTGCCATGGTGTAGGGGGGGGGGCTGCTGCTGCTATAAATGTGTGCTGTGATTCAAGATGTCAGGCTGTCTTTATTGGGTTACATCAAAGTGTGCATGTGTAAAGTGCCATGATAAGGGACGTAAATCATTTTTATTTCCCGGTACTTACGCTAATATATTCAACACACTTTATGTGGCAAACATCTCAGTGAACTATACATGTGCTGTGACACAGAGTAAGTCTAGGACCTGCCATTTTTACCAGTTCATTTACAACTGCACTGGGGTACTGACATCTCATGTCCATCCTATGGCAATATGTGGATGCTGTTTTAAAAGGATTTGTGTTGTTGCTATCCTCAAACTGCTTGGTCTGAGTTTCTATGTATCTCTAAACTATTTACAAGGACTAAATGTGTTTGTAAACAGCAGCTGTCTCGCTGCAGGCCTGAGAGTGGCTTTGACATCCCCTCAAGGAACCAGACTCCGGTATTGCCAATCCTGACATTACTGACTCTTTGCCAAACTCCAGCACATATCAGATTGATAGTACATGGTAGTGAGCTTCACCAATGTCCCAAAAAAGTAATAATACTTGAAAGTCTTACTTAAGCAGTTTTTTGGGGGGTATCTGTTTGACAACTTTTACTCTGCTCTATTCCTACAGAAAATATGTACTTTTGACTCCCATCCATTTTCCCTGAAACAAAAAGTACCTGTTTCATTTCAAATGCTCAAGTAGAAAAGCAATATGGTCCAATTCACGTGACTATCAATATAACACAATAAACACAAATATTGCGTTTGCAATTGACTTTGGAGTATGTGCCCCTGCCTCTCTGAGGCATAGGCAGAAATTGCTGTGTTTGGGGTAAAACAGAGTAAAAGTGTCTGGAGATGGGCCAACATTTTCCAGCAAAAACATCGACATTGTAAGTGAAAATTTGGGCAATTGCATCACATAACACGTGATACATGTGATCAAGAAACACCACAAGTTTCCCTTGTCAAACAAGCCCGTTATTAGGCATATTGCCAAGTAGGCAGCACAGGTTAAAACCGTTTACAACACCGCTGACGAAACAAGCTGACCATCCGAGACCGACAGTAAACAAACATAATTAAATACACATCATAGGAGGCGTGTGAGTTTCTCATGTTTGGCGTAGCAGCTCAGCCCGAACTAGAATACATTTATTTAATCGAATCTAGGCCTGCGAAAAGGGGATACATATTGTACAATATGACATACATCTAGACAGGAGGAAAGTATTGCGCGAAACTTTCCAGTGGCACTGACTCGCCCAATGAAGACAGTGAATATGCGCACTCAACAGGCATATGTCCGACGCTCTCCGCTGGTGCCAATAGATTAGTCCTGGTACACCAGTTTGTTGTAGCCTACTAACGGGAATAAACTACAGTACGTTTTACAGTTAAATCATTTGAAAGGATCAATCAGGAAAAAATGTGCCTTGTGTTTATCCTGCGATTGAATTTTGAAATATTGCGATAGGCTAGGGCTGTTTTTAGATGCTTTTCATTGACAATATTTCATATTTGCCGGGCGTGCGCTGACCAAGCTGCAGGCTTCCCTGTAGCCTAGGTGCTCATGATTTACCATATGACTGCGATTTAACCAATTAGGTCCCAGTAACTTCTTACTGCATATGCAATGTTTCTGATTAGTTAGAGGACAATACAACCAGCGAATGAAGTTCATTTATTTCATTTTAATTAAAAATAAATAAATATTTTAAACCAGCGGTGGGTCAGTATTCAACCTAGCATGGCCTGGGCCCAGCCATGCCCCACCCTGGCTTGCCTCTGTAAAAAAAATATAATATATATATATTATGTACCGTGGTGGGAAAAGTACTACATTTACATACTTGAGTAAAAGTAAAAAGTAATTCATATTCCTTATATTATATTACGCATATATATATATATATATATATATATGTATATATATATATATATATATATATATGCGTAATATAATATATGTTTATCCAAGAGACAGTGTAAATTTGGTCCGATTGCACTTCCTAGGGCTTCCACTAGATGTCAACAGTCTATATATATGCGTAATATAATATAAGGAATATGAATTACTTTTTACTTTTACTCAAGTATGTAAATGTAGTACTTTTCACACCACGGTACATAAGTACATTTAAAACCAGATAGTTTTAGGCTTTTACTTAAAAACTTCTTATGGCTGGGGGGCAGGATTGAGTAGCTTGGATGAATAAGGTGCCCAGAGTAAACTGCCTGCTACTCAGGCCCAGAAGCTAAGATATGCATATTATTAGTAGATCTGGATAGAAAACACTCTGAAGTTACTAAAACTGTTTGAATGATGTCTGTGAGTATAACATAACTCATATGGCAGGCAAAAACCTGAGAGAAAATCCAACCAGGAAGTGGGAAATCTGAGATTTGTAGGTTTTCAAGTCTTTGTTTATCCAAGATACAGTGTAAATTTGGTCCGATTGCACTTCCTAGGGCTTCCACTAGATGTCAACAGTCTTTAGAACCTTGTTTCAGGCTTCTACTGTGAAGGGGGGGCGAATAAGAGCTGTTTGGCTAAGGGGTCTGGCAGAATGCCATGAGCTAAGTCATACGTGCGGTCGTGAGAGCGAGCTGCGTTCCTTTTCATTTCGAAAGACAAAGGAATTGTCCGGTTGTCAAAGGAATTGTGTATACATCGTTTGACATGTTTCTACGAACTGTAATGGAACTTTTTGACTTCATCTAGAGTAAGTGCCTGCGCCTCGTGAATTTGTATTTGTGAATTAAATGCAAGAACAAAAAGGAGGTATTTGGACATAAATTATGAACTTTATCGAACAAAACAAACATTTATTGTGGAACTGGGATTCCTGGGAGTGCATTCCGATGAAGATCATCAAAGGTAAGTGAATATTTGTAATGCTATTTCTGACTTCTGTTGACTCCACAACATGGCGGGTATCTGTATGGCTTGTTTTGGGTGCCTGAGCGCTGTACTCAGATTATTGCATGGTGTGCTTTTTCTATAAAGCTTTAAAAAAATCTGAGACAGTGGATGTATTAAGAAGAAGTATATCTATAATTCCATGCTAAAAACTTGTATTTTCATCAACATGTATGATGAGTATTTCTGTAATTTGATGTGGCTCTCTGCACTTTCACCAGATGTTTATTTGAGGCAATATATTTCTGAACATAACGCGCCAATGTAAACTGAGATTTTTATTAACTTTATCGAACAAAGCATACATGTATTGTGTAACATGAAGTCCTATGAGTGCCATTTGATGAAGATCATCAAAGGTTAGTGATTAATTATATCTCTATTTCTGCTTTTTGTGACTCCTCTTTGGCTGGAAAAATGGCTGTGTTTTTCTGTGACTAGACGCTGACCTAACATAATCGCATGGTATGCTTTCGTCGTAAAGCCTTTTTGAAATCAGACACTGGTGGGATTAACAACAAGTGTATCTTTAAAATGGTGTATAATACTTGTTAAAATTGAGGAATTTTAATTATGAGATTTCTGTTGTTTGAATTTGCGCTCTCCACTTTCACTGGCTGTTGTCAAATCGATCCCGTTAACGGGATTTCAGCCGTAAGAAGTTTAAGTAGTATTTTACTAGGTAACTTTTATCTGTACTTAGTCATTTTCTATTAAGGCATCTTTATTCAAGTATTTGAGTACTTTTTCCACTGTTACCTAGGATAATTTTTTGCAGTTAAAGTTTTTGATAATATGCTTTCCCTCATATTTAGCTTCATCACATTTTGATTGTTTTCCAATCTAATAATGTTGTACTTTGAATTACACATTACAAATGTTTTTCATTGTTAATTTATCACTGTTATGTGAACAACTAAAGTATGAAATGCTACTGGTGCACAGTTATTAACAATTTTACTTCTACATTGCTTCTCCCACCACAAGTGCTTTGTTGTAACATTGGCTGAGATGATGCCTTGGTCAATCAAGTTAACCTTTACATGGCTAATTACAATAGCCAATGTGGTTAATGAGTGGAAGTCTATTTGTAAAAGTATACATGAAAAACATAAATACACTTTTTTTGTAAAGAAAATATAGGAATTCTAATTCAAAAACCATTTAGTTGATCATGCTAGTATACTAATAATACAATGGTGTTTGGTCAACTACATCAAACGTACAACATTTACGATTAATTAGAATTTGTGTATACTTCTAATTTGAGAAATATACATAAAATGAAGTTAAGATGTATTCAAAGTATATTTGCTGTGCTCTATATCTAATATACTAAGAATATAAGTAAAGAAAAGTGTCCCAATTTAGATAATTTTCAATGTATTTAATATACATAAATGCTAATAAAGTTCATATTAAATGTATATAAATTATATTTAGACCATTTTAAATACACTAAAGTATATTTATCACAGATACTTAAATATATGAATGAAGTATGATTTAAGTCTATTTAAATATGTATTTTTCTGCTTGGGTTGTGATGATGGAGACTATTGCGAACACCTAGAAAGGACACCAGTCAGTCAGTCCCACCCTGCCGCTACCCTTTAACAGCAAATTCAGATTTGTTACGATGTTTCTGTGGCTGAAATAGACTAATCCCCTAATTTGAAGGCATGTCCACATACTTTTGGCCACGGAGTCTATATAAATTCACAGAATGCATTTACAGCACATTGTTTGTTGAAAACTTCATGTTAGTATTTTTCCTGAAGCACAAAATGCATTGTTATGATTGTTGTGTTCAACACACTGAAACCAGACACATACTACAGTATCGTGAAGATTGCCTCGAAAAATGTCTTTTTTTTTTGCTTGTTCTCTGAAACTGAGCCTTTGTTTTATACCATCTACAAAATCTCCACTTCAAGTTTGTTTTCATTGTTATCTTAAAGTAAAAGCATAATACTTTTTGGAATTGAGGGAGAAGGAAAAGGAGAGACTTCATCTTAGCACAGCAAACTTCTTTGTATGTTAATTTCTAAACCAAAACACAAAAGAGAGGGCAAGGAAGCATTCAACCACACTTTCAGATTTGGTATCAATTGCGGTAGAAGAGTATCTGACATTTCGCCTTCTGAAACGATACAGTCCTCAAACATAATCAGATGAATAAAAAAGTACCCTCACACATGGATGTATTCTACAGAGTGATTAGGAACAGAACACTAGGGGATTGAACTCCCACTATGAAAAATGTTAGCCATTTTGAAAATGAGGATTCAAGCTTTTAAGAAGGAAAAATGTATTGGGATGGCAGTGCTTCTTTCCAGTTCTGTGTTTGAGCATTCAGACAATATCTTGGAAATATACATGTGGATGAGTACAACTCTTTGGTGCTCTCAACTCAATCAAATCACGCTTCAGACAGTGACATTACCTTTTTTTATTCAATTAAAACACATGTTCAAAGACACTTGGAATCAATTACAGTACATATATTTTAGAGGGATGCCTGACAGAGATTTCAGTGGAGCTACTCTCATTCATTCTGTATTCTCGCTTTCATGTGCCCCAATAGAGTTTTCAGAGATTAGCCAAAATAAGGCCTGTAGCCTAATATTATCTTCCCAGAATAACATTACCTTAAGGTAGCACTGGCTGTTACCAAGACAATGGCAGACATCAATATCTACATTGAGAGAGGAAAAACATCAAGCAGATGGATACACTTTTCTCCCTGATCACCCACGACTACTGCCTGTTCTCCTACGACTGCGTGACCAAATACGACTCTAACAACATCATAAAGTTTGCTGATGACATGACGGTGGTAGGTCTAATCACCGATGGTGATGAGTCACCGCCCTTTACCGCAAAGTGCTACAGAGAGTGGGGGGACGGCCCAGTACATCACTGGGGCTGAGCTCCCTGCCATCCAGGACCTCTATACCAGGCTGTGTCAGAGGAAGGCCCGAAAGATTGCCATGACTTCCGCCACCCAAGCCATAGACTGTTCACTCTGCTACCGTATGGCAAACGGTACCGGAGCATTGGTTCTCAGGCCAACTTCTACCCCCAAACCAGAAGACTGCTAAATAGCCATTAAGACTGCTAAATAGTTAATTAAATGGTTATCCATTCTATCTGCATTGACCCGATCTTGCACTGACACTATGCACACAAGACTATACAGTATATACACTCACTCACACACACTACACTGACACTCTCACACAAAACCACACACATTCACACCCATATGTTTGTCTATAGAGATTGCATGGCATTGTACTCGATTTTATACACCTGTCTGCAACGGGTGTGGATGAAATAGCTGAATCCACTAACTTGAAGAGGTGTCCACATACTTTTGTCTGTGTATGTACAGTGCATTCAGACCCCTTGACTTTTTCCACATTTTGTTACGTTACAGCCTTATTCTATTTTTGAGTAAATCGTTTTTTTCCTCATCAATCTACGATTTTCATCAAGGATCTCTCTGTTCTTTGCTCCGTTCATCTTTCCCTTGATCCTGACTAGTCTCCCAGTCACTGCCGCTGAAAAACATCCCCACAGCATTATGTTGGCACCACAATGCTTCACCGTAGGGATGGTGCCAGGTTTCCTCCAGACGTGAAGCTTGGCATTCAGGCCATAGAATTCAATCTTGGTTTAATCAGACCAGAGAATCTTGTTTCTCATGGTCTGAGAGTCCATTGGGTGCCTTTTGGCAAACTCCAAAAGGGCTTTCATGTGCCTTTTACTGAGGAGTGGCTTCTGTCTGGCCACTCTACCATAAAGGCCTGATTTGGTGGAGGGCTGCAGAGATGGATGTCCTTCTGGAAGGTTCTCCCATCTCCACAGAGGAACTCTGTCGCTCTGTCAGAGTGAGCATCGGGTTCTTGGTCACCTCCCTGACCAAGGCCCTTCTTCACCGATTGCTCAGTTTGGCCGGGCGGCCAGCTCCAGGACGAGTCTTGGTGGTTCCAAACTTCTTCCATTTAAGAATGATGGAGGCCACTGTACCCTTGGGGACCTTCAATGATGCATAAATGCTTAAGTACCCTTCCCCAGATCTGTGCGTCAACACAATCCTGTCTCAGAGCTCTACGGACAATTCCTTTGACCTCATGGCTTGTTTTTTTCTCTGACATGCACTGTCAACTGTGGGACCTTTATATAGACAGGTGTTTGCCTTTCCAAATCATGTCCAATCAATTGAATTTACCACAGGTAAATCCAATCAAGTTTTAGAAACAAATCAAGAATAATGAATAGAAACACGATGCACCTGAGCTCAATAGCTCAGTCTCACAGCAAAGGGTCTGAATATGTATGTAAATAAGGTATTTCTGTTTTTTATTTGTAATAAATTTGCAAACATTTCTAAAAACCTGTATTCACTTTACCTATATTGAGTATTGCGTGTAGATTGATGGGAAAAAATATTGAATACATTTTAGACTAAGGCTGTAACGTAACAAAATGTGAAAAAAGTTGAGGTGTCTGATTACTTTCCGAATGCATCGTATAGTGTATCTACCTCAAAGACCTCATACCCCTGCACAGTGATATGGTAGTGGTACTCCCTGTATATAGCTTAATTCTTGTGTATCTTATTCATTTTCTGTTACTATTTCTATTTGTATTATTTCATATAATTATTATTTGTTTGTAGATTTTTTTTAAACTCTAAATCGTTGGGAAGGGCGCTCTTCTCTATTCTTAAAGCATACCAAAATCATTAGCGGGAAGCTGTTAAGAATAAAAATATACAGTGGTGATATTGTTGTGCATGTTGTGGTGATAGCCATGGACCATGGTTAAAGTAAATAATGATTGAAAGTTCATGATAAAAATAAAAAATTCTAATGAAGCTGTCTATCAATGTGAAGTTCAAATGAAAAACATACATGGAAAAGTGACTGCCGGTCACTGTTTTGTCTGTAATCTTATCCTCAATTGCTATGACTGACAGACTCAGACAAATCGTTCAACATAGATGGTGCCAGCGGTGCTGTCACACAGTAGCTAGTTAACTAACAGCTCAGTCATTGGCCACGTGGAACACAAAATCCTGTCATTTCTGTCTCCTTTAGAGGGGGAGGAAAAATCACTGGCTCACACTGGAGAGAACAAGCTTAGCTTTATCGTGGATGAAACTATCTGTGATGAGGGGAGAGAATTGTTCAAATTCGTGGCTGACGAACAGACCTGGACGGCCACTCCTTGGGAGACTAGCAACAGTGCTGAACTTTCTCCATCTACAGACAATTTGTATTACCATGGACTGATGAACATCAAGGCTTTAAGAGATACTTTTGTAACCCTTTCCAGCTTTATGCAAGTCAACAATTCTTCATCTTACGTCTTCTGAGATCTCCTTTGTTCGAGGCATGGTTCATATCAGGCAATGCTTCTTGTGAATAGCAAACTCTTTTGTGAGTGTTTTTTAAAAGGCAAGGCAGCTCTAACCAACATCTCCATTCTCGTCTCATTGATTGGACTCCAGGTTAGCTGACTCCTGACTCAAATGAGCTTTTGGAGAAGTCATTAGCCTAGGGTTTCACATACTTTTTCCAACCTACACTGTGAATGTTTAAATAATGTATTCAATATAGATTAGAAAATACAATACTTTGTGTGTTATTAGTTTAAGTCCACTGTGTTTGTCTATTGTTGTGACTAAGATGAAGCTCAGATCAACTTTTATGACTAATTTATGCAGAAGTCCAGGTAATTCCAAAGGGTTCACATACTTTTTCTTGTCACTGTATTGGAGTCTGTTAGTAGACTCATGCTTGAAGTGACTTGATGTTAATTCCCTTCATTCACACCCTGTGAATGCTCGTAATGTCTTAATGCCTTTCGTGCTGCCACAGAATGGAGCATTTACAGGCCTATCAAGCCTGCCTCATTAGCTCAATGTGAGGGGGAGCTGAATACCATGAACAATGTGGCGTTTGAAGGAAGAAGGTTGTGTACTGTGCTACACAGATGATTCAATTTAAAGGAAGTTGGCTCTGACTAGTGGCCTTTTAAGCCTTGTTCACACTGCAGGCTTTAATGCTCAAATCAGTTTTGTTTTCAAAACCTTTTTGGAATATTGACTGTCCAAACATCAAGTTACCAAACCGGATGCGTGTTCAGACAGAAGTCATTTGCTGACATGGCTACGCTAGTTGTCATGGTAACGACGGGTGTGTGTGCAATGGTGTAGGCTGATTGGTGGTGGTGCTACTACTTCCTGTCGCTCAGAAGTTATGTAGCAAGTTAAAGTGACAACAATGCCTGCCATGGATGTTTCCCAGTTGTTTTGAACATTCAAAATTATAGTGTAAGATCACTTGTCAACAGACAAAATTATCCAACTTTCAAAACAAGTCCTTTTTGGCGTGCCACAGCAGTCAACTAGCTAGGTAGCGGTCTAGCACATTCACTCATTTGTTTGCAAACAATCAACTAGCTAACGTTAGTTGGCTACCACATGTTCTTGTCAAACTGTCAAAAGTGTAGCTAAAAAGGAACAAGATATTTCAATTAACAGCCTAAAACACACTTAAGGGCAAATAAATCAGATTTGACCATTCCGACACAAGTCGCAGGGCCAGGGATCAGATTTCTAACCACCTACAGAGGTGGTTAGAAATGTGGCTTCAACTATACAATTCCATGTGCTTTTTGGTTGTTCAGACTGCAGGAAAAATAGCACATCAAGGATATGCAATTTTTGGAAGATTTGAGTCACTTCAAACTGCTAATGTGAACAAGACTTTAGTTTTCCAACACATAAGGGAATGACATTTTCTCAAGATGCTGATCCAAGGTTTTTATCCGCTCATGGTTAAGGTTAGGATTTTGGTAAGCTGATGCTAGATCTGTGCCTACGGGCAACTTCTACATGGAGTTTGCCATACACACAGTCCTCCACAGAAGTACATGATTAAAAAGTAGATTCATAAACAACAAGACATAGCCTACAGTGTGATCTCACCTCTATTTTTGGACACTGATGACAGTCTTTATGGCATTAGACAAGATATAACAGCATAAATGCTTTTACGTAATATACCTAATAGGTAATGCTTCATAAAGGTGTAAATTAGTTGATACCAATACAGCTTCCCTGAGCAAAATCGAAAATAATATAGAACACTCAATAAAGACAATGTATGTTTGATTGAAATAAATCTACTATTTACATTGATTGGAATGTTATTCATGAAAAGGAGTTCAGTATTTCCCTACATCCCCCTTACTTATTTTCAATCTACAACAGGTTTGTATTTGGATATTTACTAATAGTAAGAGTATGGCAGTGGGTCAGATCAAAGTACAAACATATGTAGCGTACAGGTACACCAGTTCCCGCCAATACAAAGACCACAGAGGATAGATAGATAGATAGATAGATAGATAGATAGATAGATAGATAGATGAGGATCACATGACAGTTAGTGAGAAGGATTAGAGTTACAAAATGTACAAAAAAAAGTTTACCAAAATTCCCAGGTTTTAGAAGATTTGCTATCTAGGACTGAAAAGGGATCTTCAGCTGTCCCCATATGTGAACCCTTTGAATAACCCTTTTTAGTTCTAGGTAGAACCTTTTGGGGTTTTATGTATACTGAACAAAAATTTAAATGCAAAATGCAACAATTTCAATGATTTTACTGAGTTACGGTTCATGTCAGGAAATCAGTGATTTTAAATGAATTAATTCGGCCCTAATCTATGGATTTCACATGACTGGGGCACAGGCATGGGTTGGCCGGGGAGGGTATAGGCCCAACCACTGGGGAGCCAGTCCTAGCCAATTATAATTCGTTTTTCCCCATAAAAGGGCTTTATTACAGACAGAAATACTCTGTTTCATCAGCTGTCTGGATGGCTCGTCTCAGACGATCCCGCAGGTGAAGAAGCTGGATGTGGAGGTCAGGGGCTGGCGAGGTTATGAGGCCAGTTGGACGTACTGCCAAATTCTCTAAAACAACGTTGGAGACGGCTTATGGTAGAGAAATTGTCATTCAATTTTCAGGCAACAGCTCTGGGGGACATTCCTGCAGTCAGCATGCCAATTGCACGCTCCCTCGAAACTTGAGACATCTGTGGCATTGTGTTGTTTGACAAAACTGCACATTTTAGAGTGGTCTTTTTGTCCCCTGCACAAGGTGTGCCTGTGTAATGATCATGCTGTTTAATCAGTTTCTTCATATGCACCTGTCAGGTGGATGGATTATCTTGGGATTATCTTGGCAAAGGAGAAATGTTCACCAAGAGGGATGTAAACATATTTGTGCACAACATTTTAGAGAAATAAGATTTTTGTGCATATGTAACATTTCTGGGATCTTTTATTCCATGAACACTTTACATGTTGCGTTTATATTTTTGTTCAGTATAGAACCCCTTCTACATGGGGTTCTACATGGAACCCAAAGCAAAAAGGTTTCTCCTACAGCTCAAAACTATTTTGGAACCCTTTCTTCCAAGAGTGTAATCAGAATATTCAAAGTGTGTTGAAAGTGTATAGCACCAGTTACAATGGCAAAATCAAACCCCTCCAGTGAGTTTTATCACTTGACAACATCAAAACAACAAGATATGACTACCATTTGTTGAGGGATATGCAAAACACATACTTTTCTTATGGTGTATCACAGAAGCATTGCTACTAAAGGTCTGGGTTTCTGTAGTCTTTGTAAATGGACTTATAGTAGCTTTACCAAAGGTTTTCGAAATATTCCTTCAGCGTCCATTTCTCCTCCACATTCAAACGAAGACGGACGGCAATTTTGTTATACCAAAAAAAGAGCACACTCCATCATATGAACTATGACCTTTCAACATGGAAGATAGTCTGTGTATTGTAGTTGCAACAATGATCCTGGATCATGTGCTGTCCAAGTGTTTCCTTTACAGTTTAGTGAAGTCTCCTGTATCCTACCAAGTTCAGAGATGCATTCCAACCCTCATACGGGAGTCGTTCTCCTGTTGACACCCTCCTTCAGATCTTTCTGGAAGCAGTTGTGGACCTGCAGGAAGCTTGAGTCACGCTCTGGACTACAGTACCCAGCTATCCCACTTTTCATAGTGTCCCTACTGAGGGCGTACATGGAGATACCACCCATGGGCATCCCAAAGCTTGCTCCACTTCCTATGCCTGCTCCCCCTCCTCCTCCCATCTTAACCCCGACGGGTGAGGTCTCTCGGGACGGGTCGGTGGAGCGGGAACTGGAACGGGAGCGTCGCCGCCGGTAACGGTAACTAGGGATACGGGAGTAGGGCGAGGTGGTCTTGATGAACTCCCGCCTCGCCCGGCACCGCGTCTCCTTGTTCTTCTCGATGTAGATATTGACAGCGAGAACGCCAACGGACTCCGCCACGATGAAGGACAGCGCTCCGAAGTAGAAAGACCAGCCGTATCCATAGCTACCCTTATTGTCCTCGTCCTTCTTGTCGCTGGGGTCACCGGCATTACTGGAGATGTAGACGATGATGCCGATGATGTTGCTTAGACCTGAGGAGATACATCGAGAAAGAGGTAGAAATGTAGGGCCTTGCCCATACAGTAGCTTAGTGTTTTCAAAAGTATATACAGTATATGTAAACATCAATATGTGGGTGATGTCTACTCCAAGGCAATGCTAGATATGCAAGGAATTGCAATGTTTTCAATAGCTGTTTGACGTCACCTACCTGCAGCCACAAACAGGATGCCGGCGCTGAGCAGGATGTTGTTCTTACTGCTGTAGATCCTCCCAGCCCCGACACACAGTCCTCCCAGCAACAACAAGATGTTGCTCAGGATGGGGAAGAGGCTGGAGGCCCGCACTATACCTTTATAGAATAGTACACAAATCAAATCAAATCAAATGTATTTATATAGCCCTTCGTACATCAGCTGCTATCTCAAAGTGCTGTACAGAAACCCAGCCTAAAACCCCAAACAGCAAGCAATGCAGGTGTAGAAGCACGGTGGCTAGGAAAAACTCCCTAGAAAGGCCAAAACCTAGGAAGAAACCTAGAGAGGAACCAGGCTATGTGGGGTGGCCAGTCCTCTTCTGGCTGTGCCGGGTGGAGATTATAACAGAACATGGCCAAGATGTTCAAATGTTCATAAATGACCAGCATGGTCGGATAATAATAAGGCAGAACAGTTGAAACTGGAGCAGCAGCACGGTCAGATGGACTGGGGACAGCAAGGAGTCATCATGTCAGGTAGTCCTGGGGCATGGTCCTAGGGCTCAGGTCCTCCGAGAGAGAGAAAAAAAGAGAGAATTAGAGAGAGCATATGTGGGGTGGCCAGTCCTCTTCTGGCTGTGCCAGGTGGAGATTATAACAGAACATGGCCAAGATGTTCAAATGTTCATAAATGACCAGCATGGTCGGATAATAATAAGGCAGAACAGTTGAAACTGGAGCAGCAGCACGGCCAGGTGGACTGGGGACAGCAAGGAGTCATCATGTCAGGTAATCCTGGGGCATGGTCCTAGGGCTCAGGTCCTCCGAGAGAGAGAAGGAGAGAATTAGAGAACGCACACAGGACACCGAATAGGACAGGAGAAGTACTCCAGATATAACAAACTGACCCTAGCCCCCCGACACATAAACTACTGCAGCATAAATACTGGAGGCTGAGACAGGAGGGGTCAGGAGACACTGTGGACCCATCCGAGGACACCCCCGGACAGGGCCAAAACAGATGGTTAGCATGTTTACAACGTTAGCTTTACTTTACTCAAGTATGAAAACTCTGTACTTTTTTTCACCACTGACGGCTCTATATAAACCCAGCACTTACGCCATCTGTCTCTCTCTCCATAGCTCCAATTACTGTCATGACATCATGCTGTTATGGCCCAGGGCCAAGGGAGTTATGACAGATAAAGCACCCCTTGACCACTGGCTACCATTGAGTATCTATGGGCATTGTGTGCTTTACACACGATGATAAAGTATGAACAGACATCTGGATGTGGTGGCAGGAGACAAGCACTTACGTAAGATGTATTCCGAGCTGTCTGTGTCGTAGTTGTTATCTTCTGGGAAGTGATTGATCCGAAGACAGCTTCCTTTGTTGATTCCTGTGGAGTCAAAAGAACCACAGAAAGTCTGTTATAAAAGAGTGCACACTTCAGACAGAAGGGTCGAGAAGTTGATTCTAGCTCATGCAGTTTAGTGGACATTTGAAACACGGCTAATGATTTTCATATAGTACCAAGACCAAATCCATATTGTGGCAAGAACAGCTCAAATAAGCAAAGAGAAAAGACAGTCCATCATTACTTTAAGACATGATGGTCAGTCAATGCGGAAAATTTGTTTGAAGTTTCTTCAAGTGCAGTCGCAAAAACCATCAAACGCTATGATGAAACATGAAGACCGCCACAGGAAAGGAAGACCCAGAGTTACCTCTGCAGCAAAGGATAAGTTCATTAGAGTTTACCAGCCCTAAAAATAAATGCTTCACAGAGTTCAAGTAATAGAGACATCTCAACATCAACTGTTCAGAGTAGACTGTGTGAATCAGGCCTTCATGGTCAAATTGCGGCAAAGAAAGCACTACTAAAGGACACCAATAAAAATAAGAGAAACCTGAGCAATGGACATTAGACCAGTGGAAATCTGTCCTTTGGTCTGATAAGTCCAAATTTGAGATTTTTGGTTCCAACCCCCGTGTCTTTGTGAGATGAAGAGTAAATGAAGAGATTATCTTCGCATGTGTGGTTCCCACCGTGAAGCATGGAGGAGGAGGTGTGATGGTGCTTTGCTGGTGACACTCAGTGATTTATTTAGAAATCAAGGCACACTTAACCAGCATGGTTATCGCAGCATTCTGCAGCGATACGCCATCCCATCTGGTTTGCGCATAGTGGGACTATCATTTCTTTTTCAACAGGACAATGACCCAAAACACACCCCCAGGCGTGTAAGGGATATTTGACCAAGGAGGAGAGTGATGGAGTGCTGCATCAGCTGACCTGGCCTCCACAATCCCCCGACATCAACCCAATTGAGATGGTTTGGGATGAGTTGGACCACGGAGTGAAGGAAAAGCAGCTAAAAAGTGCTCCGCATATGTGGGAACTCCTTTAAGACTGTTGGAAAAGCATTCCAGCTGAAGCTGGTTGAGAGAATGTCAAGCGTGTGCAAAGCTGTCATCAAGGCAAAGTGTGGCTACTTTGAAGAATATAAAATATATTTAGATTTGTTTAAAACTTTTTGGGTTACTACATGATTCCATGTGTGTTATTTCATAGTTTTGTCTTCACTACTATTCTACAATGTGGAAAATAGTTTTTAAAAAATAAAGAAAAACCCTTGAATGAGTAGGTGTTTCCAAACTTTTGACTGGTACTGTATATATGTGTTAACTCCAATTGAGCATGGTTCAGATTGTTTAATAGTCAGAGTTGCAGGTGCTATTGCAGGGTACAGCGAAAATCTTAGGCTTCGAGCTCCAACATGCAGGGGAGCAGCAGGAGAAATAATGTCCATAGGGGGAGTAGCAGGTAAGTGAGTTGAGTCAACACTATACTAATTCAATAATGGCTGTACATCAACCATGTCTGTTCTTTAGAAAAATATATTATGCCTCATGACATGTCACAGTGGAAGTGAAGCTAAAACTGTTCCCAATACTCAATGCACTTCTGTGTTGACCTGTAAAGGCACTCACTAAGTAGAGAGATTGCAGATTTGCCGTACATTGGGGTTGCTTAATTGTCATAATTAAAAATGACAATACAAATTGATTGCCAAAGAAGAGATGCCTATTATAATGCTGATTATTTTGTTTCCCCACTGATTTTCATACGAAACAAATAATTTAACCTATGAATTATTTATTTAAAAGGATTGTCAATCTGCAAGAGACATTTTCTACCACTGCTAGGAAATTATGTATTCTAGTGGTTAGTGTACCACAGTTAGACAGTCCATTTTCAATATACACATCCCACCACTAGGGGCAGCAGCGGCCAGGCTAGGTCATTTTGATCACAGGCAGGGGTTGGAACCAAAATTATTTTCCAATCGTTTAGTTCTGAACAGAACCATGTATATTTTTTCGTTCTGTTCCACTGTTCTAACCTGCAAAATAAAGATTTGAACCAGTTCGAACCCCAAAAGTTATGGTTTATATAACACACCCCCAATAAAGGAGTGCAGAACCACTCCTTTATTGGGGGTGTCTTGCTAATTGTCTATAATTTCCACCTGTTGTCTATTCCATTTCCACAACAGCATGTGAAATGTATTGTCAATCAGTGTTGCTTCCTAAGTGGACAGTTTGATTTCACAGAAGTGTGATTGACTTGGAGTTACATTGTGTTGTTTAAGTGTTCCCTTCATTTTTTTGAGCAGTGTATATACACTGATTGACAATACATTTCACATGCTGTTGTGCAAATGGAATAGACAACAGGTGGAAATTATAGGCAATTAGCAAGACACCCCCAATAAAGGAGTGGTTCTGCAGGTGGTGACCACAGACCACTTCTCAGTTCCTATGCTTCCTGGCTGATGTTTTGGTCACTTTTGAATGCTGGCGGTGCTTTCACTCTAGTGGTAGCATGAGACAGAGTCTACAACCCACACAAGTGGCTCAGGTAGTGCAGCTCATCCAGGATGGCACATCAATGCGAGCTGTGGCAAGAAGGCTTGCTGTGTCTGTCAGCATAGTGTCCAGAACATGGAGGCGCTACCAGGAGACAGGCCAGTACATCAGGAGACGTGGAGGAGGCCGTAGGAGGGCAACAACCCAGCAGCAGGACCACTACCTCCGCCTTTGTGCAAGGAGGAGCAGGAGGAGCACTGCCAGAGCCCTGCAAAATGACCTCCAGCAGGCCACAAATGTGCATGTGTCTGCTCAAATGGTCAGAAACAGACTCCATGAGGGTGGTATGAGGGCCCGATGTCCACAGGTGGGGGTTGTGCTTACAGCCCAACACCGTGCAGGATGTTTGGCATTTGCCAGAGAACACCAAGATTGGCAAATTCGCCACTGGCGCCCTGTGCTCTTCACAGATGAAAGCAGGTTCACACTGAGCACATGTGACAGACGTGACAGAGTCTGGAGACGCCGTGGAGAACATTCTGCTGCCTGCAACATCAACCCACCGGTTTGGCGGTGGGTTAGTCATGGTGTGGGGTGGCATTTCTTTGGGGGGCCGCACAGCTCTCCATGTGCTCGCCAGAAGTAGCCTGACTGCCATTAGGTACCGAGATGAGATCCTCAGACCCCTTGTGAGCCCATATGCTGGTGCGGTTGGCCCTGGGTTCCTCCTAATGCAAGACAATGCTAGACCTCATGTGGCTGGAGTGTGTCAGCAGTTCCTGCAAGAGGAAGGCATTGATGCTATGGACTGGCCCGCCCGTTCCCCAGACCTGAATCCAATTGAGCACATCTGGGACATCATGTCTCGCTCCATCCACCAACGCCACGTTGCACCACAGACTGTCCAGGAGTTGGCGGATGCTTTAGTCCAGGTCTGGGAGGAGATCCCTCAAGGAGACCATGCGCCACCTCATCAGGAGCATGCCCAGGTGTTGTAGGGAGGTCATACAGGCACGTGGAGGCCACACGCACTACTGAGCCTCATTTTGACTTGTTTTAAGGACATTACATCAAAGTTGGATCAGCCTGTAGTGTGGTTTTCCACTTTAATTTTGAGTGTGACTCCAAATCCGGACCTCCATGGGTTGATACATTTGATTTCCATTGATAATTTTTGTGTGATTTTGTTGTCAGCACATTCAACTATGTAAACTATGTATTTTTTTTAGCAGTGTATATAATTTTTTATTTAACTAGGCAAGTCAGTTAAGAACAAATTCTTATTTACAATGACAGCCTAGAAACAGTGGGTTAACTGCCCTTGTTCAGGGGCAGAACTACAGCTTTTTACCTTATCAGCTCAGGGATTTGATCTAGCAACCTTTCGGTTACTGGCCCAATGCTCTAACCACTAGTCTACCTGCCGCTATATTGTTCCATTCTATTCCTTTTTAAACCTCTGAAATGTTTACATTTAGTTCAACATTAAAATAATTCACCAATCAGTGCGGATAGACGGCTTACTATGGAGTGGGCAATCTATAGTTGTTTACATGTGCGATGGACAGACAACTGTAGTGCTCGAGATGCGGCAGAAATTTTGCGTATGGGGAAAGAGCGAGAGATGTTGGAGGAGGCTTGGCTTGAAGAGCTGGGCATTATTGACATTCATTATCTGAATTAGGCCCACATAATTATACCTACAGAAGAGCAGCTTCTATGGAGGAACTTTGAATGAATGAACTTCAGAGAGTTGGCTAAATGTTGAACCAGAGCGAGCTAGCTAGCTAACAAGCTGTGTGTGCAGAGCGGCACCAGAATTAAAAACACGTCTTACCTTTTTGTAGTTAATAAATCCAATGTGAAACGTGATAACTATATTATCCTTAACTAGCATTGAAAAAGTTCATTAGAATTAAATAAATAACTTCACCCTAATTTATGAATCCCGCTTGCAACTTCAGTAGACTACAGTAGTTTCGGAGGGGGAGGGACAGGTAGACTACACACATTGGCAAAGATTTCCAGGTCAGGTAGACACTGGAATCCGTTTCTGAGTGACAGGGTAAGGGCTTTGCATAGGCGCATTGTTGTGGTTTTTTTTGTGGGACTGCAAAAAGTGCCCGGAACTTAAAACTTTGTCACATGCGCCGAATACAACAGATGTAGACCTTACCGTGAAATGCTTAATTACAAGCCCTTAACTCGATTTTCTTAACTGCATTGTTGGTTAAGAAAATATTTACTACATGAACTAAATAAGAAAATCCTAAATTAATAGTCTTATGTCTTGGGATTCTTATGCAGTCTTATGGCTTGGGATTAGAAGCTGTAAAAGAACGTTATTAACTGGTTCCCATGCTTTTAAAAGAACGGTTCTGTTCCGGAACAGTATAGATCACTTTCGTTCACGGTTCTGATTCTGTTACTACAAATGTGTTATTTTCTGTTCTGTTCCCTGAACCGGTTCCAACCATTGCTTACAGGTAGGTACAAGTGATTGACAGGCAATGGTAGAGTGAGTGGTAAATTGAGTAGCCTCCCATCCCGGAAGAGTTTTTCTGTGTTTGTTTGGACACTTTTCATTTGATATTACCAGTTTGTAAAAAATAATAATAATAATGTCGTTTAGGTCACTATCTATGAACATTGATAACCTGCTTGGACTGGCTGACCAAGCTTAGCCTGAACCCTGTGGAGAACAATGTCTGCCATAAGGTCACATGCATTGCTTAACTGACTTCTCACGTGAAATGAAATGTGAAATTATATCAGATTATGGATGATTTAGGTAGACCTCGGTCCCCTAGATGTAGCAAGCTTAGTTTCACCCCCATATTTGAAACAGGAAAGACAGGAAAGTCAGTCTGCACACCCATAAAAGAGTTCTGATGTTCTTCAGCCCCAAGGCATCTTCCATTCAAAGAGTTTGACTCTTGGTTAAGAAAATCTTCTTTGCACTCTTAAGAGAATAAAACATGTCGGTGACATGAATATTGAAACGTTTCTCACTTTCCACTGAAATTGCTGCCTCAACCAGAGGTTGGGAACTCAAGTCAAGTGTGCGAATGAACAAGGACTTACTTCACGCTTGGACTTAATTCACTCTAAAACAGATATCAATCATTTATGAGACAAGATAGTAATGTAAACATGTCTTTTAAGTGGTTTATTTGTCTGTGTGTGGTGATTCTACACGTCTATGATTGGTATCTCCAAGACAGTGCAGATTTGTATTCTTCCCCTCTAATCAGGAACTGATTCAGGACACCAGGTGAGTGGAATCTATGGACAATCAGTGACTTTAATGGCTACCCGGACACTCACTGGACTCTACCCACACATTCACACTGATACACACACAAAGCACACCCACACACTCTCCACATACGCTGCTACTACTTTGTTTATTATCTATCCTGATTGCATAGTCACTTTTACCCCAACCTACATCTACATATTACCTCAACTACCACCTAATACCTAATATGCTCCCAAGTGGCACAGCGGTCTAAGTCACTGCATCTCAGTGCTAGAGGTGTCACTACAAACCCTGGTTCAATTCCAGGCTGTATCACAACCGGCCGTGATTGGGAGTCCCATAGGGTGCCACACAATTGGCCCAGCGTGGTTAGGGTTTGGACGGCCGTCGTTGTAAATAACAATTTGTTCTTATCTGACTTGCCTAGTTAAATAAATGTTGAAATAATAAATACCCCTGCACATTGACTCCTTGTATATACAGTGCCTTGCGAAAGTATTCGGCCCCCTTGAACTTTGCGACCTTTTGCCACATTTCATGCTTCAAACATAAAGATATAAAACTGTATTTTTTTTGTGAAGAATCAACAACAAGTGGGACACAATCATGAAGTGGAACGACATTGATTGGATATTTCAAACTTTTTTAACAAATCAAAAACAGAAAAATTGGGCGTGCAAAATTATTCAGCCCCCTTAAGTTAATACTTTGTAGCGCCACCTTTTGCTGCGATTACAGCTGTAAGTCACTTGGGGTATGTCTCTATCAGTTTTGCACATCGAGAGACTGACATTTTTTCCCATTCCTCCTTGCAAAACAGCTCGAGCTCAGTGAGGTTGGATGGAGAGCATTTGTGAACAGCAGTTTTCAGTTCTTTCCACAGATTCTCGATTGGATTCAGGTCTGGACTTTGACTTGGCCATTCTAACACCTGGATATGTTTATTTTTGAACCATTCCATTGTAGATTTTGCTTTATGTTTTGGATCATTGTCTTGTTGGAAGACAAATCTCCGTCCCAGTCTCAGGTCTTTTGCAGACTCCATCAGGTTTTCTTCCAGAATGGTCCTGTATTTGGCTCCATCCATCTTCCCATCAATTTTAACCATCCTCCCTGTCCCTGCTGAAGAAAAGCAGGCCCAAACCATGATGCTGCCACCACCATGTTTGACAGTGGGGATGGTGTGTTCAGGGTGATGAGCTGTGTTGCTTTTACGCCAAACATAACGTTTTGCATTGTTGCCAAAAAGTTCAATTTTGGTTTCATCTGACCAGAGCACCTTCTTCCACATGTTTGGTGTGTCTCCCAGGTGGCTTGTGGCAAACTTTAAACGACACTTTTTATGGATATCTTTAAGAAATGGCTTTCTTCTTGCCACTCTTCCATAAAGGCCAGATTTGTGCAATATACGACTGATTGTTGTCCTATGGACAGAGTCTCCCACCTCAGCTGTAGATCTCTGCAGTTCCTCCAGAGTGATCATGGGCCTCTTGGCTGCATCTCTGATCAGTCTTCTCCTTGTATGAGCTGAAAGTTTAGAGGGACGGCCAGGTCTTGGTAGATTTGCAGTGGTCTGATACTCCTTCCATTTCAATATTATCGCTTGCACAGTGCTCCTTGGGATGTTAAAGCTTGGGAAATCTTTTTGTATCCAAATCCGGCTTTAAACTTCTTCACAACAGTATCTTGGACCTGCCTGGTGTGTTCCTTGTTCTTCATGATGCTCTCTGCGCTTTTAACGGACCTCAGACTATCACAGTGCAGGTGCATTTATACGGAGACTTGATTACACACAGGTGGATTGTATTTATCATCATTAGTCATTTAGGTCAACATTGGATCATTCAGAGATCCTCACTGAACTTCTGGAGAGAGTTTGCTGCACTGAAAGTAAAGGGGCTGAATAATTTTGCACGCCCAATTTTTCAGTTTTTGATTTGTTAAAAACATTTGAAATATCCAATAAATGTCATTCCACTTCATGATTGTGTCCCACTTGTTGTTGATTCTTCACAAAAAAATACAGTTTTATATCTTTATGTTTGAAGCCTGAAATGTGGCAAAAGGTCGCAAAGTTCAAGGGGGCCGAATACTTTCGCAAGGCACTGTAGCAAAATTATTGTTATTTAGAGTGTTACTATTTATATTTTTATTTGAAAATGTTCTTACTTTATAACTCTGCATTGTTGGGAAGGGGCTCGTAAGCATTTTGCAGTTTGGAGCAACAACCACCAAACAGTCTCCACTGTCACAATGGAAATCAATGAGAAAGCTATGACCAGGACACCCAACTTGAAAGGGATTGAGAGACCCCTAAAACGCCTCCAAACTAGGCCGCCTGGTCTGGGCACAACCCCAACATTGTGGGCCACTGCCCCAGACATCCCATGGGCCCAAAAGCGGCCCACACTCCAATTTAAAACCAACAGAACACAGCTGGAGTGCACCTCTCTCTAACACATTACATAGCATTACATGGGAGAACGGTGACACAGTCACCCAACTTCAACAGCATTGGAAAAATTGAAAAACACCTCACAAGAACAAAACTCTGGGCTGGTTCCAACCCCAACATAGGATACATATACCCCCTATAGCCCCAGGACCCTAACCCACACTCACGAAGAACCAAGGCCAACAGAACACAAGAGCCCACCGCTCTCTACAGTTACAATGAAGTCTATGGGAAATCGATAACATAGACGCCTGACTTTACAGACCTTCAAAACACTTCCAAAATGGACCCTCTGGTCTGGGCACCTATGGCAAACTGCCCCAAACACCCCCTGGACATAGGAAAGGCCTACACTTCTACACCCCTCAGGAACTCCACCAAGGGCTCACTTTAATCACACGGAGTGGCACTCTTACCTCCTGGACCGATCATTGGTCCGCAATGGAAACAGCACCCAAAAAGGTAAGGGCACCCGGTAAGGGCACCCGGTAAGGGCACCCGCTCCAATGCAATTTCCCATATGGAGAAACGCTACAAGCCTTCACCATTGTAATCAATGGAACAGGCCCTCCATCTCAATAACGCAGGATCCCTATACCACGGGATCTCCAGATGACATTGACATCCCAAACTAGCCACTATGGATACTGCATTCTGATTGGACGAATCGGCCATACACCTCACATGCTCAGTGCATGAACACATCATGCACCAATAGGAATCCTCTACACCTATTAGACCTCGCCCCTGCCCTCTATAAAAGAAGAACACATGTTCAGTCTCAGCACCCCTTGGTCGAAGTACTTAGAGGAGACTGACTTAAAAAAATAACAATAATAACATGACTACCGATCAGGACTTCAACGACCTCCATGCCCAGCATGAGGAACACAGGCACTTCTACGTCTACCTCTGAATCCCGAAGACGCTACGAAGGACAACCAGATGCTTTACCTGGTCAACGATGATCCTTCAGACCCTCTACCTCCTGTAAAAGGAGACGCACCAACGGGCCCCCAAAAACATTTTCCGGCCAGCAACCACGTCTCATATCCGGAACGTCACATAATCAATGAATAAATGGACCCTACAGACCAAGACCCACTTGTAACTCTGGAACCAGACAAGGGATAGATCGGACGATCAACCTGCTCGCAGCTAACGGAGACGACCTCCCCACCTTCAACGATCCCACAGTCAGCCCTCCTGCAATCTCAGGACAGCACTGGAACACCACTGAAAACGGACCACACCACAACGACACCTTAAATCCAGCAACATTGGTTAACCCAACCGGACATCCACACTACACCCCATGGACCCAGCAAAATAATCTCTCTATAATTGCGGAACCACCTAATACCAACTCGGTTATGACCCTCCTCTTCCACCGCCCCGTCGCCATCTACGTCTCTGTCATCCCAACCAACCTATTCCACTCAACACATTAGGACGCCATCCAACAACACCATCATGGATTACACCACACCTGAAAGGGTGGCGTCATTGTAAATAAGAATTTGTTCTTAACTGACTTGTAAAGGTTGAATAAAAAAATTCAACAAAGATCACAGGAACAGTCCAACAATTCAACCATAACAACAGCTCAGGCCATGAGACACAGGGCTGCCGTGACCACGGGCCCTGTCGAGTCTTCGGCGGCGGCTAATGGAATAGGTTTGCCGTGACCACGGATCCTTCCAAAAATCTGAGAAAGACCCTCCGCCCCTGAGGGTTGCCATGACCATGGGCCTTACATAACTTCTGGTCCGAGCCATCAACTCATCACAACCAACATGAACCATCACAACAACCGACTTAACTACGTCACAGGCTCGGACTGAGACATCAGAGGTGCCACTACCATGGGCCTCTACACGTCTCTGACGAGGGGCAATAGCGAAGAGTTGCCACAGACCATGGACCCTTCCACCTTAAGTCTATCCACCGACGCCGGACAACGAGGGTTGCCATGACCATGGGCCCTACACCTACCTTGGCCCGAGCCTCTGACAAACACACAGGACCAACAACACCACAACTACATCATATCAACTCAACTAGATCTACACTGTACCCAACAATCTATATGACCAGGGGTGTACGCAACTAGGGTTGCACATTTTGGGGAATATTCAGAGGTGGAAACTTTCCGTGGTTATTAAAGGGGAATATATGGGAATTAACGGAAATATATGCAAATTAATATGAATACCATTTAAATGTAGATGTTTTTTGCATTGGATATATTTACCATATCATATGGAGACAAACATAAACCTTTTACCTTATCATAAGTAGACAATTGCAAATGATTCAATCCTTCCAATAGCAATAAAAAAACAATTTAGTTACGAATTAAACTTTAATTAAATGAGTTGATTGTTCACATGGGATGATTTCACTGAACAACAAAAGAAATGGAATATTGAATGATCCCCAATGATCCATTGCATCTCCCAAAAACGTTTTCAACATACATCTGTAAAATGATAGTCTAGAAACTAAAGTCTTCCTCTCAGGCTTCCACGTCTTCTCCCTGGACCTCCTCAATGTCCACCTCTTGAACATCAGACTGAGGCCTCATCTTCACTGTCACTTTCCAACTTTGTTGAGTATGGTTCATTGTCAGGCTCAAAAAGCCTCAAATTTCCCCGGACGGCCACCAATTTTTCAACCCTTGTATTGGTCAGCCTGTTGCATGCTTTGGTGTGTGTGTTTCCAAACAAGGACCAGTTGCGCTCTGAGGCGGCTGATGTTGGTGGGATTTGGAGGATGATGTAAGCAACAGGGGAAAGAGCCTCAGATCCTCAAAGTCCCTTCCACCAGGTGGCTGATAAGACATGTTGGCATGACTGCCATATTGCATCTCCATCCCAAAGCCCTTGCTTGGAAGTGTACTTCGACAGACTGCCAAGAACCTTGCCCTCATCCAGGCCAAGGTGGCGAGACACAGCAGTGATGTCACCATAGGCCTTGTTGATCTCTGCACCAGACAGGATGCTCTTGCCAGCATACTTGGAGTCCAATATGTACGCTGTGGCGTGTATGGGCTTCAGGCAGAAGTCTTCACGATTTTTGATGTATTTCAGAACTGCAGTTTCCTCTGCTTGGAGCAACAGTGAAGTGGGCAGGGCAGTACAGATTTCTTCTCTTACATCTGCAAGCAGAGTCTGAACATCAGACAGGATGGCATTGTCTCCCTCAATCCGTGCAATGGCTACTGCTATAGGTTTCAGGAGTTTCAGGCTGCTTACCACTCTCTCCCAAAATACATCATCCAGGAGGATCCTCTTGATGGGTCTGTCCATATCGGCAGACTGTGATATGGCCATTTCTTGGAGACTCCTTCCCCTCCAGGAGACTGTCCAACATGACAACCCCAACCCAACAGGTGTTGCTGGGCAGCTTCAATGTGGTGCTCTTATTCTTCTCACTTTTCTTGGAGAGGTAGATTGCTGCTATAACTTGATGACCCTTCACACACCTAACCATTTCCTTGGCTCTTGTGTAGAGTGTATTAATTGTTTTCAGTGCCATGATGTCCTTGAGGAGCAGATTCAATGCATGACTCGCAGCATTGTCTGTCACCAGTGGAAAACCTTCTGTGGTCCAAGGTCATTGATGACAGCTCATCTGCAATGTAGAGACCGGTGTGTCTATTGTCCCTTGTGTCTGTGCTCTTGTAGAATAGTAGTAGAGGGGTGAAGATGATGTAGTTCATTATTCCTTGCCCACGAACATTCGACCACCCATCAGAGAGGGTTGCAATACAGTCTGCTTTCTCTATGATTTGCTTGACCTTCACTTGAACTCTGCATCCAGCAAATGAGTAGATAAAGTCTGGTTGGAGAGGTTGTCTGGATGGAGGGGTGTATGCTGGGCGAAGAACATTCAGAAATCTCTTCCAATACACATTGCCTGTGAGCATCAGAGGTAAACCAGTTGATTACACAGCTCGAGCAAGATATTCATCAGCATTTCTCTGACTACATTCCTCAATTGAGTCAAAAAAACTTCTGATTCCAGGAGGACCATGAGCTGTTGCTATCGATAAGGTGTCTGATTCATCATTTTCACCTCGAATAGAAGTAGAGGGACTTTTGTCAGAGGTTGCTTGTTGTGAGCGCTGTGGAAACTTTATGCACTTGGTCAGATGATTCTGCCTCTGTGTTGCATTCTTCACATATGATTTGGCAGAGTATATACAAATATACACAGCTTTTCCTTTTACATTAGCAGCAGTGAAATGTCTCCACACATCAGATAGTGCCCGTGGCATTTTCCTGTAAAGATTAGAAGAAAAAAATGTGTTAAAAAAAAAATATATACAATTCCATGTACATATAAAAAGTTAAGCAGTTGGATTAAACAACTCCTTTATAAAATAAATATTTTAAAATGAAACATGTATGGAAACAGGTGAATTAACACTCCTCAGTTAGCAGGCTCAAGCAAGTTAAAACCCACATGGTAGCAAAAACTAACTAGCAGAAATTGTTAACATGATTTAAACACACTTTGCTGTAGGCTACTATTTACTAGTTAACAGAAAATCATGTATGTCATATAAAATATATTCACTCCACCCAGTATTGTAATCAAAACTTACCAGAAAACATGTAGTCTTTGGCTCAGACAGTGTAGTAATGTGGGCTCAATAGGATCTCATTAGTGTGCAAGATCTTGAGAATCAGCTGTACATGTGATGGAAGAATGTACTATGCAAGCAGAGGGTTGCAATTCCATTGAATTGGGGAAAGTTTAACCAAAATATGCCACAATACCTAGAATTGCCTTATGTGTTAACCCACAAAAAAAGGTTCACTGTTATAAGCTAACTTTTTAAAATCGATTTAAGCAAAATTCCCCATATTCCCGGGTTTAACTTTACATGGAAAATTTCCCCCAAAATTCTGGAAATTTACCGGAAAGTTTCCGACCCATTGCAACCCTAGACGCAACAGCAGGGCCCCTTTGTCATTAGCCACCGAGGGAACAACAAGAAACACATTGAGGTAACAACCCTTGTGTGTTTCAACACAAATAGCCACTCTACACTCTACACTCTACTCAACAAGCTATACGACCAGGGACGGACGCAACAGCAGTGCTTCTCTGTCATTAGCTGCCGAGGGAGCAACAAAAACACACAGAGGTGATAACCCTCCTACATTTCAACACAACATCTACTCACACCCTTCCACCCACCCACCTACTCAGCAACCTACGAAAAGACAACTCTACAACCCACCAACACGCTCACCAGACTGAGAGGACTAACACTCCTGCAACATTTGGTACTCTCGCCGGTGCACCTGGCCTTCCCTAAAGCAACTAGGCATGGCAGCCAACCCTGGATGGTCCTGTCTACTGGAGGTCCTGGGGTGGTATGGTTACACGTGGTCTGCGGTTGTGAGGCTGGTTGGATGTACTGCCAAATTCTCAAAAACAACATTGGAGGCAGCTTATGGTAGAGAAATTAACATTCAATTATCTGGCAACAGCTCTGGTGGACATTCCTGCAGTCAGCATGTCAATTGCACGCTCACTCAACTTCAGACATCTGTGGCATTGTTGTGACAAAACTGCACATTTTAGTGGCCTTTTATTGTCTCCAGCACAAGGTGCACCTGTGTAATGATCATGCTGTGCACCTGTCATGGATGGATTATCTTGACAAAGGACAAATGCTCACTAACAGTGATGTAAACAAATGTGTGCACAAATTGAGAGAAATAAGCTTTTTGTGCGCATGGAACATTTCTGGGATCTTTTTATTTCAGCTCATGAAACATGGGACCAACACTTTACATGTTGCATTTATATTTTTGTTCAGTATAGAATAGGCTATCCCTACTGCAGAAAATAGATGATTTCCTCATATCCAAAGGCCTACCTGTCATTTAGCAGGAGGAATGTAGTAAGGTCCGGAATATAAATGCATATTGATCTGCATATCATTGTGGCAGTAAGGGAGAAACACACTATGAAACCATCTTTAACTTACTCTTCAGATAACTTTACGCTGTATATTTCACACATACTTACTCTACCTCCCTCACACACCTTCTCTCTTTCACTTACTCCCTCTCTCACACACACATCCTCTCTCTCTCTTACACACACAGACTCGCATCACTCTCTCTTGACATGAATTGTAGCCCAATGTTCTAACAAAACCCTAAGGAGGTATCGCTCGGCCTATAGAAGTGTCTATGTGCGTATCAGCTACAGAGTACAGAGTCATGATTTACCCAGGAGATTTAGAGGGAGATATAATTAGCATTGGTTCTGATGTACACTGTAGCGTTGGATACAGGGCAGTACTCTCAATCAATTATGGACTCAAGGTCTCACTCACTCGTTCACACACACACACACACACACACACACACACTGCTCCGAACTTAGAAAATAATTGAAGGAACACCGGAAAAATATAGATTTTTATTAAGATATAGTTTTGAATGATTTATATTAGGCATATGGCATCTTACCTTTGAAGCACATTCCTTTGAGTAGGCTATCTTTTCCTTTTCCATTCTTCCTGTGCAATTAACATTTGTGCATAGACTATTGGTCAAGTTACCAGGATGTTTAGCTAGCCAGTTTAGCTAAGTAGTTTATCAAAACAACAATCAGCGGCCCATTAGTAGTTTAATATGGCCTTCGACATGGTTTATGAAATTATATAAAATGTGAGACGGGGTTTTCAGCGACATAAAGGTGCAAGTATGACTGTCGATATGCTCCGCTTTCCCTCTATGGCACTGAGGCTGCGTGACTAGCCTAGTCTCATAGACTACACGTAACAAAGTAATCTAAATCAGGGACACTCAAATTAGTATGATATGTGACGTTTAGTATGGTTGCATAAGATAGTTACTTTAGGCAAAACGAAAGTAGGGTGGTTGGGCGGGCATATAACGCGAACGTCTAGCAACCCAAAGGTTGCGAGTTCAAATGTCATCACGGATAAAACTTTTGCATTTTAGCTAATTAGCAACTTTTCAACTACTTGCTACATTTTATCTACTTTGCAACTTCTTAGCTAACCCTTCCCCTAACCTTAACCATTTAGCTAACCCTACCCTTAACCTTAACTCCTAAACTTAACCTTAGCCCTAACCCCTAGATTAGCTTACATTAGCAAGCTAGCTAATGTTAGCCACCTAGCTTGAATTGGTAACATGTATACATATATACGCAAATTTGTAACATATGTTACAAATAAAAATTTGTATATCATACAAAATGGGTGATGGATATCCACAAATGAAAACATACCATACTAAATGGAGTGTTTCGAATATACATAAGGAATAATATATGAAATGCTCTGAGACCAGGTTGGCTTCATAGCCAGACTGGCCTGTGCTCTTGGTTCTAACAATGAAAAGATACAATGTATCCACTTCACTCACACTGCGAGCAACTCCAATAATTAAACAAATGTAACAACAAAAGATTCCTCAGTGTCTGCCGACCCCAGCTCGCATTACTGCTAGATTTGATTTATTTTATTTTTTTGTACTTTTACCCATTTTTCTCCCCAATTGGTAGTTAGTATTGTCCCATCGCTGCAACACCTGTACGGACTCAGGATAGGCGACGGTCGAGATCCAGGCATCTTCCGAAACATGACCCTGCCAAGTCGCACTGCTTCTTGACACACTGGTCGCTTAACCCAGAAGCCAGCCGCATCAATGTGTCGGAGGAAACACTGTACAACTGGTGACTGAAGTCAGCTTGCAGGCACCCAGCCTGCCACAAGGAGTAGCTAGAGCGCGATGGAACAAGGAAATCCTGGCTGGCCAAACCCTCCCCTAACCTGGACGAAGCAGGGCTGCCTCATGGGTCTCCCTGTCACAGCCAGCTGTGATACAGCCTGGGATCGAACTCGCAGCTGTAGTAACACCTCAAGCACTGTGATGCAGTGCCTTAAACCTGTGCCTTAAACCAGTGCCTTAAACTACTAAACCAGTGCCTTAAACTACTAAAAAGTAGTCTTTTTGCGTGAGTGATTGAGGGCGCGCTCTTCGTTCTTTTCCTTTGCTATTGAACATAGTATTCTCCATATGAAATATTATCGTTTATTTAGATATTAGACAACCTGATGATTAATATAAAACATTGTTTTACTTGTTGGTATGAACTTTGCTGGTAACTTTTTGGAATCCTTTGTATGCATGTTGAAGGAGTGTATTATTGAATTCAATGGCGCCAACTAAACGGCGCTTTTGGTATATAAAGAAGGACTTTATCGAACAAAAACAACCATTTATTGTGTAGCTGGGGCCCTTGGGATTAGAAACAGAGGAAGATCTTCAAAAGTAAGTGATTTATTTTATCGCTATTTTGATTTTGTGACGCCTGTGCTGGATTGGAAAATGTGTTAATGTGAAGCGCTGTCCTCAGACAATGCCGTAAAGCCTTTTTGAAATCTGACAACGGAGTTTGATTATCAAGATTGTACGCTTTTGAATTTGACACACTGCAATTTCACCGGATGTTGTCGAATTTGATCCCGCTAGCAGGATCCGTGCGCTAAGTGGTTTTTTAACTGATGGAGATGTGCAGAAAGAGCTAACAGAGAGAAGCGGGTGAGTAGGGGAGAGCGTCTGTCAGTCATCACTAGTTACCACAGCCACAAAGTCATATACCCTGCTGTTACGGATACAGGTATCCTGTGTGTGTGTGTATTTCTTTTCTCTCCTTCTCCCCTCCTCACAGGTGGCAATCATCATTCCCCAATCAGTCACCATGCAGTCATCAATCATAAGACACACCTCCTGTTTCCATTACCCAATCACATCCCTTTTCCCTTGGTTTAAAACCCCATTCAGTTGGTTCCTCTGGAGCTCAATCTCTCTTTTGTTTTTTGCACCTACATGTCACTCTGTCCCCAACTGTGAGTATTGTCCTGTTATGGTGTTTAACTGTTTGTTTAATGGTGGGAAAAGGGGGTACCAAGACAAGTCGCCCATGGGCATACACCACCCGTAGGTAAACTTAGTCTAAATACACTTGTAAGAACTGGGCGGACCACCCACTGTATTTTTGGTTAGTTAGTTAGCTGTATTGAAGTAGGCTAGTCTATCTTAGGGATGTTTTTGGATATTTGTTTCTTTCCTTGGGTCCCCCCCCCACCCTGAGTATTTGACGGTAATTGTCTGTGGTTTTTTTGTTTGCACTTTTACTTTGTCACTATTATAATTTGCATGAGTTATGTGACGGGTCTTGTTACCACCCCCCCCCCTAGACTGCCGGGCAAAAGGGATTCATAACATAAGTGGGGGCTCATCCGGGATATGTCATTACTGATACCCATGCCGCTCTAGTTGAGTGTTGAGTGTCATAGCTGATGTAGCATTAGTATTTGCTGTTTGTTGGCTCTTGTTTGGTAGTAGTGCAAGATGGCTACTTTTGATTTGAAATCCTTTTTGGATAACCCTTCGTGGGAGGTTTTTGACAAACGTTGTAGAGTTAATTTAATGACCTTGGCTGACCATTATTCTGTATCGATTCCGCAGAGTGTAGTTAAGGTGGCGGTTAAACAGCTAGTGCTAAAAGTTTTGTTGGAAGAGCAGGTGCTTGTGTTACCACTGCCTGAGCCTACTACCCCTGTAGGGGAGGTTGCTGCTCCTCTAAGCCCGTTGGTGTCTGAGAATGAGGGCGAGGCTAAAGCTCCAGCCACATTGCCCCGTTTTGATCCACTCTCCCCACAGTCAACCGGTGATGCCAGGAGGGATGTCCGGTCAATACAGTTCCAACTGGAGGCGGAAGAGAGAGCCCAAATTAGGCGAGAGACTCTCCAGTTGGAGATGTGTAAAATTGAGGCAGGAAAAGGAAAAAGAGCGAGAACAGAGGCAGTTAAGAGTTGGAGATGTGTACAATTGAGGTAGACAGAGAACAACGGCAGTTGGAGTTCAAAATGCGCCAGATGGAACTGGAGGCAGAGACAGCGAGGCTAGCCTTCGTTCCTGCTGTGAATGTGAGTGAGCCGTCCTCACCAACTGGAGCTTCCAACACTTTTGCCATTAGTAGGCAGATTGACTCTCTGAACAAAGGTACCAAGGCACTTGGTGGAACTTGCTAGAGACAAGGGAAATCTGTTTGATAAATGGCATACTGCTAGTAAGGTAACTGATTTCAACTCTCTCCGGGAGTTAATCTTGTTGGAAGAGTTCAGAAATGTCTTACCCGAACGCATTGTAGTTTACCTAAACTAACAAAGTATCCTCCCTGTCAGAAGCGTCTGTGTTGGCAGACGAGTTTGTGTTGAAGCACGAGTGCATTTGCGGCTCATACTGAGAGTAGAGCCACTGAATTGCCTACTTTTAGCCCTAGTCAGCCAGCAGTAGTATATCAAGCACGCCAGAAGAATGAGCGTCCCTGTTTCTATTGCCATAAAGTGGGACATATGATTAATGATTGCTTCCTGCTAAAACACAAACAAGGGATGCCTCTTCGTGCCAAGCCGCCAACAGGTGTTGGGCTTATTCGTACGGTTGTGAGGTCTGAAACTAAACAGGTGCCTCAGGGTAACTGCAGTTTGAAAGTCTCAGTCCCCGACCGCAGTTATGAACCTTTCATTTTCGAGGGGGTTTGTGTCCCTAGCGAATGACGAAGCATCTCAGCGTCCGGTTAAAATCCTTAGAGATACTGGTGTGGCGCAGTCGTGTATATTGTCTGATGTGTTGCCCTTATCTGACGATACATACTGTGGTTCCAGTGTGTTAGTTCAGGGTATTGAAATGGGTTTTGTCCCAGTGCCATTGCACTTTGTGAAATTACACTCTGAGTTAATCAATGGAATATTCAGAGTGGGGGTACGTCCTAGTTTGCCAGTAAAAGGTGTGACCTTTATAATGGGTGATGATATTGCCGGAGGAAAGGTAATACCCGTATTGGAAGTGTTGGATATAAGTGACCACTCTCTCTCCAATGAGCTGGCACAGAGTTTTCCACATGTGTTCCCCGCTTGTGCTGTCACTCGTGCTCAGGCACGACAAGTGGGTGACGTGATTGAACAGAACAGTGTTCGACAAATCTGAGGTTGATCAAGAGGATGGGTTGTGTGCTACCTCTGGGAAGCTGATCACCTCTGACAAACAGCCCAGGGAAGAATCGAAGTATGTTGAACTTATTGCTGATGCAATACAGTTACCAGTCACTCGTGAGCAGCTGATTGCTAACCAAAAGGTTGACACCAAGCTTGCTAAATGTTTTTCTAGTGTTGTCTCATTGGAAGAGGTAAAGAAGAAGAATGTGGCGTACTTCATTGATGGTAATCTCCTCATGCGCAAATGGACATCCCATGTAGACGTGGACGGAGATTGGAATGCTGTTTCCCAAATAGTGATTCCGACAGCGTAGACGTGGACGGAGATTGGAATGCTGTTTACCAAATAGTGATTCCGACAGCCTTTCGACAATATGCGTTATCCCTCACAAAGACTTATGATCGGATCCTTCAACATTTCTTTCGGCCAGGTTTAAAACAAGATGTGGCTCAGTTCTGTCGGACATGCCACAATGTCAGATAACAGGAAAACCAAATCAGGTTATTCCTCCCGCTCCTCTTTGTCCAATACCTGTCATAGGTGAACCATTCGAACATGTTGTCTTGGATCGTTACCGAAGACAAAATCGGGTAACCAGTTTCTGTTAACGATTATGTGTATGGCAACAAGATATCCCGAGGCCATTCCTCTGCGAAGGATTACAGCCCCGGTAGTGAGTAAAGCCTTAATTAAATTCTTCACGACATTTGGGTTACCTAAGGTGACACAAAGTGATCAAGGTACCAATTTCCTATCAAAGCTCTTCAAACAGGTGTTAAAATCCTTGTCAATTACGCACCGTGTGGCAAGCGCATATCACCCAGAGTCTCAGGGTGCGCTTGAAAGATGGCATCAGACACTGAAGTCTATGCTATGTAAATATTGTTATGAAATCTGAGAAAGATTGGGATGAGGGAGTTCCTCTAGTTTTGTTTGCTGCTCGTGAAACTGTACAGGAGTCTCTAGGGTTCAGCCCGGCTGAACTAGTGTTTGGTCACACAGTGAGAGGACCAATGAAAGTCCTTAAAGAACAGTTTTTGTCCCAAGAGTTGTGTACAGGAGATGAGAATGTGTTGGACTATGTTAGTTGCTATCGTGAGCGCCTACACCAAGCCTGTGCTCTCGCAAAGGAAGCTCTGTCTTCCTCACAGAGGAGTATGAAAAGACACTATGATAAACAGGCTGTTTCTCGTCCATTACAGCCGGGTGACCAAGTACTGGTGTTATTGCCTGTTCACGGATCTTCACTGTCAGCTCGTTTCTCTGGTCTGTATTTCATTGAAAATAAATGAAGTGAAACTGAATGTGCTTCAAACTCCTGAAAACACCAATCTCGTATGTGCCACATTAACATGTTGAAAGCATATCACACCCGACCCATCAACCAGTTAGATAGTTCAAAAACAGCAGAAGGAACTGCTGTATCATAGGATAGTGGACTGTCATATTGTTGATGGATTGGAGTTGCGCAATACTCAGCAGCAGTGCATTAGATTGCCCAACTCCGAAATGCTGCTGTCTATCCAATCAGGTCTGGTTCATTTAACGGACGGACAGGCCGACGATATTGTGAGGCTGCTACACAGTTTTGCATGTCTCTTTAATGACGTTCCTACTCGTACAAATGTGTTGGAACATGACATTAATGTTGGAAATGCTGCCCCTATCAAGCAACACCCATATCGTGTCAATGCTTCTAAGAGGAAGATAATGAGGGATGAAGTGAAATATTTGTTGGAGAATGACCTGGCTATGCTAAGTTCCAGCCCTTGGAGTTCTCCTTGCATTCTGGTTCCTGTACCTGATGGTACGGATTATCGAAAGGTAAATTCTGTCACAATGCCAGATTCGTTCTCACCGTTACTTTGTCACTATTACACTTTGCATGAGTTATGTTAAGGGTCTCAATACCATCCCCCCTAGACTGCCGGGACAAAGGGATTCGTAACACCTGCTTAATTCTACAATTTCTCTTCTTAAAATGCGATTTTAAATCTAACCATAACCACACTACTAACCTTATGCCTAACCTAAGCTTAAATTAATACCAAAAATTTTAAAAACAATATTTGCATGTATTTTTACGATATAGACAATTTTGACTTTGCCTGTGGTAACTAGTGGAAACTCTGTCTGTCTGCCTGCAAGACAACAGTTCATCCTTTATTACTCAGCATAGCATTGCCATGGCAACCTCCTCCTGGTGCCCAAGAAGCACATTTCGTGCCTACATCTCTGAGGAGCTCTTTGACATTTTACTAATGTTTTCATATGGGGACTGGCGGGTGTGCGAGTAGACCTGCGTACACAAACAACACCATGATTTTAGACCCCCAAAATGTGTTTTGCTAGCTATAAAAAGTATCTCACGAAGCCCCTTTGCTTATTACAAACATCATTCAACAATTACCTCACAGAGCAAAACACCCAACAAGACCCATGCATCATCTTCCTTATCATCAAGAAGTCTTTCTTATTCAGTCTGGAAAGCAACAATAGCTACTCAAAATCAAAAGCCATTCAAAAACAAAGAAAGAATGACAGTCATTCAACAGGTGTCTTATCTACTTAGAAGGAAGTAAATAAGACCCCTCCCACTTTGTCTCTTTCGCGCTCACTCTCTCTCTCTTTGAAGTGCGTCATTTCGTCTCCCGTCGACACAGAGAGAGACACAGGAGGGAAGCGCTGGTTAAGTGGGAGTTCTTGTTTGATTTAAGGCGAGCTGGGAACAAGACTCAAGTTGTTCCGTGCGCGTCTTAAAAGCCTCCCCTGTGCTCTCCCGCAGCTAAGAACATTTTGTTTTACAAGGCACTAAAGAAAGAGCTTTCCATTTGGAACACGTCGTTAAAGAGATGAGCAGTGTGAGGTCAATTTAGTAATTTATAGTTCGCTACATACATGTTAGGGGTTGGAGAAAAGTAGAGGGTTGAGAAAGGGAAAGAGAATTGTGGGTAATGTTGCCACTTGACATTGTGTTGCCTAGCTGTGGACATACATGGAATAGCAATGATTGAGAATTGTATTTTTCGTCAACCTTGACTTTTCTCGCCCTCTATCTCTCTGTGAGTGTCTGTGCTTCACTTGCTAACCTACAGAAGAAATAACAAGTCATATTTACCTATTCATAATTGCAAGGTTTGATAATCAAAATGATAAGTGGAAGTCTCCATCTTTCCCCAGGCCAATTTACGCAAGTGCACTTCAGTTCGCTTGCAGTTCGCAAGAGAATAATTTCCCCATCGCAACACTACAGCGGTTAGCGGCTGCATATTTATTAACGTGGTTGATTTCGCCTAACAATGACGCAAGTAATCTGGAAGAGCTGGCTAGTGGCTACTTCAATGGAGAAGAGTAAATAACTGGGTTTTGGTGGGAAAAAGTAGAGACCCAACATCCATTATGTCATTTAGATGCTATATTCATCTGGATGTGACCAAATCGAAGGACACCACTGAACAGATTTATCGTATTGATTAATTAAGATGTATTGATAGATACAATTCTCAGCACCTGGCTCAAATGGGTAGACATTATAAATGAAGTTGACTGAATCTTTCATTGCTGTGCAACTCTCTTAGCAAAGCCCAACCCAGGTCTTATGTTGAAACGAGAAAGTAACTCACATATTCGTTCCATCTCATGTTGGTGAAAAACATACATGCTTTGAATTTGATTAAAGTTAACCCTATTTGCAGATAACTATTTCTAAATCTCACTCATGTTTCCATAGCAATGGCTTAGGTGTAGTTGCCAAGCAACAGCATCACATACACTGAACTGGATGGACAAAGAACCTCCGTTTGGAGAAGCGCATCTAAACAGTTTGAAGTTAAACTCGTAGTTTTGCACTCCTAAAAGTAACAGCCATTGATTATAAACGGGTTGAGTAGGCTATGAATTAGTTCTATTGAACATTTCCATACAGCCGTGCATTATGCATGTACAGTATATGGTAACGAGGCCACGTCATATCCGAAGCAAAAATATAAAGTAGTCCTAATACATTGCATTACGCACATGGATACATAATGGTATAACGTTCCCACAATTACTGAGCGTGCACGCAGGAGTAGCCTACACCAGCTTCTATCAAACGCCCTAACAACTTCACTCTGTGCGTGGACAGTTTATTTCCGTGTAGAAAAGGTTTTGTCACCTATGTTTTTCCCCAAACGCCCCCAACACAAAGTGATTCGTACATCAGAAACTTTCCTATATTAACCAAATGAAGAAAAAAAAACTCAAAATAATTGACCAGAAAGCTGACAAAGTACCTTCTATACAACAAATCCGCCACAGTCCGGAGTGCGTCAGGTCGCCTCTAGTTTTCTTGGGTTGCATGTCGTCCGTGGTGACATTGGTGGCGTTACATATGTACGCCCGAGAATAGAGCCAGTAGTCGGTCCCAATAGCTATTGTCATCAGACTGAAAGCTGAAAAAGCGCCCACGATGGTCAGCAGTATCTGACAGCCACGGTCACACCACGCCATGACGCCTCATAATAATCCACAACACAACACACACTAAAGAGGCACCCGCTCTAACCATATGGCGAATTGGTGCGGCAGAATATGGCTATCGTTGCCGTTTTTTTTTCTAGAACATCACTTTCATGTAAACTTCAACTGGAGTGCTTCTTAAGTTCAGGAGCTTTTTCCTCTTCACGCTTCTCATGGTTTTAATTCCCCAAAGTTCACATCGCAGAAGTCGTTGATTCCTCCACAGGTTGACGTTTTCCACCCCCAAGAATGGAATGGTGTTTTTCGATGTGGGAATTGCTTTCGCTCCTCAAATGAATTGATTTGCCAAAGAGCCCAACATCTTCTACCAAGACCACACCTTCTATTCAGCTAACCAATGAGAGACGACAATGATTGGCCTCGAGTCGGCATCAGAAGGATACAACATAACTGATATCAAACAAGGCAAACCCATATATGCCATCGAGGCATATGGGTATATGAAAATATATTGTACAAAAATATAAACGCAACATGCAACAATTTCTAAGATTTTACTGAATTACAGTTCATATAAGGAAATCAGAAATTGGGGCCTATTTAATGTATTTCAATCTATGAATTTCACATGACTGGGAATACAGATATGCATCTGTTAGTCACAGCTACCTTTTTAAAAAAGGTAGGGGTGTGGATCAAAAAAACAGTCAGTATCTGGTGTGACACCATTTGCCTCATGCAGCGCAACACATCTCCGTTGCATAAAGTTGATCAGGCTGTTGATTGTAACCTGTGGAATGTTGTCCCACTCCTCTTCAATGGCTGGAAGTTGTTGGATATTGGTGGGAACTGGAACATGCTGTCCTACACGTCAATCCAGAGCATTCCAAACATGCTCAATGGGTGACATGTCTGGGACATTTTCAGCTTCCAGGAATTGTGTACAGATGATTACGACGTGTGGCCGTGCATTATCATGCTGAAACATGAGGTGATGGTAGCGGATGAATGGCACAACAATGGGCCTCAGGATCTCGTCACGGTATCTCGGTGCATTCAAATTGCCATTGAAAAAAATATGCAATTGTGTTTGTTGTCAGTAGCTTATGCCTGCCCACACCATAACCCCACAGCCACCATGGGGCACTCTGTTCACAACGTGGACATCAGCAAACCGCTCGCCCACACAACGCCATGCACGTGGTCTGCGGTTGCGAGGCCAGTTAAACATACTGCCAAATTCTCTAAAACGATGTTCGACTCCTTCAAAACTTGAGGCATCTGTGGTATTGTGTTGTGTGACCAAATTGCACATTTTAGAGTGGCCTTTTACTGTCCCCAGCACAAGGTGCACCTGTGTAATGATCATCTGTCAGGTGGATGGGTTATCTTGGCAAATGAGAAATGCTCACTAACAGGGATGTAAACAAGTTTGTGCACAAACTTTGAGTTAAATAAGGTTTTTGTGTGTATGGAACATTTACTGCATCTTTTATTTCAGCTCATGAAACACGGTACCAACACTTTACAAGTTGCGTTCATATTTTTCTTCAGTGTAGAAATGGCCAGAAAATGACCATAATTTCACCAAAACATTTCAGATGAATTCACAAAAAAAGTGTTGATAATTCACGCCTGAATTTAAGCTCGTCATTCAAACCTCCAACTCCCATTTATTGGACTTGTAGGCTGCAGACTTTCGACCACTTTTGAAAGTTATGTCCATCTTAACTGTAATTTCAATGGTTGAACAGCCCCTTTAAAGTCCGGGCTTCAGCTGGATCAGCTGTGGTCCACGCAGAGCGTTTCCCTTTCACAGACACACAAGAGAGAGAACCTGCTGGGCTTGGCTAGCTCGCTGCCGTTTCTGTCCCATCCCTTTGAAAGAAAGTCCCCCCCCAGCCGCACTCTGATTCACTTCCTGTGTGTGCGTGTGCGCGTGTGTGTGAGAGAGAAATGGGCCACTTGAAGGGGTTGAATCATATCCTGAACTGCTCCAGTGAATGAGAGTGGAGACATCCTCTGTTGGGAGACACGTCAGTGTTGTTTAGATAGGAAATCAAAAGGTACTCGAGGGCTGGGTTGTTTTCTCATTGTAAGCATGTTAGTTGGTTTATCTAAGTAGGATAATAGTTTAGATCATAGAGCAGCAGAGAGAGCCTTCTGGTTTGTGTTAGTTCGTCAACTTTCCTCTCAATAGCTAACTTTTCATTGCACAGAGGGAAAGACAATGACCAGAAAATACACACATGTAATAATGTGTGAGACAAAGAAGAGGGAAATTGTGAAACGGATGTTTTTGCCGAGTGTCAATGAAGACACATATCCTTTCATAGATGTGTTGCACGTTGCAACAAAATGTTATTTTCATGACTTCTAGTCTGTGGCATCTTGACTTCACACAGACAGAAATATTAGAGACAATCTCCGTAACCCCCTCCAAGGGGATTATGCTGGTCGGCAATGAGCTTGAACTGAAATGGCACGGATGCCATCTGTCTCAGTGGTAGGCCTCCTTGGTATTAGTATGACGTGTTGCATACAAATGTATAGTGCATTCGAAAAGTATTCAGACCACTTGACTTTTTCCACGTTGTTTGCGAAACAGCTTTATTCTAAAATAGATTAAATTCCCCTCATTCATCTACACACAATACCCCATAAGGACAAAAGACAAACAATTCTTATTTTTATTTACATACGTAGTCAGACTCTTTGCTATGAGACTTGAAATTGAGCTTAGGTGCATCCTGTTTCCATTGATCACCCTTGAGATGTTCCTACAATGTGTTTGGAGTGCACCTGTGGTAAATTCAATTGGACATGATTTGGAAAGGCACACATGCATTTATAAAGGTCTCACAGTTGACAGTGCATGTCAGAGCAAAAACCAAGCCATGAGGTCGAAGAATTGTCCGCAGAGCTCCGAGACAGGATTGTGTCGAGGCACAGATCTGGGGAAGGGTATGAACAAATGTCTGCAGCTTTGAAGGTCCCCCAAGAAAAAAGTGGCCTTGTTCATTCTTAAATGGAGCTGGTTGCCTGGCCAAACTGAGCAATTAGGGGAGAAAGGCCTTGGTCAGGGAGGTGACCAAGAACCCAATGGACACTCTGACAGAGCTCTAGAGTTCCTCTGTGGAGATGGGAGAATCTTCCAGAAGGACACCATCTCTGCAGCAATCCACCAATCAGGCCTTTATGGTAGAGTGGCCAGACAGAAGCCACTCCTCAGTAAAAGACACATGACAGGAGTTTGCAAAAAGGCACCTAAAGGACTCTCAGACCATGACAAACAAGATTCTCTGGTCTGATGAAACCAAGATTGAACTCTTTGACCTGAATGCCAAGCGTCACATCTGGAGGAAATCAGGTACCCCTCATCATCTGGCCAATACCATCCCTATGGTGAAGCATGGTGGTGGCAGCATCATGTTGTGTGGATGTTTTTCAGGGGCAGGGAAACTAGTCAGGATCGGGGGAAAGATGAATGGAGCAAAGTACAGAGAGAGATCTTTGATGAAAACCTGCTCCAGAGCGCTCAGGATCTCAGACTTGGGGCAAAGGTTCACCTTCCAATAGGACAACGACCCTAAGCACACAGCCAAGACAACGCAGGAGTGGTTTCGGGATGGGGAGCGTATACCAGCTAAACTGCTTACTGACTGTACACTGTAACGTTACTGCATGATTGTAGTGGGTTTACTGACTCGTTAGTTCTCTGAATGTCCTTGAGTGGCCCAGCCACAGCCTGGACTTGAATCCGATCAAACATCTCTGGAGAGACCTGCAAATAGTTGTGCAGCAACGCTCCCCATCCAACCTGAAAGAGCTTGAGAGGATCTGCAGTGTAGAATGGGAGAATCTCTCCAAATACAGCTGTGCTAAGCTTCATCCCCAAGAAGACTCCAGGCTGTAATTGCTGCCAAAGGTGCTTCAGCAAAGTACAGAGTAAAGGGTCAGAATGCTGATATAAGGTAAACAACATGTGGGAAAAGTCAAGGGGTCTGAATACTTTCCGAGAGCACTGTATCTGTGAGTGTAGCACTTCCAAGAATGCTATGTGCATGTGGACATCCTAAAGATGGCTTCTTTTAAAGCCAAGATGTCCAAAATGATGTCCAGTTATTTCAAATAATGACATTGATTTTGTTGGAGTGCCTCATGAGTAATTTCTAGAACTTTCTTCTGGTAAAACTGGTAAATAATTTTACTTACACGCTTTGGGAAAAAAAGGTGGTATCTCAAACCTTAAAGGGTTCTTCGGCTGTTCCCATAGGAGAATACTTTGAAGAACCTTTTTTGGCTGCAGGTAGAACCCTTTTGATTCCAGGTAGAACTCTTTTGGGTTCCATGTACAGTAGATGGAGGGGGGGGGGGGATTGCCATCAAAAAAATCCTGCTACAGAGAGGATCAGTGATGTGCTATTTTAGCATTTCACAAACTCAGTCCTGAGGAACACAAGGGGTGCACATTTTTTTGTTGCCATAGCACTACACAGTGGATTCAAGCTTTGATTATTTGAATCAGCTGGGGCAAAAGACCAAAAACGTGCACCCCTTGAGGTCCCCGGAAGCAAGTCTGGGAAACGCTGTGCTATTTAGTCCTATTTTTTTTTTTAGGTTTGAAGACTGGAAGTGGGAGCCTGATTTTCAAAGGGCTGAGTCTCCACTCCCCCGAGTTGAATCAGCTTGGGTCCCGTAGAGGTACACCAATGATTAAAAGCAAGATGCTCTTTCTTAAATACTTCAAGCAGGCACCCAGCTGTTATATCTTGATACAAATGAGCTTTTTGATAATTGCCAGGGCAAAAGACAGGGAGACGCATGGATGAACGCACACACGCACACAGACACACAGACAAAAAAAAAAAACATGAATTTACCAGGGAGGCCATGTGCAAAGAGTAATCCTTTAGGACTTTAAATAAGTATTCAAGCACTTGGTGACTTTGTTCACAACATTCTATATACATCAAGTTTCTCTCTTCATTCCCTCAGTTGTGTTACACACGATGAGACGCAGGACATGAATTGTAATTCCAATGTTCTAACAAAGCAGGAGGCATCCCTCGACCAATAGAAGTCTCTCTGTGCATTTCAGCTAAGGATACACAGGCTCATGATTCACCCAGGCGATTTGGAGAGAGATATCATTTGCATCATGTTGGAGACAGGGCAGTACTCTGAAATCTCTCACTCACTCACTCACTCACTCACAAAGAAACAGATCAAACCGTTTTCAGCCAAGTTCCCAAGGGATGAGAGGGAACGGCTGACCTGATATAACACTATTATATTGTAGCTATGGTTTGTGCCATTCCATTCTGTGGCACAAACAGTGTGTGTATCTGTGCGGATTAGGATTAGCTATTTGGTTGAAGTTGTCATTTCCTTTTGGACTGTTTTGCAATAATGAAATGAGGCAGTCAATCCTCCATGGGAATCAAACACACAACCCTGGCGTTGCAAGTGTCACGTTCCAGCAACTGAGCCCCGCGAGAGACATGGGGTCATTTTAACAAGTGACAATAAGCGATCATGGCTTTCACCTGGATTAACCTGGTCAGTCTATATTAGCGTTTCCCATAATTAACAAAATTGCAGAGGATATATGCTTAGTTGGAGTCAAAAACAGCTCATAAAAGTCTGTGTGTTTACGTGTGATCAGGGGTGTATTCATTCTGACAATTTTGTTGAAAAACGCTTCTTAAAACGGAAGCAAACAGAACGAAATAGGGATAAACATACCTGAATTTATCAAATAGAAACTCTCGCTTGCAACTGTTGAACTAATGATTACACCCGAGATCAGCTAGATGCAGGCAAGAGTGTGCAAGGCGGTATTGAATGTGTCACTGTCTGTCCATGTAGCAGTAGCCTGTCACCTAAAAATGTTAGCTCGAACTGTGTGCACCTAGCAACCTCATGATGGGTATAGGGAAAATGTGATTATCATATAGTAGCCTAAACCTATCGCTCTTACATTGAACTGGGTGGATGTAATATGAATGACAGTCAAATCAAATCAAATGTATTTATATAGCCCTTCGTAAATCAGCTGATATCTCAAAGTGCTGTACAGAAACCCAGCCTAAAACCCCAAACAGCAAGCAATGCAGGTGTAGAAGCACGGTGGCTAGGAAAAACTCCCTAGAAAGGCCAAAACCTAGGAAGAAACCTAGAGAGGAACCAGGCTATGTGGGGTGGCCAGTCCTCTTCTGGCTGTGCCGGGTGGAGATTATAACAGAACATGGCCAAGATGTTCAAATGTTCATAAATGACCAGCATGGTCAAATAATAATAAGGCAGAACAGTTGAAACTGGAGCAGCAGCACAGTCAGATGGAAGTTGAAACTGGAGCAGCAGCATGGCCAGGTGGACTGGGGACAGCAAGGAGTCATCATGTCAGGTAGTCCTGGGGCATGGTCCTAGGGCTCAGGTCAGTTGAAACTGGAACAGCAGCATGGCCAGGTGGACTGGGGACAGCAAGGAGTCATCATGTCAGGTAGTCCTGGGGCATGGTCCTAGGGCTCAGGTCCTCCGAGAGAGAGAAAGAAAGAGAGAAGGAGAGAATTAGAGAACGCACACTTAGATTCACACAGGACACCGAATAGGACAGGAGTAGTACTCCAGATATAACAAACTGACCCCAGCCCCCCGACACAAACTACTGCAGCATAAATACTGGAGGCTGAGACAGGAGGGGTCAGGAGACACTGTGGCCCCATCCGAGGATGGTGTAACATGGTGTAATAGAAATAAGGCCATGCTCATGAAAAAAAATGTTTTGTCCTCCCTCATCTTAAATTGCACTGACCCCCGATGTTGTATAAATACCCAAATTCCTACAATATCTTCCAATGCCAGAGGCGAGGATTGAGGCGTCCCAGATGGAGACTGCTGAGAGAACTTCTGTGTAAAAAGATCTCATTGTAATAATCACTCAGTTGAAAGATTGTCATTTCACCCAAGGTTAATGTTTTTTTCCTCCGTGGTCCACAGTTGATATGTTTCGGACAAATACTTGAATGTCTTTGAGACTGTTTTTTGTTTTGTTTAACATGGTAAGTATAGAATGCAGCTCTGACTTGTTTCTTTCTATAAACAACACTAGATGGCAGTGTAGTACAGAGGCACAGCTACCCATCTTCTGCATGTCTGTACTGAAGACATCATTTCGATCGCTCTGTTCATTCACACAGGGCGTATCCCAAATGACACTATTCCCTACATAGTGCACTACGTTGGTGAATAAAGTGCCATTTGAGACGCAAAACTGAATTGATGAGAGATGGTAACACTGCAATCATCCTTAAAGGGTGCATCGCAATACAGCTGACATCTCAATACTTTAATACACCACTTAATGTAACATTTCTGGTGTGGATTCAGGAGTTAAATTCATTCTGTACATGTGAAATGAATACTAAGTGGGGTTATTTTAATCCCAGTGCTGGTGTTAATAACCAGAATGATTGTTTTACACTGTAGCGAGTAAAACAGTCCTATCAAAACCACACCCATTATTATATTTCCCAGCATGCTCTACTGCAGGTTTATTAATATTTTTAGGATTGTTTTTAACATCTGTTTTTGCATGTACATTGATCGATTAACTATACAAAGATAAATAATATAGTAAAAAAAAGTGTTTAGTATCTTACCCCATTTTTCACACCAATTTCAATCTAGTCTCATCGCTGCACCTCCCCAACGGGCTCGGGAGGTGAAGGTTGAGTCATGTGTCCTCCAAAACATGACCCGCCAAACCGCGCTTCTTAAACACCCGCCTGCTTAACCCGGAAGCCAGCCGCACCAATGTGTCAGAGGAAACACTATTCACCTAACGAAGAGGTCAGCCTGCAGGCACCCGGCCCGTCACAAGGAGTCGCTAGAGCGCAATGAGCTAAGGAAAGCCCCCCCGGCCAAACCCGGACGACGCTGGGCCAATTGTGCGCCTCCCTATGGGACTTCCGATCACGGCCGGTTGTGATACAGCCGGGGACTCTAGCTGGATTCCAAAAGGAATGAAACATCACTTTGCAAGCCAGCATAACGTGACTTGCAGGCCTGATGTGGCTTGTAAACAAGGAGTTTCCTAACACCACTGAGTTAGGACAAAACTAGATCATCAACTAGGCCAATAAGTAAGACCTTATGATGTATGTAATGTATTGTCAGAGTATAATTTTAATGATAACATTCATCCAGGAACTCACTTGGGGAAATTCAGAGGCCTTTAAAAGGAAAGAGTTCAACAACCATGTCTCTGTCACTAACAAATACAGTTATGGGTGTTAACTCTACAATTTACTCAAAAAGGCATCCTGGGAAATATGCAAATTAGGCATTTAGTGTTAATACATCCCCAAAAATATTTACTGCAACATTACAAGTGTTTATTTCTTATACTGAGAAAATCTAACAGCGTCAGCACTAAGCGAAGTGGGTCCAGTGTACTCTAAACTAAATGTTATGTTTTACACTGTAGGTGTTTCGTATTACTCTACATTAGAGCTATGCAAACACCGCAATCAAGATCCTTTGAACACGTTAAGGGTAAAATGGTGAACACTGCAACAGAGTTAAATATTTAACACTCAATAGTCAAAAGGGAATTCTTAATCAATTACTATACTAGTAAAGAATATTGGCCATGCAGTGTACAACATATACTGAACTTCTAGACCAGTGGTTCCCTACCTTTTTTGGTTACTACAGTTTGCTTTGCCGGAGTACCCCTGATGTACCCCCTCATGTGCATTTTAACCAGTAGGCCTATGGTCTCATGAGTCTTTTCAAGTACCCCTGTGGATAGGCCAAGTACCACCAGGGGTCCTAGTACCGCTGGCTGGGAACCGCTAAACTACAGGGAGACGATGTGTAAGCACATCACACAAAATCAACAGATTATCGTTACTCTTTGTATTTATTCCTGTATTTATCTTTTTTCTCTCTCTGCATTGTTGGGAAGGGCCCGTAAGTAAGCATTTCACTGTTAGGCTACACCTGTTGTTTGTGAAGCATGTGACAAATACAATTTGATTTGAGATAAAAATCGGTCTCCAGATGTAGTGTAGGATAAAGTGGATACATTCATATTTTAAGAGGTAAGAAGTTCCGCAATGAGGTACTTCATCAAATACAGCAGTTTCTTTATTTTCAGAGATATAATACAGTAGATTGCACATTGAACATCATAAATTACTCTTTGTAAAAAATAAAAAATGACTTCTCTGACTTGAATCTTTTCTAAAATGTGTGTGTAAAACAAATGCAAAAGCTCACATTGAGTATCCGATGCAAGAGGCAGCTATAACCACAGACAATATAGACACACTGAGTAGATAAATGGTTCACCATGGCTACAAATGAGTAAAACATCCAGATCGTTATAACTTACACATGTAATAGTCTATATAAAAGTTATTTCAGTCCATTTACATGTTGATCATTAAATATATACAGCATTAACACAAAGGAGAATAAACCAAATATTGAGAAGACTGTTCTAATCTGAAGAAACACTCATAATAGTGTTTGACAACGTGAGATATTTCAGATTTGTTTGGCAGTTTTCACACTTGGATTTTGTTTTCTCAAAATATAATACTTATCCTTTAAACTGAACAAAGTTATCAAGTGGAAACATGCCGTATGTATTTTATGGAGATCCCATGTAGAAATGTTGCCTGTGGAACAACCATAACACTATCAGATGTTTTTAAATTTAGCCACACGCTTCTCCACTCCAACCACCTTCTCCGTTTTCGCTATCCCCCCCCCTCCCTTATATAGCTAATCTAATATTTATCATGTTGAACACTGTGGCTAGAAACTTCTAGACTGTCAATGAGACTACTGAACAAGAAAAAACAATATTGTTCCTAAATAACAATTACTAACATCAGTAGCAACATTGAACACCAACAATACTTGTCCTCTAAATTGATAATTGACTTTAAAATGTACAAAGATGGAACTATGAGGTCTTACTATGGCATAAATACTGTAGCTTAAATATATAATGTACAGTTGAAGTCAGAAGTTTACATACACTTAGGTTGGAATCATTAACTTGGTTTTCAAACACTCCATATATTTCTTGTTAACAAACTATAGTTTTGGCAAGTCGGTTAGGACATCTACTTTGTGCATGACACAAGTCATTTTTTCAACAATTGTTTACAGACAGATGATTTCACTGTATCACAATACCTGTGGGTCAGACATTAACATACACTAAGTTGATTGTGCCTTTAAACAGCTTGAGAAGCTTCTGATAGGCTAATTGACATAATTTGAGTCAATTGGAGGTGTACCTGTGGATGTATTTCAAAGCCTACCTTCAAACTCAGTGCCTCTTTGCTTGACATCATGGGAAAATCAAAAGAAATCAGCCAAGACCTCAGAAAAATAATTGTAGACCTCCACAAGTCTGGTTCATCCTTGGGAGCAATTTCCAAACGCCTGAAGGTACCGTGTTCATCTGTACAAACAATAGTATGCAAATATAAACACCATGGGAACATGCAGCCGTCATACCGCTCAGGAAGGATACACGTTCTGTTTCCTAGAGATGAATGTACTTTGGTGCGAAAAGTGCAAATCAACTCCAGCACAACAGCAAAGGACCTTGTGAAGATGCTGGAAGAAACAGATACAAAAGTATCTATATCCACAGTTAAACGAGTCCTATATCGACATAACATGAAAGGCCGCTCAGCAAGGAAGAAGCCACTGCTCCAAAACCGCCATAAAATTGCCAGACTATGGTTTGCAACTGCACATGGGGACAAAGATTGTACTTTTTGTCCTCTGGTCTGATGAAACAAAAATAGAACTGTTTGGCCATAATGACCATTACGATTGGAGGAAAAAGGAAGAGGCTTGCAAGCCGAAGAACACCATCCCAACCGGGAAGCACGGGGGTGGCAGCTTCATGTTGTGGGGGTGCTTTGCTGCAAGAGGGACTGGTGCACTTCACAAAATAGATGGGAGGAGGGTAAATAGATCATGAGGAGGGTAAATTATGTGGATATATTGAAGCAACATCTCAAGACATCACTCTGGAAGTTAAAGCTTGGTCGCAAATGGGTCTTCCAAATGGACAATGACCACAAGCATACTTCCAAAGTTGTGGCAAAATGGCTTAAGGACAACAAAGTCAAGGTATTGGAGTTGCCATCACAAAGCCCTATAGAAAATTTGTGGGCCGAACTGAAAAAGCGTTTGCGAGCAAGGAGGCCTACAAACCTGACTTAGTTACACAAGTTCTGTCAGGAGGAATGGGCCAAAATTCACCCAACTTATTGTGGGAAGCTTGTGGAAGGCTACCCAAAACGTTTGACCCAAGTTAAACAATTTAAAGGCAATGCTACCAAATACTAATTGAGTGTATGTAAACTTCTGACCCACTGGGAATGTGATGAAAGAAATAAAAGCTGAAATAAATCATTCCCTCTACTATTATTTTGACATTTCACATTCTTAAAATAAAGTGGTGATCCTAGCTGACCTAAGACAGGGAATTCTTTACTAGGATTAAATGTCAGGAATTGTGAAAAACTGAGTTTAAATGTATTTGGCTAAGGTGTATGTAATACACAAGATGTATTTTCAAGTTTGTCACATTTAACACATAATATTTTTTTCTGACAGGGTATTTCCTTAATCAATGTCACATTCCTAACGGCACCCTATTCCCTACATAGCAAACTACTTATGGCCAGGGCCAAAAGTAGTGCACTATATAGGGAATAGGGTGCCATTTGGGACACAACCAAGAATCCAAAAGCAAACAGCTTGCATCTGGCTATGTCACTGTACACTTTTTATATGCATATGCAATCTGATAAAACTTGTTTTAAATATACATTTCAGTGATTTACTCAATTTCCAAAGAGCAGTAATTCTTGTACAGGTACACTGCCGGTCAAAAGTTGTACAACAGCTACTCATTCAAGGGGTTTTCTTTATTTTGACTATGTTCTACATTGTAGAATAATAGTGAAAACATCAAAACTATCAAATAACACAGAATCATGTAGTAACCATAAGTGTTAATCAAATCAAAATATCTTTATATATTTTCAAATAGCCACCCTTTGCCTTGATGACAGCTTTGTACACTCTTGGTATTCTTTCAATTATACCTGCCAGTTTGGGATGAGTCGGACCACAGAGTGAAGGAAAAGCAGCCAACAAGTGCTCAGCATATGTGGGAACTCCTTCAAGACTGTTGGTGAAGCTGTTTGAGAGAATACCAAGAGTGTGCAAAGCTGTCATCAAGGCAAATGGTGGCTATTTGAAGAATCTGAAATATTACATATTTTGATTTGTTTAACACTTGTTTGGTTACAACATGAATCCAGATGTGTTATTTCATAGTTTTAAAGTCTTCACTATTATTCTCCAATTTGGAAAATTGTAAAAAAAATAAAAACCCATGAATAAGTAGGTGTTCTAAAACTTTTGACCAGAAGCGTATAAGTGCCTGGTACACTACTAACAGTAAAATCAGGACTAGCTTAGATCAACTCTGCATTCTTCATCAGCTACATTACGTTCAAACTGGCTCTCCATATCTGATGGTCACACTATTGTCTACACACTATTCTCTTTTCTCTCTCTCCTTTAGCTTCATCATCACTTGATGATTATGTACACTGCATTATGTACATCCTGTAATTCTGCAGGGACTCCATTTGGACTCCATGGATGTAGTAGTAGCTTCCTGGTTTCTTTACATAAAAAATAAATAAAAAATAAACTTTATCTGTGTGTCTTCGTTGACAGTACAACAGTGTTTGAGCGTGAGATGGACGATGAAAATAAGTAATACACAAGTATTTCTCTGGAAGTATGATTAAACCACAGGCATAATAAATAGAATCAAGATGAAATAATAAAAGAGAGGACAACCTTTCACTTTCAAACTCCCCGCTTATGGTATCATATTATCTGACAAGTTATACAGTTGACAGAAAGTGCTATTTGGGTTACCGGGAAGATATCGGCTTATATATTGACCAAGATTGAGAACGTGCTGTATGGCGAAGGTGAACAAGGTCTGATTGGGAATCACTACTTCTACTGTACTTTGAGTAAAACCAGAGAGGGAAGGTAGGCTGTGGGGGTCGTCATCTCACAAATGTGTCAAAACTCTGGAAAAGTGCGCTACAAGAGGACTTCAAAATAGGCCGTCACACACGTGGAAAAAGATACGCCTCCCCATCAGCCCCCCCAATCGCCACCCTCTAGACCGACCAACCTAGTCTACCGCCCCAGCAACCCAGCCAGACTCTCCCTTCCTGGGGATGTGTGAGCAACCCGCCGCCCAGGCTCCAGGGCTTCACGCGGGCCTCAGCATGGGGAGGAGGACATGCGGTCGTACTCGGGACACTTGAGGAGCGCTGGGTAGTTGGAGTGGAGGGAGTGGTTCATCTGGAGCGAGGCTTCGCTGGAGATGCTGGAGGGGCTGCGGCCGCGCTGATTCCAGGTGTCCGGGTGCAGGAACTGACCAGAGTAGTCGGAGCAGTTGCTGTGGCGCGGCCCGTATAAGCCCGGGTGGGGTCTGTACATCTCCTCGGCCGTGTAGCGCTTCATGAACAGGTAGACGGACATGACGCCGGCCGTCTGGAGATACAAGGGAGCAGGATAACATACCGGAAGTATCCTCTTCAACAAACGATGGCACAACTGCAGGGTTGTGCCTTTCTATGAATGCCTAATGAGGAACAGTTAATTGCCCAATCGCTGATCTGTATCAACAGACTTAATTTGGAATCATTTTTAAAAGATTTGACCTTCATCGACCCCTAGACCCTATTCCCTATGTCAGCGTTTCCCAAACTCTCTCCTGTTTTTCCCCCTTAGCACTATACAGGTGATTCAAATAAACGACTAATCATCGAGCTTTGAGGATTTGAATCAGCTGTGTAGTGCTAGGGGGGAAAAAACTAAACGTGCACCCCTTGGGGTCCCCAAAACCAAGTTTGGGAAAACGCTGCCCTATGTACTCTACATTGACAGCTGTAAGCAAAATGCATAGGCTCTAGGGGTAGGTTAGGCTATGGGGGTGGATTTGGGATTACAATGTAATGAAGAAGCAAGGAGGAAGTTACCTCAGTGAGCAGGAAGGAGATGGCAGCGAACGCGAAGGACCAGCCGTACTGGTAGCTGAAGTAGGCCTCGTTGGTCTTGGTCCTGTTCAACATCTCATCATTAATACTGGAGATGTACAACACCAGGCCCACCACCAGAGACAGACCTAGCAGGGAGAGAGGAGGGATGGAGAGAGAGAGAAAGAAAGATGGGGGGAGAGAGAGAGAGTGTTTGAGAGACAGAGCGATAAGCAGGATGTTGTAATGGTGATACATTTGCATACTTGTACAGATATGCAACATTCCCTTAGAAATAATAAATAGTATAGCTGTCACGATGTGATCACTGATACAGGACCCACATTTTCTGTTACTACGGAACAAGGGCTGCATTCTATGGTAATGCCAAAAATAACTGTGCATGCGATTCACTAATAGATGAAACAACAAAGACTGTGTCCTGGGGATTTTAAACTAAACCATATTGAGCCAGTTTCCCCGGACACAGATTGAACCCAGTCCTGGACTAACACACATTGTCCATGGCGATTCTCCACTGAAATAGTTTATTAGTCCAGGACTGGGTTCAATCTGCGTCTGGGGAAACTGGCCCTTAGACTCAATAAACAATGCGAAGGATCTCTTGTTCCAACAAAAATGCATTCACAGAAGTGAAATGAGGTCGTTTTACCTGAGAGGATGAAGAAGATTCCGGAGATGAAGGCCAGGATGGTGCGGTGGGGCCGGATGTGTCCGACGTTACTCAGGACAAAACCGATGAATAAGAAGAAGAGACTCACCAGGGGGAAGGGAGTGGCTGAACGGATCATCTCTGGAACAGGGGAAGGAGATAAAGAAAGGATGATACACTTTAGTACGTTTATATTTGGTGTTTCGTTTATTCAGTCAATAGTGTCAACTCATCCCAAATCAAATCTATTGTGATGAGTCTTCTTGTGTTCTATGAAGCGTTTAAATTGAGTCAAATAAATGTGTCCTCTAACCACTGAGATAAAGCACAGCGTGATTTGATTGACTGAGTAAAATAACCCTAAAAGCAGTGTATGGCATATCGCAAACACTATATTTGTTTCCTGGTTAAATTGGGTTTGCAACTTTTTTTTCAACTTCCCACAGTTTGATTGCTTTTTTTCCCCTCTTGAGGTCTCTGACAAACAAGGAGCAATATAGCTACCACTGTTCCTGGTCTCATTCCATTTGCACACATCAAAAGGGGTGGTTCCACTGCCTGGGATGTCTCCACAGGCATCTCAACTTAAAAAGATGTTGCTGGCACCCCCACTGTGAGAATGGTTTCTCCCTGGATTCTTCTTTAACCATACCAGCATAACTATGCTATGAAGCAGGAGCGGACCATAGGAGGTCAAAATGCATAGCCTGGGTAAAGAGGTAGGTCTATGCCTCAGCCTGAGTGCCGTATATTCTTTCCAGCGACTGAATGGGTTAAATTACTGGATAGTGCAGGAGATCCCATTGGATCAATCAAATCTTTAACTATTGGGAAAACAATATTGGGATATTGCATCTACAGATACAATTGTATGAGATTTGGGCCAATCGGCACAATATTTCTGAAGTATGTGTCTAATACAATTGAGTCCGGTAGTATATTGGTCTGGTCTGTGGGTTTTGCAAATTATTTAAATTGTGAGAGCGACACAGGTCTTGTTACTGCTTTCTGAGTTTTGTAAATATTAATTTGCCCATCTTCCTCACTTTAGGCCTTATGGGAATCTCTCTCGCTCTGTATTTTAGATGTACTCAAACTGCATTTTAGAGAGCTGGCCCAGGGCCTCTCTCCTCTGACAGTGTGTCTCCATGGTCCTAGTGCCTGTCTGAGCATTACCCATCCTGTGTGTATCCATCTGCGTTTGGCCTGAGGGGCATCTCTCGCAAAATAAATTGCGCCCTTGCATTTTTCATATCTCTCCCTGTATTCCTTGTTAGAGTGAAATGAGCCATGCCTCAGGGGCAAGTCAGGAATAGCACAAACATACATATGGGGGGAGATGTGTGGATTCTGTGGATATGTGTCAGTTAGGACCACTGTAGCTCTACTGTACCTTATGTTCATTCAGTCCATCCCAAGCCTGTGTCGTATGGATTTATATTTTCTCTTACACAGAGCATACGGCAGGGGTCGGCAACAGGCGGTCAAAATCGGCCCTCGTTTAATTTATTTTGCCCCCCCCCAAAGTTTTTAGTAACAGAAACTGACGTTTTTTGAAAATTACACAAAAAAAGAGTTTAAGAGTTTAAATGACTAAATCTGTTCCCAAGTATTTCCACAAAAAAGGCAAACAGACATATGTGATCCTGTCTCAATGTAATGAAGGTATGAAGTTACTGTTATTTTCAAATACAATCTGTTTTTGGCCTTTAGTTGTGGTCAATTTGCATTTTTACAATTGATTATAATCAACCATCCGCTCAGACAACAATCGTCCCGCGGCTGAATCTAGTTACCTACCCCTGGCATACGCCATGCTTCAAAGCATACATCATGAGTACCTTCGGTCTCTGGGGGAATGACATATGTATGAGACATACAGCATGTGTATCACATCATTGTCCACAGAATTGACTATTATTCATTATGATAATTGTGAGTAATGTAGGCAAAGGAAGGATATTCCATTGAAACTCATGCCTTTTGTTTGACATGATCAGAATGGAACCTGGGGGACTGACGATGAAGCATGTGCTTCCTCTCTTCAGGCATACCCCTCATCTATTACTCAACTCATGTCAAAGTTATTTTTTGACTTTAAGAACAGAAATATATCTTGAGCCCTAAAGTGACAGCAGTCTGTCCGGTGGCCTCGGAGTTAGACCAAGAGCTTTTCCTGACCATGTGATCTGATCTGGAACAACTCTGGTTATGGGATAGTTAATGACTTGCCCGGTCATACATTCAGGAAAAACTTGTCTCTACATTTATGCCCTCCCACAACAGAACGGGTGTGTTTCTGCTAGGGACCAGAGCCCGTATTCCTAAAGCATCTCAGGGAAGGAGTGCTGATCTAGGATCAGATCAGCCTGTCCATGTTATCTTATACATTGTGATCTAAAAAGATCAAACTGATCCTAAATCAGCACTCCTACTCTAAGACACTTGATATGTCCCCAGAACAGAGCAAAATGAGACAGATGAGCGTATGACAAGTCTTCTTCACTTACTCAGCACACTAACTGTAGACTCAGAAGTCAGCTGCACGTTGGTGGGCATCACATACTGAACGGTGAAACAACGGCCCTTCTCATCACCTGCAACACAAGCAAAGGAGAAGACAACATTTATTAACCCTTTACTACACCTTTAACATGTGAATACAAAGCCCACACACTAGGGGGCTCATCGCTAGAAAAGGGTAGGTAGAGTTAATCGATGGAATGGTGCAGGAATGAAATGGCATGACTGTAGATGAATAGGGAATAGACAGAAGAGAACTGTTGCATAGAGTTGGGAATAGACAGAGAACTGTTGCATAGAGTTGGGAATAGACAGAAGAGAACTGTTGCATAGAGTTGGGAATAGACAGAAGAGAACTGTTGCATAGAGTTGGGAATAGACAGAAGAGAACTGTTGCATAGAGTTGGGAATAGACAGAAGAGAACTGTTGCATAGAGTTGGGAATAGACAGAAGAGAACTGTTGCATAGAGTTGGGAATAGACAGAAGAGAACTGTTGCATAGAGTTGGGAATAGACAGAAGAGAACTGTTGCATAGAGTTGGGAATAGACAGAAGAGAACTGTTGCATAGAGTTGGGAATAGACAGAAGAGAACTGTTGCATAGAGTTGGGAATAGACAGAAGAGAACTGTTGCATAGAGTTGGGAATAGACAGAAGAGAACTGTTGCATAGAGTTGGGAATAGACAGAAGAGAACTGTTGCATAGAGTTGGGAATAGACAGAAGAGAACTGTTGCATAGAGTTGGGAATAGACAGAAGAGAACTGTTGCATAGAGTTGGGAATAGACAGAAGAGAACTGTTGCATAGAGTTGGGAATAGACAGAAGAGAACTGTTGCATAGAGTTGGGAATAGACAGAAGAGAACTGTTGCATAGAGTTGGGAATAGACAGAAGAGAACTGTTGCATAGAGTTGGGAATAGACAGAAGAGAACTGTTGCATAGAGTTGGGAATAGACAGAAGAGAACTGTTGCATAGAGTTGGGAATAGACAGAAGAGAACTGTTGCATAGAGTTGGGAATAGACAGAAGAGAACTGTTGCATAGAGTTGGGAATAGACAGAAGAGAACTGTTGCATAGAGTTGGGAATAGACAGAAGAGAACTGTTGCATAGAGTTGGGAATAGACAGAAGAGAACTGTTGCATAGAGTTGGGAATAGACAGAAGAGAACTGTTGCATAGAGTTGGGAATAGACAGAAGAGAACTGTTGCATAGAGTTGGGAATAGACTTGTGTTGTTTTAAAGGGTTTAAACAGACCGACACCAGGGTTGTTAGATCAGGAAAGAGGAAGATACAAGCGACCACAGAAAGGCGGTTACTTTTACTTTGTAAGACACATAATTGTACAAATATACACCAAGCTCTTCAATGTTTGTTTGTTCCAACACCCAGCCATGACATTCTATCACCCTGTCCTGTGGAGAAAGAGTGCTTATTTTAATTTCACCCTACTCACTGGTGATGGTGTGTGTGTGCATGCATTTATTTATTTCATTTAACCTTTATTTAATTAGGCAAGTCAGTTAAGAACAAATTCCTATTTACAGTGACGGCCTACCGTATGCCTGAGCTTGAATCTCTCTCTCTCTGCAGAGTCTTAACAGTAATTAACCCTCTTCAATAAGAGAATCTTTGTAGTCAGCCTGGTATAATTTAATTACTATAACACTAGTGATGAAGAGCCATGGGATCCCTCGCTGCCCTATTAAGCCATCATTACCCCGTCCCAAATGGCACCCTATTCCCTATATAGACCACAGTAATGCACTATGTAGGGAAAAGGGGGTCATTTGGAACGCAGCCCATAGAATGATTCCATAATAAATGGAATCAAATTAGACTGCAACTTTCAGACAGACTATGTGTTCATAAATACTATTCAGCTCTGCCCAGAAAAACATCAAAATTAGAGCACCATTTCCCAGCGTTGTACCTGAAAATGAGCGTGGGCACTCAGGTGACTGGTTAGGCCAGGAGGAGGACTTGGTGAACAGGTGAACCATGGTTAGATGGTTTGGTGTAATGAAAGGACGTGTTTGTACTTTTCTACAGTACCCCTACTTGTCCAAATCAGGCCCCCAGTTTCTGGTCTGGAGTGTGAAGTCACAAGCTCTGCTGGTCGTCTACTTCGTAGCAACCTAGCGGTGCCAAAAGCCCTGGTTGGCCCTAGAAAGCCTATGTAAATTCCAATCGCCAGAAGGGCCCAAAACATATTTTTTTTTTTTTGGGGGGGGGGGCGTTTTGGGCTCTAAAATTAGTTTATTATGGATCAACTTCGATCCCCACTCTGGATTAATTTAAAGTCCGCTACAAGTTTAAGATAATTAATCAAATACTGATCCATTCTGACTACTACATCGGTTGTCATACTGGACCATGTACTGACGCAGACCAATTACGGGCCGGCAGGCTACGAGGTGCCGCCACGCAGCAATATGACGCGCTTCAAATTGTCCACAGGAATGAGTGGAAGACGTCAGCACTGTCTACTGTTTTTAATCTCTACGGTCCAAAGTCGATAGGTGCCCGATTTCAGTTTGTTCTAACTCAATAACAAATCCCCTTCATGTTTCTTACTCGCTATGAGGTGGTTTACCGGACTCTTAATAGGCATACTCCTGGACTAAAAAAGCATGTTCAATCAGTGACCTGTTTGCAAACTACTATAGCACCCTAGTATAGCACTACTATAGCACCCTAGTCATAACATCATCTTCATAGTCTCATGGGCATGAGAGAAGCGAGCTTTTATACAGTGGATTGGCCAGAGTCAGCACAAGCACAAATCAAACAGAGACTGGGACCAACAGCCACATTTAATACCCCCACTCAATGGACGCTACGCAGCAGAAATACTGGGCCTAACACAGCCCATTCACTCTCTATGGTGTAATGATGTATCGTAACAGTACTGAGCCAGATAGACCCCGTGTGTCTGTCACTAACTAACCCAACACAAGCCTAGATTTTCTGGGTCAAACAGATAGCTAGTTGGGGCAGTTTAGCAACAAGGTCATTAAATCACAGCTAAAACTTCAACGGAAGTTGGTCTTTTGGACCAAAGCAAAATGTCCTCTATTTAATCACCACAGAAACATGTAATGTTGACAGTGTGTTGCTTGAGGATTTATGGGAGGTAAGGATGGACACCGAGGGCAAAAAAAAGACAAGTTAAATGTAAGTACCTAGGAGTCTGCTTTGTAACATCATGCCACTCTGTGATGCTTGCTGGAAAGTATATTGCGGTGGAGGGAGAAATTAGCCAGTCTTCCCCATTTATACTTCCACCAGCCTTCACTGGTATAATGGCAATATAGAAACAAATCCTGTTTATTGTCCTCACAAATATTACTTAGCAAGTACATGCATTTTAAATACAGTAAATGTTAGGTCACTAGTTTGATTCTCATGCACTGGCTGCAGTTGATTGTGTCAGCCTCAGTATCCAGAGGCAACCTGGGGAGAGAGAGTACAGTACATCAGAGAGGAAGTGAATACCTGGTTTACTGCTCGGAAACACTTTGAAAGCTGCCGTCGCTAAGAGAGAAAAGGGGTGAAAGTTAGTACTTCCTGCTTACACTTCCTGCTTCAAGCTCCCAGCATGCCTCGGGGGCGGTGAGGGGGGGTGGGGTCAGAAGTGGAGGAGCACCCCTGTGATAGGGCACAAGGTAACCATGCGGGGTGGAGAAAAGCCAGTGTTAGTTCAACCTTGAAACAATGCTTGTCACAGTCAGAGGAGAAGGAGAAGGTGAACAGGGGTGTTGGGTTAGCTTGGCTAGTAGGGTCACTACTGCGTCTTCAGAACGCGGGCCAGTTTACGGACCTGCGCAATAGGACAGGTGTTGTATGCTGGAATGACGAGTGGCATGGGCCAGCGCTGACGAACAGTTCAGCAATGGGACACATGGGGTAGTGACAAAGGAAAAAGGGAATGTAGAAGAGCATGATTCTCCCCCCCCCCCCCCTCCCCTCCCCTCCCCCGTCAGCGTACCAGAGCAAGAGAGCAGCCAGGGTGAGTTGACAGGACAAGTAATGGTAATAACCCAACATGGGTAGACAGGGTAACTCAAGGACAGATTATTGGGATGCAGCCGGGAGGGAGTGGAGAGAGGAGAGGATGAACATTTGACTCTCAAGAGTGGGTCCTGTGGCGGTCTAGTGAATCAGGACTGGAGTGCCAGCCTGTTTCGCCGCCTCGCCAACTTCCTGTCATCACTTACCAAAAACAGAAACAGACTGGCACCGGGGCCAGCTAGAAGGTACCAGTCATTAGACATAGAAACTGAAGTAAACACTGGTCAGTGTCCCTGAATGGTTAAGGGTTATGATGATCAAATCATCAAATCAAATGTTATGTCACATACACATGGTTAGCAGATGCTAATCCGAGTGTAGTTTCTAGTTCCGACAGGGCAGTAATATCTAACAAGTAATCTAACAATTCCCCAACTACCTAATACGTGTGTAAAGGGATGAATGAGAATGTGTACATGTAAGTATATGGATGAGCGATGGCCGAGCGGCATAGGCAAATTGCAATAGATCGTATAAAATACAGTATATACATGTGATATGAGTATTAAAGTGGCATTATTTAGAGTGGCATAGTATAAAGTGACTAGTGATCCATTTATTAAAGTGGCCATTGATTGGGCCTCAATGTAGGCAGCAGCCTCTCTGAGTTAGTGATTGCTGTATAACAGTCTGATGGCCTTGAGGTAGAAGCTGTTTTTCAGTCTCTCGGTCCCTGCTTTGATGCACCTGTACTGACCTCGCCTTCTGGATGGTAGCGGTGTGAACAGGCAGTGGCTCAGGTGGTTGATGTCCTAGATTATCTTTTTGGCCTCCCTGTGACATTGGGTGCTGTAGGGGGGCAGGTAGTTTGCCCCCGGTGATGCGTTGCACAGACTTCACCACCCTCTGGAGAGCCTTGCGGTTCAGGGCAGTGCAGTTGCCATACCAGGCTATGACACGATTGTGCATCTGTAGAAGTTTGTCAGGGTTTTGGGTGACATGGCCACGCAGTGGGTGAATAAGGAGTACAGGAGGGGGCTGAGCACGCACCCTTGTTGTCCCCCAGTGGAGATGTTGTTTCCTACCTTCATCACCTGGGGGCGGCCTGTCAGAAAGTCCAGGGCCCAATTGCACAGGGCAGGGTTGAGACCCAGGTCCTCCAGCTTGATGATGAGCTTGGAGGGTACTATGGTGTTGAATGCTGAGCTGTAGTCAATGAACAGCATTCTTACATAGGTATTCCTTTTGTCCAGATGGGATAGGGAAGTGTGCAGTGTGATGGCAATTGTGTCGTCTGTGGACCTGTTGGGGCGGTATGAAAACTGAAGTGGGTCTAGGGTGGCCGGTAAGGTGGAGGTGATATGGTCCTTGACTAGTCTCTCAAAGCACTTCATGATGACAGAAGTGAGTGCTATGGGGAAATAGTCATTTAATTCAGTTATCTTTGCCTTCTTGGGTACAGGAACAATGGTAGCCATCTTGAAGCATTTGGGAACAACAGAATGGGATAGGGATATACAGATATGTCTGTAAACACACCAGCCAGCTGGTCTGTGCATGCTCTGAGGACGCGGCTAGGGATGCCGTCTGGGCCAGCAGCCTTGCGAGGGTTAACACGTTTTGCTCACGTCAGCCACAGAGAGTGTGCACTTTATTATCCTCAAAGCGGGCAAAGAAGGTGTTTAGTTTGTCTGGAAGCGTCACGTCAGTATCCGTGACGTCAGTGTCCGTGACGTGGCTGGTCTTCTTTTTGTAGTCCATGATTGACTGTAGACCCTGCCACATACGTCTCGTGTCTGAGCCGTTGAATTGTGACTCCACCTTGTCCCTGTACTGGCATTTTGCTTGTTTGATTGCCTTGCAGAGGGAATAACTACACTGTTTATATTTAGTCATATTCCCAGACCTCTTTCCATGGTTAAATGCAGTGGATCGGACTTTCAGTTTTGCGATAATGCCGCCATCCATCCACGGTTTCTGGTTAGGGTAGGTTTTAATAGTCAGTGGGCACAACATCTCCAATGCACTTCTTTATAAATGCACTCACCGAGTCAGCGTATAGGTCGATGTTGTTCTCTGAGGCTGACCGGAACATATTCCAGTCTGCGTGATCAAAACAATCTTGAAGCGTGGCTTCCGATTGGTCGGATCAGCGTTGAATGGTTCTCGTCACTGGTACATCCTGTTTGAGTTTCTGCCTATAAGACGGTAGGAGCAAGATGGTGTCATGGTCGGATTTGCAAAAGGGAGGGCTTTGTATGCATTGCGGAAGTTAGAGTAGCAGTGGTCGAGGGTATTTCCCCATCGCGTAGCGCAATCAATATGCTGGTAGAATTTAGGTAGCCTTGTTCTCTAATTTACTCTGTTAAAATCCTCAGCTACAATAAATGCAGCCTCAGGATATATGGTTTGCATATAGTCCAGTGAAGTTCCTTAATGGCCATCTTGGTGTCTGCTTGAGGGGGAATGTACACAGCTATGACTATAACTGACGAGAAATCTCTTGGTAGGTACGCCTAAGGGGCAGCGTCTACCTTGATCCTAGATTCGTGCCTAAGGGCAACGTCTAGGGCGGCAGGTAGCTTAGCAGTTAGAGAGTTGGGCCAGTAACTTAAAGGTCGCTGGTTCTAATACCCGAGCCGACAAGGTAAAAATCTGACAATGTGTCCTTGAGTAATTTGCTCCAGGGGCACCGTACTACTAAACTCTTAGAAAAAAGGTGTTATCTAGAACCTTAAAGGGTTATTTGGCTGTCCCCATAGAATAACCTTTTTTTGGTTCCAGGTAGAATCCCTTTTGGTTCCATGTAGAACCCTCTGTAGAAAGGGTACATACAACCCAAAGGGTTTCAAATGGGTTTTTCGGCTGTCCCAATAGGAGAACCCTTTTGGGTTAGTGTGTTCCAAAAGGGTTCTACCTGGAACCAAAAAGGGTTCTCCACGGGGACAGCCGAAGAACTCTTTTGGAACCCTTTTTCTTAGTGTGTTTGGCTGACCTCGTAAAACCACACATTTCACTGTACCTATCTGGTGTTTGTGAGAAAGCATATATATATATATATATATATATATATATTTATTTTTATTTTTTTATTGACCTTGATCTTACACTTGTGCCTGAGGGGCAACATCTACTCACCAAATATGAATCAGACTCTCCACATCTCTGACTGCAGGGACATATGCATCTCTAAGCTGAACTGATCCTAGATCTGTACTTAAGGGGCAACGTCTACCCCTAACTAGAAACTTACCAGCTGTGAAGCAGACCCTCCAGAGGCCCGAGTGCAGGGACATGCGTAACTCGGTACTCTGGTTGAGGGGCAGGATGACGCCCTCCTCCAGATAGAGCCAGTAGTCAGTACTGACAGCGACGCCCAGCAGGCCCAGGGCACACACAGCGAACACGCTGCTCAGCACCGTCAACACCTTCCTGCCACACAGGGTCATACCACATCCACAACTGCAGGGGGCGCCGGCAGAAAGAGAAACTGCAGAGAGACAGAGAGGATGGAGTTGGTTGAGAGTTAATAGAAACAGGTAGTGGTCGGTGTCACAGTAGTCAATGATAAGGCCATGTCTATGTCCTAATGGTCAATTGTAAGGCAATGGCTAAGACCCCATGGTCAAGCCTGCGTCCCAGTTGTCAATTGCCAGACAAACTTGTAGGTAGTTTAAGCCAGGAGCATTACCTGGGAGGCAGCGCTGCCTGCCAGGCATGTCTCAGTGTGTCACAAATGTCCCAGTAATCCTCCCTGCTCTCCTTTCCATCCTGACAACTAATCGGTGTATCATAGTTCAGTGTACTTTTATATTAGTGTATTACTTTGTCAGTTGTTTTGCTGTATTTTAGAAAATAGCCCCGTGCCCTGATCTCTCAAAATAAAAAAAATAAAAAGCTGAACATTTGAACTGCAGTTGTCGGTTTGGCTGTCCTCGCCTTGCCTCAGGCCCCAGGCCCAAACCACACACTACTAATAGTGCTGGGGAAGCCTGTGAATGGCTCCAACACCTTACATTACTCCTCATATTCCTTAATTCAGCCCATCGGATTAACCCAGCATGATCCGGGATCGGATTAACACAGCATGATCCGGTCAAGACCGATCGGATTAACACAGCATGATCCGGGATCGGATTAACACAACACGATCAAAACCGATCGGATTAACACAGCATGATCCGGGATCGGATTAACACAGCATGATCCGGTCAAGACCGATCAGATTAACACAACACGATCTGGTCAAAACCGACCGGATTAACACAGCATGATCCGGGATCAAATTAACACAGCATGATCCGGTCAAGACCGATCGGATTAACACAGCATGATCCAGGATCGGATTAACACAGCATGATCCGGTCAAGACCGATCGGATTAACACAGCATGATCCGGGATCGGATTAACACAGCATGATCCGGTCAAGACCGATCGGATTAACACGATCCGGTCAAAACCGATCGGATTAACACAGCACGATCCAGGATCGGATTAACACAGCATGATCCGGTCAAGACCGATCGGATTAACACAACCCGGTCAAAACCGATCGGATTAACACAGCATGATCCGGGATCGGATTAACACAGCATGATCCAGTCAAGACAGATCGGATTAACACAGCATGATCCGGGATCAGATTAACACAGCATGATCCGGTCAAGACAGATCGGATTAACACAGCATGATCCGGGATCGGATTAACACAGCATGATCCGGTCAAAACCGATCAGATTAACACAGCATGATCCGGTCAAGACCGATCGGATTAACACAACACGATCCGGTCAAAACCGATCGGATTAACACAACACAACACGATCCGGTCAAGACCGATCGGATTAACACAGCATGATCCGGGATCGGATTAACACAGCATGATCCGGTCAAGTGCCGATCGGATTAACACAACACGATTTGGTCAAGCAAAAGTCCAGCAGTCTTACACTACGGTGGTGTGACATATGCAACAGCTTATTGATGTTGATGCTCCATCAGTCATAAGCAACACTGATCACTTGGTTGCAGTAGCCGTAGCCCACGCTAGCCGGAAGCCTGGTTTCCTGGCATGCATGGGGATATGTGTTGAAAAGGCAGTCATTTCACATAATGAGTTGTCTGTTTACTGTCACTGGCTGTTTTCGAGTGGGAGTGTGTGTGTGAGAAATAGCAATCTAATCAGGCTTTGTTTTTTCTCTCTTTGCATTGACTTGGGTGGCTTCACCACCCCTTGTATCACAATGTCGATAACATTTGCACCATGACCCCTTGTATCACGATGTCGATAACATGGCCTCACGACCCCTTGTATCACGATATCAATAACATGGCCTCACGACACCTTGTGTCACGATGTCGATAACATGGCCTCACGACCCCTTGTATCACGATATCGATAACATGGCCTCACGACCCCTTGTATCACGATATCAATAACATGTGGGTACGAATGTATAAGATGAGACTAATGTATCTCATTTAAAGGGCTTTTGCATGTTCATTGTTTCAAAGGAGCGAGTCAGAGTCATTGTTGCAACAGCGGTGATGACTTGGTAATGTAAATATCTCATCTGACCTCGGTGACTGTGGATGCAACATGTCATCTCTCCCACTACGGTTGACTCACTATGGTACAGCTATGCGTGTAATGACTCTGGCCTATTCCATCATTACCAATGAACCACTTTATAAATTGGACAATTAGAAAATCAATTACATTTAATTAGAAGTGGATGACGGCAAAAGGTCCATAGGCCTTCTCTTCAAACCAAATGTAAATTTGGGCCATGTAGCTCACTCAGAGGTGGAACATTTCCATTGGTCAGCTATCAGGAAGGAAAGGAGATGAGGTGATAGGGACACAACCATTGACTCACCAGTCAATCAAATTGTACTTTTTTAGCACAAAGGTCCAGCATGTGTAAGCAAAGAGGGGCATTATCAGGTAGCCAATCAGTCCCCATTCAGTAAAGCTTCGACCCACACGTCCACTTAGACATTAATACCAGCCTTTCAACACCAGTGGCTTCGCTAGCATGTGAAGCGCTAGTTTGCATGTGATGCACAAGGCCATTCATTGACAGGCTACTGTGTTTCATCATAGGGCGGTTAACATTCAATGCTAGCATCCCATTGCGCTCATTCCGCGTTACACCCACAAGGCATCATTACCAAACCTCTAGAAATAGAGATCTATCAAGGCAGTTTGAGCTTCAATGTATAGAAGGCCTACTTCCTGGTGTGGACACAATTACAGCTTTCTAAATGACAGAATTTGAAATGATAGACGACAAAAAGCTACGCCTAAATGACAGAACACTGAATCACAATACTGACAGAGCACCAAATGACAGAATACTAAATGATACAAAACATAATGACCGAACAGACGTCCAGACGTCATTAGTCCTTGTGCGATCAGTCAGAAATAGTCTGTCCATATTAAAGTGGCTGGGGAAATAGGGTAAAAAAAAGTGTGCGATTCTCTATTTCAACTGGATTTGGACACTTAAAAAAATTGACAGATTTGTCTGTGTACATTAATGACTGTTAACTTGTTCTATGAAAAGTGTCCAAAACAGCTACTTCCACGGGAAGTTATTAGCAAAGATATTCTTTGTTGTTATATTCATGGACTCTTATACCAGGAGAAAGCAACCAGTGTTGTTGTTGACCCTTGGGTCATATACAAGTAAAAGACTGAGAAATATCCAGACAGACTTATCTTTTCTGCAGTGAAAATACCAGGAAGTTAGACTATGAAACTGCATTCCCACTTCTATCTAGTTGACGTCTAAGTGTCATGGTGAAATTGTTGCCGTTAGGGCAGAACAATATCCTCTACCTCAACATGAAAATGAGAAGAAAAAAAAACGAAAATATGAAATATTAATCATCTCTTTGACAACTTATTTCCAATTCCCTCAGATGTCATTATCCTAGTGGTAGCAACCTTTTGAGGAGCCATTTGCTCTGCTCTCTGCCTAAGGCAGTCTGTTTCTCCTACCCAAAGGATAGCAAGATTAAATGCTTAACATCAGTAGTTCATGTTTTTTTGATTTTGGAATCATCTGTTTCCTAGATTTGTATGGATCCACTTATAAGGGCTGTTCTTAGGCACGACGCAACGTCATTAGAGCAGTAACAATACATGTTTTGTCATACCCATGGTATACAATCTTATATACCACAGCTTTCAGCCAATCAGAATTCAGGGCTCGAACCACCCAGTTTATAATTTCAAATATGTAATAGTTGGAGTGTCATTGTGTCCAATCCTCGCCACTTGAAGCACAGTCTTGGCAAAGGCTTAATGCCAATGGTACAGTGCGGAGTACAGGGAGCTATGATGATGTCCAACTTGCCAGTTTAATGTGTGAGTCATTGGTTTCCAAGAAACTTATCGACAAATGCACATAACACACACATGCTTGCATCTGCACACACACTTTTCGGATTAGATCAAAGGATACCCACAGCCAATAACCATTGAAATTCTCCATCATGTCCATTCACACACACACAAAGAGATCAACAGGCCCCATTCAATCTACTATGAATACTAATTCAGTCCACACATTGTTTCAGCCCGTATGGGATTATGAACGGAGATTGAGCCGAGAAAAACTGTCTATTGACCAATGTTTCTCATTAGATGTTCAAAGCTGCCTAAGCAGGGAGATCCAAAAAGCCCCAGAGTCCCCCTTTGCATTTTTACAAACTACCTTTGAAGAAGGTGGACACATCCATTCTGTGACTGGAATCCAATACCAGTCCAATACGTGGATGAACACCCAACAGCGACAATCTAGTGAACCGTACTTCCTGTTTAGTGTCTAGCATTTTCTATTACTATAGAAACCTAACAGTCTTATTTGATAGCACCTGAAGCCATTTTGACCATGCACCTACTCTGGGTTCTGTTCATAAAGGCAAGCGATAGAAAACTAAAAGGATTGTTTCTTATTAGACAAGTCCCAGTTCCGTTTCATTTTTCTCCGGTTGGTGCTTTATGAACATGACCCAGGTCTGTTCTGTGGTGTGTTTCCCACCACTCGAGGGCAGAGTTCATTTTAACAGCGACTTAAAGGCAATTTATGCCATTTATGCTAGGCTCCGTATAGCTCCACATTGACATGATTGGTTGACGGCGAAAGGCAAAATGTAGATTTGCTCTGACTTCTGCGGAGGCCGCATCGCAGTAAATGCTGTACGGCAACAGCAGATGTCAGATTGACCACGCAGCGCCTTTTAGGCAGATGTGCACATTTATCTAACTGTCTCCAGTGGAATGGAACCCACTGCATCATCACTAAACTAGGTCAGTCAGTACTCTCTCTGTCCATTCAATTAGCATGCACCCAGCCTCATCAGCCTCCATTCAACCCAAAAACCAACTACCGTTTTTCAACACAACTGCCGGAAAGTCAATGATGGGGGGGGGAACAACCTCGAATGAAACAGAACTCTGTTCCCAGAACTCTCACAGCCTCATGGAAAAAGGGGTTCATGGTGGTCACTGGTCAGGATCGCATATGGAATGTATATGTTTAGTCTTTGGATATGTTTAGGCTAAGGCGTTGCTTGGAGGCACCGTCCTTGTCATGATCGAGTGTCATTTGGGATTGGTAGAGAATTTTCTCAATTTAGACGTCATCGACACTGTTTGTGGATGTTGCTAGTAGGCTACACCTGCTCATTTTAATACCAAGCATTCTGAACATAGTAGCTCATGCAAATTCAACAGTATAAAACAGCCAGTTGGGCTTCTATTACCCAACCGACTTGGTCCCTACCACCGAACGTGATGGTCACGCTAGGAAATCCGGTAACCGTTGGAGTTACTCAGACATTTGTCAGTAGCAGAACAGAAATGCATGTTAACTAAAATGTTTTTTTTGTGTGTTTTTTTTAAACATTATTTCTCTCTCAAGGATTCGTCTGTGCACTCCTTTCGGGAAAGCCAATGACCCAGTTTCCATGACGGCCAGATGTCGCCACGCACCGTCTCCAGAGTAACGTGGCCTGTGTGTTCCACTGATGCGAGCGGGCGGTCAGTGGGGTGGACAGCATCAGAGGACTATAGGGCCCTGGGGTCAGTGGCTCGACATGGGGGACACGACATGGGGCCATGGTGGAATCTAGCAGCTAGCTAGCCACAATCACCACCCTCCATACCCCCTGTATATAGCACTAGCATACAGTAGCATAGGCACTACAGGGCTGTGCTAACTCAGCCATACTCATATGTCAGTCTTCTTGACCAACAAAACACTCAGACTCCCGGTACTCTTCCCCAGGTCATAAAGGTCATGTTATTTCACCTCTGTGCTCCCAAAACAACATTCCACTGGCCCTCCATCTAAATATTTCAATTTCCACAAAAAAAAAAAGAGGGCTTCATTTTTTAACACAAACTCAACCCAACAGTTAAACCTCTGGAGACTCTGCAGAGGGCATCTTACCAGCCTAGAGTCTTTAGGGTTCAGAGGCAACAACGGACTGACTCTGACTGAGTGCCTGGGGACAGTTCATGTCAGAACATGTTAATATGCTTGAGCAGTGCTTGCCTCACTCCAAGCCTTTTATGCTGCTCCAAAGGCATCTCCCTGACAGATCTCAGCCAGTGTTTCTTGGCTCTGCTCGCCTCTTCGGTCACACTTCATTCGTATGGTCCCAATTTTCCATCTGTAAATTCTCTACAGATGGTCATACTATCTGTTGATAAGCAACTGCTTTATAAGGTTACAGTAAGGATGGGGTTTAAGTTTAGAATAAGGGTTAGGGTTAAGGTTCGAGTTAGAGATAGTAGATAGTTAGTTGAAATGCTACTGACAATCTGTAGAGCATCTACAGATGGACTATCCAAAGAAAGTGTTACCGCCTCCTCAGACATGGCCAGATTGTCAACAGCCTGTCAATCAACTCCAAATCCCAAAATAAAATAAGAGGAATTTTCTCAAATCAAATTCTTTCAGATGACACTCCACTGTTGATTATGTCAGAAATCTATAATTGGATCTGATCAAATGTATTTTCACTTAAAAATGAAGACACATAACTGAGTCTCTTTATACCTATAGCTGTATGCTACGAGGAACTCTCCCACAGTTCCTCATAAACGTAGAGGCAAACGTCATGGCAGTGCATTGCGTTTGAGAGGCAAATGGCACAACACAGCCAGTCACCCGGAGAAATGGCACATTCTCCGGCTTTGTCATGAGACCAAGTACTGCTCTCTCTTTAAGTACTTAGCTTGGCCATGTCTCTTTTGTGTGTGGCACAATACTAAGGTTCCCACATTAAGGAAGACCGAATAGGCTCATGGGCCAGTCGGAAGAAACAGCGCTTACATGTAAGAGTCACGAAGTTAGTGTGTTGTTATGACAGTGCCACAGGGGGGGGGGACAGGGACAGACAGAGAGACCGGGGCATAGGCAGGCTGGCTGAGACAGTGTAAAGCAGACAGACAGGAGGACAGACTGTACAAGAAGAGGCAGGCTCTGTGATATGGGACCTCCACCAGAAAGAGAGAGTGGTATTAGCTCCCTGTCAAGCAGATGCTGACACAGTGTCAGTGTACATCGGCTGTGAACTAGCCTGTGGTAGCAGCCAGGACAATGGTCCGTGTTCATGACTGCCAGTCTCCAAGGCTACAGACTACAGGCATGTATAGGCTTGACGGATAACAACTCATTTCTCTCTTACTTCATTATGACTTTTCAACGGCAATTTTAAAAGTGGGTTTTTATTGTAATCAGTTGTATCCAAAACGATACAGTTAGTTAGTCTTTGATTATGACAACTATCATGGAATGACCTGGGGATGAGAAGGGAAAGTCCGGCATACAAGGAACGCCTTTGTCACAAGTGTTACAGGATTGTAAATAATAACCAACTGCAATTAAAAGCACAAGACAAAAATCACCCAATATCTCAGTTTGATCCTTGTTTTTGTTGATTATCTACATGAACGACACGCAGCCCAATCTAACCTATCGGACGTTCGGCGGACACTACCGATTGGGACTGTTCCATGACCGCGTGCCCATGCCAATAAAGCACACATACCATTACCATGTGCTGTCCAACTCAGCCCTATGTGCCTTGGAAAGTGTTGGGTTAATGTGAACCCTGTCTAACCTCCCTAACCTAGGTAACTCTACACGACTGAGACCACTAGTCATGTGTTTGCAAAGTACTCCGAGGGCCGAGGCTGCCAGCAACTCATTAGTCATAGTTGACTCTATACTCTATTCCACGGTGACTTTATACTCTACTCCACGGTGACTCTATACTCTACTCCACGGTGACTCTATACTCTACTCCACGGTGACTCTATACTCTACTCCACGGTGACTACTCCACGGTGACTCTACTCCACGGCGACTCTATACTCTACTCCACGGTGACTCTACTCCACGGTGACTCTATACTCTACTCCACGGTGACTCTATACTCTACTCCACGGTGACTACTCCACGGTGACTCTACTCCACGGTGACTCTACTCCACGGTGACTCTATACTCTACTCCACGGTGACTCTACTCCACGGTGACTCTATACTCTACTCCACGGTGACTCTACTCCACGGTGACTCTATACTCTACTCCACGGTGACTCTATACTCTACTCCACGGTGACTCTATACTCTACTCCACGGTGACTACTCCACGGTGACTCTATACTCTACTCCACGGTGACTACTCCACGGTGACTCTATACTCTACTCCACGGTGACTCTACTCCACGGTGACTCTATACTCTACTCCACGGTGACTCTACTCCACGGTGACTCTATACTCTACTCCACGGTGACTCTACTCCACGGTGACTCTACTCCACGGTGACTCTACTCCACGGTGACTCTACTCCACGGTGACTCTACTCCACGGTGACTCTACTCCACGGTGACTCTACTCCACGGTGACTCTACTCCACGGTGACTCTACTCCACGGTGACTCTACTCCACGGTGACTCTACTCCACGGTGACTCTTTAGAAGAGGAAATATTTAATATCGCCTGCTGACAAATTCTTAGATTGTAAATATGATTAGGCCCAATGTGAGTAACATGACAGATACACGATGACTAATTAGTCTATAGGCATGCATTAGTAGAACATCTGCACATTTCAATTAGCATGAGCACTCAATTCAGTTGCATGTGCCTATAGGGACTAACATATTACTCGTAATGTAAATTCTATTCTAAAGTGCTATCCACCCAGCACACTCATTTAAGTGCCTCCACAGTTAAGATGAAACATTTCTTAGACATTACCAGTCCCCCCCCCCCCCAAAAAAAAACATTAAATACAGGATTGTATTATTAAATATGTATTAGCTATGAGGTGCTGAACTTTGGAAGATTGTCAGACAAGGGGAGCTGAAAACTCAACAGCTACTTAAGCAGGTTGGCAGGAGGAAGGTAGGCAGGGTTTGATGGCTGCATGCGTCACATATACTGTAGGCCTATAGAAACGCTTTGGTTAAAAGTTTCCGCAAACTATTACTTCTGGGCTTTGTTATAGTCTGTTGAGCTGTGGGAAATTGGCTGTTCAGTCCTTCTCATGACCCAGCTATTACCAATATTGGTCCGGGACACAATGACTGGCTTTCAGCCAAGTTTGTCTACAACCTTTTCTAGTGCAGAGTGCTTGGGATATTTGCATTTCACATTTGATCATGATACAAAATGGACTTTACACATTTATAATGGACGACTTAATAATTTAATCTAAAGGCGCAAAGGCTGAATCGTAAACGGACACACAAAGGAGTATCTAAACCATTACAATGTCCAAGGGCCACATTTATCGTAAGATGAAGTGGTCTCTGTACTGTATTGGCCCTTGAATACCTCGAATCGCTGTCCTTGGTCCTGAACTGGAAAAACGTGCATGTATCCTATTACAATTCAGTAAGGTAAATTGAGAAAGTTTTCGATCGTTTCAGGTTTGATCATAGTGATAGCATATTTCACTATCAAACGTATTACAGCATCACAGATAACTCAAACCACCAAACAAAATCGATATCGACTCCACTTTCCACCAACATGTCTGGTCTCGCTCTTCAGTAATGCACTAAACCTAAATGAAATGACCCAGTGGGATGCGTTCAATATCGCTTCGCTTTTGAAAGCAAGGGCTTGCAATTATATCTATAGTAGCCCGCCAACAACGGCAATTCCAGACATATCTTTTAAAAAGCAAACCAATGCTTACACATTAATTCATGCTGAAAATATCGTGTCCACACTGTCGTAAAAACTACCTGTTCGTATTCACATCGACATGGTAAGAAAAGTTGTCTATGGAAGTGTGAAAAAGACGTTTTTTCCCTCCACATAATACATCTCCTTCCGATTAAACTCAATAACTGACTAAATGGATTTGAATATTTATACAAAGGATAATACAGTGTGTATTGTGTCATTAGACATTTACAGTTAAATGTTGTTTTTTCTCTTCTAGAGCCTACGTCACAGGAATAGGCTTAAACTTCTAAAAGTGAGTTATTTTTTACAGAGCACTGAGTGACGAAAACAATATAGTCTATCACGTGGAGACGAACAAACTAGAGAGCACTGTTTGAACACATTTCGGATTGCCTACTGAGACACTTCAAAGTCGAGGAAATAATTCAAATAAACATTGTTTACCTTCACAAAGAAGTCTCGCCGAGGAAAGCGCTCGTTCCCTTACAATACTGTTTCTCCCGCGTTGCTCTCCACTTGTCTACTGTTGACTCGCGGAGATGCAGTGCGCAGTGGATGTGCGGTAGGACAATACTAGTGCGCATTCCACTTCAGCCTGGCGCCAGCAGTTGGGCAGCGGCAGCCGTTGGGGATATGGATAGCCTATGAAGCTTCACTGATTAAACAAAAAAACAAGAGTTCGCTTTTGCGAAATGCAGCCCACAAATAATGTCTCTCCTTTGGATAAACCAACGGTCCCGAGATTGACATTCATAGACTTCTCTTCCTCATTCGGGATTAGAGTGAGTTGAATGCGACACAGCTGTTCAATCAAGCACCAAACCCACCACGAAGCTTCCATCATGTGACATTCAAGACACACATGCCTGTGGCTAACTTCAGCGTCATAACCCATTGCATTTCTCTCTCTCTCTCTATATATATATCATTTTTGTTTTTGGGCGGGTAGCCAACGACCCCAAAGTTTAAATTATTTATCATTATTGAACATTTTGGCTGATTATGATAGGGTATTTATGTGTGCATAAAATGTACAAAGCAATCCAACTAAATTTAGCACTGACCCCCCCCAAAAAAGAGACATATGGCCATTTATCCAATTATTTACGAGCATATGGCCTATCAGTGTAGTATGCATAATTAAAAGCTGTCTGGAAAACGTTGATTGTCCACATCTACATCCCTGATTACATCTCAGCTATTATATCGCCCCCGTGCATTTCCCTCTCCACCCAAGGGAGAACTACTTTTCCTGGCACAATTTGTTAGGCCTCTATGTGTGTTTGTTCTGGCATCGGTGATGCTGCGACCTGTTATTCTATCTATGTTCTTTCGAGCTTTCGCCGTCAAAAGCGTAGCTTTGGCAACATTTCCAGCGCCATGGACAGCGACAGAATTTGCCCCAGAGGCTGCTATAAAATGTCGCTGATAAAAAATGTGTCCTAATGGATTATGAAGACCTCTATTAACGTTTTTGAAGTAACAAATTGCCGTGTTAGCAACAACCATATAAATGGACTTGAATGGAATTCTAATTCTATAACTCAGCAACAGCCATCTTTCAAAACCCACTGCTCCCTTAACCCCCTCCTCATTATGGACATTACGGAACCACTATGATTCATCCCCATCGTAGCTGGACATTAAATATGAAGCACCCAGCATCACCCAATTCCCTGTACAGTGCACTAGGGCCCTGGTCAAAAGTAGTGGACTATATAGGGAATAGGGTGTTGTTTGGGATGCGCCCTGCAAGTGTGAAGGAGAGAGAAGGTCAAGGTTGTTGTGTTCATAATTGGATAAATAGAGAATTAGAAAGGTTTTGGGCCTGGTTCTCAAACCAGTGGCTCACTAAATGAGATTACACACTCTGGGGAAGAGGAGTGGCCGTCACTACACTCTGCTAAAACGAAACAGGGGTTGTGTGTGTAAGTGAGTGAGACAGAGAGAGAGATTGGTAATAGTAGGGATAGTTGTGGTATTAGTGTAAATAACAGTGGCAGCATTCATTTTAGTAGTAATAATTGTTGCTTGTTATTTTTCATGTTTAACCAATTATTGATTATACTTTCTATTACTATCCACTGTTATCAGTCTAGTGTTATTTCTATTATTTCGTTTTTACTATTCTATTTTATTATTTTATTACAATGTGAAGTATATTGAATACATTGATGGTTTGTTTCTCATGCCAATAAATGAATTTGGATTTGAGAGAGACCTTTTAACAAGTTCCCTAAACATACAGTACCCATTGATTTCACAGCGCTTCCAATACTCCCACTAGAGCAATGAACAGACTTTAAGAGCTGCAGGCTATAGCAGCTCAGACGTTGAGCAGACCTCCCTAATGGTTACTGGTAGAGCAGAGCAGACAGTTCATTAGATTCAGATTCAGGGAAGCCGTTGACACAATGATATGGTTCTGCGTTCCAAATGGTACTCTTTTCCCTACATAGCGGACTACTTTTGACGAGAGCCCTACGAGCCCTGGTCAAAAGTAGTGTACTGAATAGGTGTGCCATTTGGGACGGGGCCCATGGCGGCTTAATACGGAAGCGAGGGATCCCATGGCTCTTCATCACTAGTGTTATAGTAATTAAATTATACCAGACTGACAGCAAAGATTCTCTTATTGAAGAGGGTTAATTGCTGTTAAGATGTAGAGTGAGAATGCGAGGGAGAGAGTGAGAGGGGGAGAGAGAGATTCAACAAATCTAATGGCAGCTCCTCTCCTGCCCACCACCCCACCCCACCCACGACAGAGTGCTAAGATGTCATTTGTTTGTGTTGCTTTTTATTTCGAAACGTATAAACATCGAAGAGCTTGATGTATGTTTGTACCATTTCTGTGTAACAGCCTTTGGCCTCTTGAGGGAGAGAGAGAACGAGAGACCGAGAGCTGTATGTTTCCATGGGACTATCAGTGGGCTTTTTTTGCTCATTCAGGTTAAGTCATTGTAATGCCTTGTGTTGTATAGTGCAGTGCATTCAGAAAGTATTCAGACCCCTTCCCCTTTTCCACATTTTATGTTACAGCATTATTCTAAAATTGATTAAATATCCCCCCCCTCAATCTACACACAATACCCCATAATGACAAAGCAAAAACAGGTTTTGAGAAATGTTTGCATGAGTATTCAGACCCTTTGCTATGAGATTCGAAATTGAACTCAGGTGCATCCTGTTTCCTTTGATCATCCTTGAGATGTTTCTACAAGTTGATTGGAGTCCACCGGTGGTAACTGATTTTGACATGATTTGGAAAAGCACACACCTGTCTATATAAGGTCCCACAGTTGACAGTGCATGTCAGAGCAAAAACCAAGCCACGAGGTCAAAGGAATTATCCATAGAGCTCCGAGACAGGATTGCGTCGAGGCACAGATCTGGGGAAGGGTACCAAAAAAAAACTGCAGCATTGAAGGTCCCCAAGAACACAGTGGCCTCCATCATTCTTAAATGGAAGAAGCTTGGAACCACTGTCCAAACTGAGCAATTGGGGGAGAAGGGCCTTGGTCAGGGAGGTGATCAAAAACCCGATGTTCACTCTGACAGAGCTCCAGAGTTTCTCTGTGGAGATGGTACAACCTCCCAGAAGGACAACCATCTCTGTCAGAGGGACCATCAATCATGCCTTTATGGTAGAGTGGCCAGAAGAAAGCCACTCCTCAGTAAAAGGCACATGACAGCCCGCTTGGAGTTTGCCAAAAGGCACTTAAAGGACTCAAGATTATCTGGTCTGATGATACCAGGATTGAACTATTTGGCCTGAATGCCAAGCGTCATGTCTGGGGGAAACCTGGCACCATCCCTTTGGTGAAGCATGGCGGTGGCAGCATCATGCTGTGGAGAGTATAAAGGGTCTGAACACATGTAAACGTGATATCAGTTTTTTGGGGGGGGGGGGATACATTTGCAAACATTTAGAAAAAACAGTTTTTGCTTTGTCATTATGGGCTATTGGTGAGGAATCCATTTTAGAACAAGTCTGTAATGTAAAAATTTTTGGAAAAGGACAAGGGGTCTGAATACTTTCCGAATGCACTGTATATCTGCTTGTTCACAATATTTGAATTTCATTCCTTGAATTCACCGAATTGAAATGACATTAAATGCATGTAGCTCCTTCCACCTCATTGATTGGCCCCTCAGGCACCGTGGAGCCTGGTTGGTTGGTAAGACGTTCTGTAGATATCCGCTCTGTAGATCCGCCTCAACGCTGCAGTTTCTGATAAGTTCTAACAGATCTGACCATTACACCATAGTCCTCCATCAACACCAGCATGTCCTTCAGTCTACCCGGCAATGGAGCTGAAGATCAACCTACTAACACATCTGCATAAGGTTTGGTGTACAGTACTCACATGTCTGTCCGTGCCACATCAAAGTTGATTTGTCATGATGCACATGATATAGTGTAGCGTACACAGTACAAGAATATGCTTATCGCAAGCTCTTCCACAAATGCATTCACAAAACACAGATATATGAAATTATAAGTACACAAACATTACAGTGAGCAATGTCATTACCTACCAACCAACCAACCAACCAACCCCAGCTTAGTATAGTTTTTGTATTCTGTTTGTCTGACCTGGTTGCCAAAGGTGCAGGGGCCTTCCTCTGCCAGCGAGCTTGTAAATGAGAAAGCCAGCGGCTGACAAAAATACTTTAGATTGTGCCGCAGCGTCCACAATGAAAAATTCACCTCGTTTCCACGCTCCTACTGAGTGCTTCGCGTGTTAAACTTTAATGTCCGTATGAACTCACCCCTGGTCCTCACATGTGATGGTAAGTCAGGCTCACTGAACCTTGGTTACGGTTCATCACGCTTTTCCAAATGGCAAGAGAGACTTGGACGTCTGTTACGGAAGCTTCAGGAGATTGTGGACGTACTGTAAAACCTCTGCCATACATCTTAATCGCATGTGTTAATTCCCGTAAGGGATCATAAAATCAGGAGGCTTCATTTTCACCAGACATTTATGAGAAATGCCATTGTGACTTTGTGTCCATATAACATTTAAAACTGGACCAACTGTCAGTGAAAGTTGTTTCCTGGTTGTAGTCTGTCCTCTTGCTGTTAGTGGAGATGCGTTGACAACCATAGAACCAGGTAAGGTCATCTGACTTCTCCTCCTCTCATCTGAAACCCCCATTTTCTGTGCCTTTTCATACTTTATTTGCTCAAATCAAATTTCCCAATGGCTTATATCAACTGCAAACTTCCTGTCCATGTCAGCAGTAGAGAGGAAACTGTGACAGCGATATTGGGGCTCTGCAGGAGATGCATCTCTTAAAATCAGACTAGAAAAACCAGTCCCATTTTGAGTGCAATCAGAACACTTGATGAATGTGAGTTGACAGCAATGTCACCTTATTTTAAGAGTCTGTTATAAACTGTGTGTTCACCATATGAATCATTAGTACTGTTTTTGCAATTTAAAGTGAGCGCCATTTGTACTTTAGAAACACTTTCAATATGTTTGGAGTGACCAGTGTAATTTCAATGTGGGAGTAATGATTAGTAAATGGCGAGCAAACTTTTTGTAAATGCCTTATAAATGGTTTATTATGGACCGCAGAGTGTTACCCAATACCTTTAAATAGAGTCAGGTCATTGCCAGGAATGGCTTTTTATAATGGTGGATTTTGATGAGTTGAGTTCAATGTTTAAGTAAAAAAAGACAGCTTCCAAAAAGCCATTTTTTATTTTTTATTTGCATTATCATACAGTAGGTACAAATTACACTATTGATTACAAGGTAAGTAGCTCAGACTCACTTTCAAAGGGTTTTGGGGAGAATGAACATAACCATTTGCAAAATACAATATATTCTTTCTTTTACAAGTCTATGTAGATATCTAAATCATTATGTACAGGGACAGAAGAAGCGCTTGGTTTGGACATGAATCAACAGAGAATGGGGGAGAGGCTAGCTGTTTCTTAGATGGCATCCTATTCCCTATATAGTGCACTACTTTTGACCAGGGCCTATGGACAAAAGTAGTGCAATATATAGGGAATAGGGTGCCATTTGGGACACACAACGTAGGAGCTAAGGCAAAGGAAAATATAAAGCAGGATGTAAACGAAGGTGAAAAATAACACATTTGGCCAATTCTTTCCCCAGTACGTTTTGGGAGGATTGGAAGGGGCAAGAAGGGCAGGTAGCTGTCAGCCTGTAGAGCCGAGTTTCTCGGACGAAACTGCTTTCATGAACTGATTGGATCTTGAAGGAGAAGGGATGAGGGCTTTGTCAGTAAGGGAATGGATTGATTGCCCAGGCACTGAGGAAGGGGGGAGGAATGGAAGGATGGACAGAGGAGATGAGCTACCCAGACAGGGGGGGTTTAACAGGCCAATAGGATGAGGAACGGGGTTGTTCACCAATCAATTATTCACTCATCCACACACTCACTAATTTATTCACTCAACAGCCACTCATTTATGGTTTCCTTCCTTCCCTCTCTCACACTCACATGTAAACACACACACTGACTGATAGGCACAGGGAGTTAAGGTAAGGGGTAAGCAGGCATGGTATTGCAGAAGGGTCATACTGCTGTCCGGCTATAGAGCATAAAGGTAAACTCCCACAGAGGTGTAGGCTGCTAACGTGACATAAAAAAAACCTACAAGAAACGACTGCCGGATTGTCTGGCATCAGAACCACGTCGACATTATTTGAATTAGCAATCCCTTAGCTACATATTTTTAGCGAGAAGCACATGGGTCGGAAAGACGTTGTGAAATGTGGTGTTGGCACGCTCTCTTGGACTAACCACCAAGAGTCTACCAGGGAGAGACATCTGTATTGACGAGTCATCGGCATTGAAAAAAACATGTGTATTGACAACACATCGGTATTGATAAGATTTCGGTATTGACGGGTCATTGGTATGACGACAGCTAGTGCAACGCTGCTATTGTCGGGTTCTGGCTGTTTCAGGTTTGGCACAGTTACGAGGTTAGGAAAAGGTTTATAGGAGCAAAAGTCGAGGGAATTGTATAAATCTAGCAACAGTTAGATGTTAAGATATGAATTGCTATGATGATAATTCCGCAAAACATTCCTGTATCACTTGAGCAGAATCTATAACCAAACAAAAAAACGCCGACAATACAAATAATGTAAATTGTATTTTTTTTTATACGAACAAACAATACTAACGATAAGAAGAAACAAAACCCCTTCATTGAGACACTAGAGAGCAAGTTGTCCCATCTGGTCTAGTACAGAGACGTGTTTAGGAGTTCCCCTAAACGCATATCTGTAGTCAGATTTGACCATAGCCTCCTAATTGTGAATGGCTAGGATTAGGGTAGGTTCAGCTGATCTTGGATCTGGTGTTTGGGCAGAGACTCCTTGCTATCCAACCAGGGGCCTGGTTACTGGTACTGAGTATCATGCAGCATTTATATCATTTTGTTAAACTTATTTTTAAATCCTCACCAACAACATGCAGATACAAGAGCCAGGCACACATTCAGTCAACTCACTCAGCGATCGCATTCAAGGACATCGGATATGTGCGATGGAGACGAGAGCAAACGGAAAACGTTTGATAATATCGGCAAAAGTCGTCCAGATGTTTCTCTCGGGTTTGCTAATCCCGACCGACTCGACTTAAAATACTTTGTCACCTAATTGTTACAAAGTTGATATTTTGGGGTACTTTATTTTTTACATAGAAATATGTTAACCTATCTAACATAATAAAATCACATTCAGTTGTTGGTATAAAATCTGCGAGATACTATACTTTTTTTTTTTTTTTAAATAGCTCATTAATATTTACAAAAGAGTTAATACACTGGTATGTGTTACACTAAAATATGAATTAGAACTAATTGGGGGGAGGGGGGGGGGGGTGCATGACATCACATAAAAGCAGAAAAGGGAACTAATCGTTTTAATAACGTGATACTCTAGTCAACATGGTTAGAATGGCGTTATAGCCATGTATAAGGGTATAAGCATGCAATATAATATTGCACGGTTCATTGAGTAAGCAAACAATAACTCGACATCAATTGAAATTTAGTCGCTACCTCTCTCAATTTACTTCCTAAATCCTCAATAAATTTCCCTTGGGAACTTAACATTGAAGGACTTCTTCAGGTTAAAGAGAATCATGGCCATTGAGGGCCTTTTTGATAAGTGGGCAGAGTGACAACAAAGTCGGGACAGGAGGATAGTAAAAAAGGCTGTCACAAAGTAGTGCTACCTGATCACCATTTGCTTTTGGAACGACCACCTTTATACTTCTGTTAACCTGTTATTCTTGTGTAGGTGTTGAAAGAAGATGGGACTGTTGCACTGCCTACTTCCTCTAACCACAACTTCTACTGCGTTCTGTCTCAATGTCCACTCACAGTTGTAAACCTAATGACAAGATAACCATACAAACCTGTACTTCAAGGTTCAAGATATCCCTGTGTTAATGTAACGTGTGTGTACAGATGTATGGTCTTAATTTGAGCCAGTTTGCTACAGCAGGAAAATAATCCGTGCGGCTACAGGAAACGTGAGTTATTATGTGGATTATAATTAATAGGTTTTTTTTAGGGGTTGATACATTTTTCGTAAGGGAAAAAAAACAAGTCTAAAATGTCTAAGTGGAAATTACAAACTTCAGAAGCCTTTTTAAACCTCAAACACATTACACATTTTAGTTTGCAATGCAGGAAAGTTTTGATCAAATTAAGATCCTACATCTGTGTTATTGTTAGTGTGTCATGATATTCGTACTGGGTGTGTATTTGATGTATATTGAAACATAGGGGCACCTGTAATGACACATATTGAAATAAAATCTCACCAACACAAGGTAAAACTGTAAACATAGTCTCCCTGTACTGACCTCATATTTGGCTCTGACCCAATAGCTCAAAACAAGAGATTATGTTTGTAGTTGCCTTGGGTTTCAATGGAGATAGTATAGCCAGTACAGGGTTTAACAAGAAGTTAACCCTTCACTCTAGAATCAGAAAAAAAACTGGCATAGTTTCATGGGTTTTGTCCCCACACATTCAAAACAACAGGTCAGTCATCTCAATATCTGTCATGATTCATTTCAATATCTATCATGATTCATTTCAAACACAACAGGTGGGTGGGAAAGTATATCAACCCTACATACATCTCCTTCCTCAAACCTTCACCCTCCCCCTCACCATTAACACACAGCACTTCCACTCACCAACTCCTCTCACTCAGAGCCCCAAGTCCAATTCCTAGAGGACACATCATTAATACATTGATAGAGGAACTCAAAATGGCGCTTGATATCAGGGTCTGTGTTGTTGTTGTGGAGTTGGACCAGTTTTGGTGATTGGGAGTTTGGCTTGAAGAGGCTGCAGTTGGTGGAGGGTTAGTGCTAGGTAGGGAGCAGAGGTAGGAAGGGGGTCTGTGGCCCCCTCCCCCTCATACGGTGTGCAGGGAGACCAGGGAGGGGTGCACGAACTGGGGGTTGATGAAGGAGAAGCCTGAGAAGTCGGCTTGGTCGATGTTGGCGATGACCAGCTGGTCGGGGGGCGTGAGCTGGGGCTGGGTGCGCGTGAAGAACTTGTCGAAGTTCTCCGCCCCTTTGCCGCACTGCGAGAGAGGGATAGAAAGAGAGAGAGAGCGAAAGAGAGGTTTTAAAATGGGAGGCGTAGGTGGCTGCAACTGTTGCATACGGAACACACAAAGGTAAGAAATACTGTACATGTGCAAATGTGAAACTGGGCTTCATTATATATCCCTCCACCTCCATCGCCTGGTCTGCTAAACGAGAGAACGGGGGGGGGGGGGGGGGGGGAGAACATTTTGCACCTGATACCGCTATTTCTACCCCTATTCTCCCCCTCCTGTTTCCATGCTAACATCACATGACATGCTCTACATCCCAGCCTGAGTCCCAAATTACACCCCATTCTCTTTCTTTCAACCAGAGCCCTATGGCCCTAAAGTAGTGCACTATAGAGGTTGTAGGGTGCCATTTGGGAGGAAACCCCAGTCACCTGGATTGTAATGTTTTTAATGCAATTGAATCCAATGGTTTAAAAAGTAACATTGGCGCGCAGCTGTGAAACACTAATCAGTACTGCACAAACAAGACTTTGGACAGAGTCGCAGAGGGAATTGAGGGCGATGTCAGGACCTCTACAGTCAAACACGTCTTAGCCACTTCTGATCTAGTAACCTGTTTTGATCGAGCTCTTCGTGTTGTTTGGAAGTACAGCGGGGTCTGTAATTATTGACACACTTGATTAAGTGCGGCTCCGTTGGTGCAGTAGGGTTCGATTCCCACAGGGGACCAATATGAAACTCAGTACTGTTAGTTGTGCTGGGTAAGAGAGTCTGCTAAATGACTCAAATGTAAATGTAAAATAAAGATGAGCAATAACAACGGTGTTAAACAAATATGACCCCTACCGTTCTGAAAAAAAAGATTACTTTTGAAAATACATATTTTTCTCTGAGCAATTGTATCAGTATAAAATACTTTCAATTTTTTTTCTTGCGCAATACAATAGTTGAATTATTTATTTTATACAGTCCTTACTGCTAATCTGTACCAAGGGTGTCAATAATTTCACACCCCACTGTATATAGAGGTCTTATGTAACATCTCACCTCAAATGTCAAATCTGATTGCGTTGCGACAGTTGAAAAGTTCACTTGAATTAAAATAGCCACGTGGCCAATCGATGTACAGCGGGGTTGTCAAAGGGTTAATTGGCGTGTTGACAAGAGCAGAGCAAACGTCTGCAACTGAACGTGAAAAATGTGGAGCAGATTTCATCGCGACTGTAAAGACGGGGCTATCCAAACCTGTCAATGGCAGGGAGACGTATCAGGCGAGGGGGGTGGTTGGATTAGCATTCCACAGCTAACAAGCCAAGGTCAACTACGTGAACGCTCTGGGAGCATATGGGTGAAACATCTCACAGATGATAGTCCTAGAAAACATACAGCATGCGATGGATTTGTTTGTTTGTTTGTTTGTTTGTTTGTATGTATGTATGTATGTATGTATGTATGTATGTATGTATGTATGTATGTATGTATGTATGTATGTATGTATGTATGTATGTATGTATGTATGTATGTATGTATGTATGTATGTATGTATGTATGTATGTATGTATGTATGTATGTATGTATGTATGTATGTATGTATGTATGTATGTATGTATGTATGTATGTATGTATGTATGTATGTATGTATGTATGTATGTATGTATGTATGTATGTATGACATAGTTCTCAATGGAGTCACGCCTGCATTCAGTTGTCTTATTTCAAATTGTGTTGTGTATGTTTAAAAAGAAACTTGAATGCAAAATGGGCAGAGAAAATGAATTTACACTTCACATTTGAGTCATTTAGCAGATGCCCTTATCCAGAGTGACTGGGGAATACGTCTGCTTACGCATTTTGCGTGGTTGTTACATGACAGTATGGCAATACATCTGAATAAGAGCAGCTGCTCTAGCCCTACGGCATTACTGAAGAACATTAGGGCGACTGGGACGCAAATGGCACAAAATGGCCGCCAACACCAAAAATACGGCTGTGAGCACTGCTGTCAGTCGCGTGACACTTCTGACACCCTTTAAAGCGCCTCGCGCTGTGGCTTGAACTTGTGAAGGCCTCAATTCCACATCGTGACACAGTGTGCCTTCTAACAGTCGATACATGAAGGCCTGTAGAGTTTGGAACACTTCTTTTCAAAGGCAATCTCCCCCCCCCAAAAAAATTGTGGTTTCTTTTGGAGGATCCTGGTGCGTAGGTTGCAGTGATTCCCTCTTGGGTTGGGGTCTTAAGAGTCTAAGGATTGTCGCCAGTACCTTGGGCAATTGGGTAAATTCAAATAGCTAACAGCTCGAAACGCTTTAGGACCATTACATTACTAAGGACACAGTCAACACATAAAATGACAATGGTAAATCGATAATAAGACAAAGTTCACAGGGGCATTAAAGAGAGCACAGGCAGTGGGGACCGGGGAATTAAAGACTTGTCCTCCAACTTCACAGTGTGGCTCTGTTGTTTACACCAGAAACCCTGCTGCACCTCTTCTTGCTCTGTCCTCATCAGTTATTCCACCTACACTGTGTGTGTGTGTGTGTGTGTGTGTGTGTGTGTGTGTGTGTGTGTGTGTGTGTGTGTGTGTGTGTGTGTGTGTTTGTTCTACTTAATGGGCTTTAAACCTCCCCAGGGACCTGGCAGGGAATATCCCTCCCTCTCTATATCTCTCTCTCTGTACAGTAAGCCGACACGGGAAAAGGATATGGGTTGATTCACATTACTTAGCCGAGACAAGCAGATGCAAGCTGTACTGTGCTGGCCCCGTTGCGCACCTGTAGCAGGGTTGGTTATGCTTCCTCTTGCTACTGCAGAAATATATATTTGAATGTTTATGTGTTCAGATCGGTTAGTTGAATTTACATGTCAATAAGGTGCAACGCCATTGGCCACCCTTGTAGATAGGGGAAGATTGGTGATATATTGACTCTAAATCTACATCAATCCCTGATTAGGACACCTCAGAAATACACCCAACATAGTTGCCGGAATCCATGCCAGAAAGGACCATGTGAAAGGTACTAATCTGAACCAGTTCGGTAACGTTTGGGTGGGCATAGTGGGTTTTTATCATCATGGAAAGCCTGTGTCTGTATGTGGAAGTTCTTTCTCCAGAGTGGAATTCACTATGGATTCCCTATGGAGGCCTACATTGTTGTACAGCTGTGTGTGTTCCACTGTGGTTGGAAAACCTCCATTGATTGGGTCGGTGTGGGTCGTCTACACGGCACGTCGGTGGTGATTCGAAGGGGAAAAGTCCCGTTGTCCTATATTCATAGTTGTGTGGTGTATGTGTGTGTCCGTGCGTGTGCGCAGTGGGGGGCCTGGGGCCTCCGACTGTCCTCCTGTGTCCTCCTTGACTCCCTACGCTGACTGACAAGTGACACCAGCCACCCACTGTCACTCTGTGTCAAGACGCAGTAGGAGGGAGAAGAGGAGAGATAGCAACAACACACATCAACATAGAAGAGAGAAAGCACATAGTGATATGGCCACATTTGTGGCGCAAAAGAGCACAGGTCTCCCTATAATACATATTGTTGAAGAAAAGCCACATTCATTCACGCCACAACAGATTATGATGAGGTTTATGGGATTTGTGTCCACAAAAGAGATGGATGAAAGGAATACCGCACAAATCCCTTCCGTCACCCTCTATCAGTCTCCTCGAATACTGTAGTATTCGAGCGTAGTGGTGCCTGCATCACTATGCAAATAGCCATTTGTTTTGTTTGAACAGTGGCCAGTCAGTCACACACACAGATAGTCAGAGATCTCATATTGATCGAGACAAACAATCTCCCACATTTTTTCCCAACTGAAAAAAACCCCATCTTCCACTAAAAAGCAATACATTTCTGCCCCAACCTCTTATCTCCTCCTCTCCTCTTTTAAATCCTCCCCCTTTGTCTCTGAGACCTAAACCCCCCCCATATGCAAATGTGTCTCTGGTCAATTAAACTTAAATTCAATTCATTCATGAAGTCAAGTGCAATTCCAGCTTACTTTCTGGATTGACTGACTGTCGACTCCAATGGTATTGACTCAAACCTGCCGCAGCTTCGTTTCCGCTGTGTTTAACGTCTGTTACAATGTCCACTCATTGTACACGTTACGCTGTGCTACTATGACAGATGGCATTGCTCGCAAACTGCTGTTTGACCTACTTTGGGTCTTTCTCCATGTCACACACACACAGACATTAAATGAACTCTATTTAGTATGATAAATGGCTGTGTCTGTCTCTATTCAAATACTTGCTGAGGTGTCTCTCTCTCTCTCTCTTACCTCTCTTTCTCTCTCTCCAATCCGCTCTTAATACAGAACGACCTACAGCCTCTCAGTGTTGTTTTGATGATCTTCTTACAGCGCCTTCAGAAAGTATTCATACCCCTCAACTTAATCCACATTTTGTGTTACAGCCTGAATTCAAAATGGATTAAATAAATAAAAAATGTAACCCATCTACACACAATTCCCCAGTAGAAGTTTTGGCAAATGTATTGAAAATTATATATAGAAATCGCATTTGCATAAGTATTCACACCTCTGAGTCACTACTTTGTCGAAGCACCTTTGTCAGCAAATACAGATGTTAGTCTTTCTAGGTAAATCTCTATGAGCTTTCCATGCGTGGATTGTGCAACATTTTCACATAATTTCTTTCCAAAATTCTTCAAGCTCTGTAACATCGGTTGGTTATCATTGCTAGACAACCATTTTCAAGGTGATTTAAGTCAAAACTGTTACTCGGCCACTCAGGAACATTCACTGTCTTCTTGGTAAGCAAATCCAGTGTTTATATGGCCTTTCAGGTTATTGTTTCAGGTATTTTGAAGGTGAAGGTGAATTCATCTCCCAGTGTCTGGTGGAAAGCAGACAACCAGGTTAACCTCTAGGATTTTGCCTGTGCTTAGCTACATTATTTTTCTTTTATCCTGAAAAACTCCCCAGACTTAATGATAACAAGCATACACATAACATGATGCAGTCACCACTATGCGTGACATTTTTGAGAGTGGTACTCAGTAATGGCTTTGCCCAAACATTTTCAGTATTGCTTTAGTACCTTGATGCAAACAGGATGCATGTTTTGGAATATGTTTTATTCTGTACCGACTTCCTTCTTTTCACTCTGTCAATTATGTTAGTATTGTGGAGTAACTACAATGTTGTTGATCCATCCTCAGTTTTCTCCTATCACATGTAACTGCTTTAAAGTCACCATTGGCCTCATGCTGAAAGCTATGAGTGGTTTCCTTCCTTTCGGGAAGGAGTGGATGTATCTTTGTGGATGTATTGATACACCATCCCAAGTGTAATTAATAACTTCACCATATTCAATGTCAATTTTTTTGTAAACTATCTAACAATACGTGCCCTTCTTTGCAAGGCATTGGAAAACCTCCCTGGTCTTTGTGGTTGAATCAGTGTTTGAAATTCACTGCTCGACTGAGCGATCCTAAAGATAAATGTATGCGTGTGGTAAAGATATAAGGTAGTCATTATTGCACACAGAGTGAGTGCAACTTGTTAATGAACATTTTACTCCTGAACTTATTTAGGCTTGTCTTAACAAATACATATTGACTCAAGACATTTCAGCTATTCATTTTTAATTACTTTTTAAACATGTCAATAAACATAACTCCATTTTGACATTCTGGGACATTGTGTGTAGGACAGTGACAGAAAAGCTAAATTGAATCCATTTTAAATTCAGGCTGTAACACAGCAAAATGTGGAGAAAGTCAATGGGTGTGAACACTTGAAGGCATTTTCTTTGGTCAACAACACTTAAAACACTAGTTGCACTAGTTGCAACACTAGTTGATACCTCTCGTTTCATCCATCCTTTAAAATCAGTCCGCCTATAGTAATATCCAAAAATGGTTCTTTCGTAATCAGATAACACTATTATGTTTCTTTCTCACATGAATCTGGATGGAAAATCCAAAAAGAACAAAGAAAATCACCATCACTAAAAACATACCAGGACAAGTGGACGTGCTTTATCAAATAACACGACTTCCCTGCCTACAAAATCTACTGTGACTCATAGACAGTCCAAAATGTAGATTGGTGTGTTTGTGCCGACAGTATTTTTCATGTGTGCCTGGCTTTATATTCCAATCCAACACATCCTCAATATGACTACCGTGAAACGGAAATTAAAACGCATTCCCTCAAATAGCCGTCTGCCCCTTTTGATACCCGGGCAACAGCACAAATTTAAATTAAATAAACGTCTGTTTTAAATAAACGCTGGCTCCAAATTAATTATTGACCAGGTTACCATGAATTGTTTGACTTGTTACATTAAATGATGTAGCCAGTAAGAAACTGCTAACCATTGACTGCTAACAGCTGAGAACTTCTAGCTAGCTGACAAGCAGAAAAACAGTCAACAACTTCGTGTTACGGCTTTCCTCCGTCGAAGAGAGTCGGACCAAAATGCAGCGTGGTTAAATCGAGACATCTTTAATAACGATGAAAACGAACAATACAAAACCACAAACTGAATTGTGAAAACCTATACAGCCTGTCTGGTGACAACTAACACAGAGACAGGAACAATCACCCACAAACACAGTGAAACCCAGGCTACCTAAATATGATTCCCAATCAGAGACAACGAGAATCACCTGACTCTGATTGAGAACCTCAGGCAGCCATAGACTATGCTAGACACCCCTACTCAGCCACAATCCCAATAAAACCCCCAAATCCACAACACAACACAAAATAACCCCATGTCACACCCTGGCCTGACCAAATAAATATATAAACACAAAATACTAAGACCAGGGCGTGACAGAACCCCCCCCCCCCCCCCCCCCCCCCCCCCCCAAGGTGCGGACTCCCGGCCGCACACTAAAACCCATAGGGGAGGGTCCGGGTGGGCGTCTGTCCACGGTGGCGGCTCCGGCTCGGGACGTGGACCCCACTCCAACCAAGTCTTAGTCCCCCTGGCCTGACCAAATAAATATATAAACACAAAATACTAAGACCAGGGCGTGACACTTCGGGAGTACAAACCCCTAGAAATCGTCCGATCGCTCTCTAGTGGCAAGTGAGAACTGCCGAAAATGCACAGTTAATAGGAGAATAATTCTGTCAAGGAAAACGTAATTTTTTTTTGAGGTATACTAAGACAATATACATGACGCCATGTGTAAATCACAACACATTAGTGTAGGAAATGAAAACAGAATGTTGTAAGTGAATGCTGGAATTAAACAATGAACTATGCTAATGAGCAAAAGCTGTGCTCATTAAGGAAATAAGACACCTGGATAAAATAGAAGTTTGTCTCCAATAAGCGCCTGTTGTGTTCAGTGATTTAAGCAAATAAACACTACTATTAATTGAAGTTTTACGGTAAGCTCCCTGACCATAGTGATTCCATCACCATTAATCAGCAAGTCTCAAATCCTGCCACTTTGACCCACTTCCATCTCTACAAACTTAAACCACATATCAAGTGGTTCTCTAAATACGAGTCTAGATAAACTATATCTATAAATAGCTACTGTGGCAGGTGTTCTTGTTATTCTCCCCTGCGTTCTATCTGTCCTGCTCTGTTTCCAATAGATAGATAAACCCTCTAGTGTTCATAATCTGGGTCTCGCTGTACCTGGCTATTAAATGGCAATCTCCCAGCTGTCAGAACAGGCATGAAGTGTGATTGAGGAGGAGAGGATGAGAGGGGGATGAGGATGAGAGGATGAAAGGAGAAGAGGATTAGAGAGACAGGAAAAAGGGCAGAGCACGCCCCCATTCTCATCCTCGGGGCTGCAGTGGAGCAGGTTGAGAGCTTCAAGTTCCTTAGAGTCTACATCACTGACAAACTAGCATGGTCCAAGCCCACCAAGACAGTCGGGAAGAGGGCACGACAAAACCTATTCCCCCCCAGGAGACAGAAAAGATTTGGCATGGGTCCTCAGATCCTCAAAAGGTTCTACAGCTACATCATTGAGAACACTGGTTGCGTCACTGCCTGGTATAACAACTGCTCGGCCTCCGACCGCAAGGCACTACAGAGGGTAGTGCGTACGGCCCAGTACATCACCGGGGCCAAACTTCCTGCCATCCAGGTCCTCTATACCAGGCGGTGTCAGAGGAAGGCCCTAAAAATGGTCAAAGACTCCAGCTACACTAGTCGTAGACTGTTCTCTCTGCTACCGCACAGCAAGCGGTACCGGAGCACCAAGTCTAGGTCCAAGAGGCTCCTAAACAGCTTCTACCCCCAAGTCATAAGACTCCTGAACATCTAATCAAATGGCTGCCCAGACTATTTGCATTGCCCCCCCCCCCTACTTTAGAACACTGCTACTCTCTGTTGTTATCAACTATGCAGTAACTTTACTAACTCTACCTACATGTACATATTGCCTCAACTAACCAGTGCCCCCCCTCCTTTACACTGCTGCTACTCTCTGTTGTGATCATCTATACATAGTCACTTTACTAACTCTACCTACATGTACATATTGCCTCAACTAACCAGTGCCCCCCCTCCTTTACACTGCTGCTACTCTCTGTTGTGATCATCTATACATAGTCACTTTACTAACTCTACCTACATGTACATATTGCCTCAACTAACCAGTGCCCCCCCTCCTTTACACTGCTGCTACTCTCTGTTGTGATCATCTATACATAGTCACTTTACTAACTCTACCTACATGTACATATTGCCTCAACTAACCGGTGCCTCTGCACACTGACTCTGTACCGGTACCCCCTGTATATTGTCTCGCTATTGTTATTTTACTGCAGCTCTTTAATTACTTGTTACTTTATTTCTTATTCTTATCCATATTTTTTTAAATTGCATTGTTGGTTAGGGGCTCGTAAGTAAGAATTTCACTGTAACAATTTCATCTACCCACATACACATACTGGAGTCCACACACAAATTGAATCCAGTGCGAGACTACAGGGACAGTGGGAGGCCAGTATTCACCTTGTGAGAAGCACTGGAGACCTCTGGGGTTTGGAACAGAAGTGCAATGCATATTTAGAATGAAGATAGACAATGAAGACACACACACAGCTGAACGTGCACACCGAATGACCTACTTCATCCCTTTCGCCTACTTCACTTTCAGAATAAAGTATGTGTGTGTGTCTGTGTGTCTGTGTGTACACACAGGGATTCAAAAACACTCCCTGACTTCGTATGACAGCGAGGCTGCTCATATCGTGTGAACGCACACACACACACACACACACACACACACACACACACACACACACACACACACACACACACACACACACACACACACTTACTGCTTTGTAATTACACATTTGAAAGTCAACTGTAAATGTTTGTCTCTGGGGAATATTCTCATGGCTGGGAGATTTAAGCACATACTATATGTGTACTTACATAAGAGTACTGCTTGAAATATATACATACAATATGAAAACATGAGGTTACATGAGGAATTATTGTGGTATACATGTGAGTAAAATGAGTAGTATTGTTGTACTGTATTGTAGCCCATGCAGAGGCTTTGTCGTTAGAAAAGGTTGTCTTTGGTTCATTGCGACGACTGAGAGACGATAGCCACTGGGGCTTTGCGATGCTAAACAAATGGTGCTGGACCGGACTGGACTGTAACCTGTGAGAGTTGCCAAACAGACTCCATTCAGATGCAGCCCAATCTGATCTGACAACAGACCAGATGGGAGTGTGCCTTGGCTCTACTATGGTGACAGACGGCCGCAGGACATTCACAGGTGTGTGTGTGTTTGTGTGTGCGTCTATTGTACACACTTGCATAGTGTGTGTGTGTATAAGTATGTATGTGTACACATAAATGTGTGCATGTATGTGTGAGTGGGTGTTGTTACTCATCCGAATGCGAAACTGAGATCACATCGGATAGTAAGCAACCAAATAGGACACACACACTCCTCAGTGGAGTATATGTCCACTGTGTGTGAAAACGGGCCAAACATACCAATGAACAGGGGATGTGACTCACTGTGCCACTGAAAGAACACAAAGCTACGACTGCGCCACCATTTCAATCATTTTGCATTAAAGAAGAAATATAGATGACGACAGCAAACCGCATGTACAATGCACATTTATTTTAAACCTCATTTTAATCAGACATGGGTACTGTAGGTTGTGTGTATGTGTGTGTGTGTGTGTGTGTGTGTGACTCACCCCTTTGGGCTTGAAGGGGGGCTGGATCTCGCGGTTCTGGAGGCGTTCCCAGTCGATGCGTCTGAAGAAGGCATGCTCCTGGATGTCCCTCTCTCCCTCGGAGCCGCAGCCCAGACGCTTTGACGGGTGTTTGGTCATCAGCTGGGAGGGAAAAGCAGGGAAGGGCCATAGAGTTAGAACAGCTAGAATGGCAATTCTACAGATAAACATGTCACTATTCTGTCAATCAGGAAAGGGCCATAGAGATAGATCTAGATCTAAATTCCACTATGAGGTCATCAGCAAGCGGAGGCTGGCGTGGACAGACTAGAAATGGAACGATAGATAGCCATAGAAATCGAAAGACTAAATAGATTCTATATTCTACTATTTGCTCATTGGCTGAGGTTGGGAAAATAAGAAGGGAGGAATGGGAACATGAGTTTAGTGGAGACCATTGAAATTAGGGTCGTCTATAGTCAATATGGGGGCAGTTATTTTCTACGTGTCCTTTTTTTGTTCTCTCAATCTTATTCTCTCTTTTTTTCTGGGTCAGTAGGGAGCCAAACAGATGGGGGTTGTTAAAAAGGGATACAATCGTCCTCTCTCCTAGATGTAATGTGTTATGGTTGTCACTTACAATCGCACAGCAGGAGGCGACGTGGGGGCGCACTATGTAGAAAAAACCCGACATTGAAAAACCATCAAACAAACGTATTTCCTTGCTGAACTAGAGCAGTAACCACACTCAAACAACATCATGACAAATGTCAATAATGACAGCCACTCTTTGTGGGTTGGATTCACACTGGGGCCAGCCGTACAGAAATGTGTGAACGCACTGCTGTAAGTTGTTTAGGATAAAAGCATCTGCTAAAAGGCATATATTATATATTATAAAATAAGAAAACAGTAGTGTACATTTTGTACAGCACATTGTAGAATAATAGTGAAGATATCAAAACTATGAAATAATACATATGGAATCATGTAGTAACCAAAAAAGGGTTAAACAAATACAAATATTTGTTATATTTCAGATTCTTCAGATAGCCACCCTTTGCCTTGATGACAGCTTTGCAGACTCTTGGCATTCTCTCAACCAGCTTTCCCTGGAATGCTTTTCCAACAGTCTTGAAGGAGTTCCCACATATCCTGAGAACTTGTTGGCTACTTTTCCTTCACTCTGCGGTCCAACTCATCCCAAATCATCTCAATTGGGTTGAGGTCAGGTGATTGTGGAGGCCAGGTCATCTGATGCAGCACTCCATCACTCTCCTTCTTGGTCAAATAGCCCTTACACAGCCTGGAGGTGTGTTGGGTCATTGTCCTGTTGAAAAACAAATAATAGTCCCACTAAGCGCAAACCAGATGGGATGACGTATCGCTGCATAATGCTGTGGTAGCCATGCTAGTTAAGTGTACCTTGAATTCTAAATAAATCACAGACAATGTCACTAGAAAAGCACTCCAACACCATCACACCTCCTCTTCCATGCTTCACGTTGGGAACCACACATGCGGAGATCATCCGTTCACCAACTCAAAGACACAGCGGTGGGAAGCAAAAATCTCAAATTTGGACTCATCAGACAAAAGGACAGATTTCCACAGGTCTAATGTCCATTGCTCGTGTTTCTTGGCCCAAGGAAGTCTTTTCCTATTATTTGTGTCCTTTAGTAGAAATTCGACCATGAAGGCCTGATTCACACGGTCTCCTCTGAACAGTTGATGTTGAGATGTGTCTGTTACTTGAACTCTGTGAAGCATTTATTTGGGCTGCAATTTCTGAGGCTGGTAACTCTAATGAACTTATCCTCTGCAGAAGAGGTAACTCTGGGTCTTCCTTTCCTGTGGCGGTCCTCATGAGAGCCAGTTTCATCATAGCGCTTGATGGCTTTTGCGACTGCACTTGAAGGAACTTTCAAAGTTCTTGACATTTTCTGGATTGACTGATCTTCATGTGTTAAAGTAATGATGGACAGTCGTTTCTCTTTGCTTATTTGAGCTGTTCTTGCCATAATATGGACTTAGTCTTTTAACAATTAGGGCTGTCTTCTGTGCATCACCCCTACCTTGTCACAACACAACTGATTGGCTCAAACGCATTAAGGAAAGTAATTCCACAAATGAACTTTTACCAAGGCAAATCTGTTAATTGAAATGCATTCCAGGTGACTACCTCCTGAAACTGGTTGAGATAATGCCAAGAGTGTGCAAAGCTGTCAAGGCAAAGGGTGGCGACTTTGAAGAATCTTAATTATAAAATATATTTTGACTTGTTTAACACTTGTGGTTACTACATGATTCCATATGTGCTATTTCATAGTTGTGATGTCTTCACTATTATTCTACATTGTAGAAAATATAAAAAATAAAGATAAACCCTCGAAGGAGTAGGTGTGTCCAAACTTTTAACTGTAACTGTATTTACATTTATAAAATATATTTTCCCCTAACCCTACCATCCCTAATTGGCATATGTTTTTATTAAAATTTTAAACATTTTATTTAACCAGGTACGCCAGTTGAGAACAAGTTCTCATTTACAACTGCAACCTGGTCAAGATAAAGCAAAGCAGTGCGACAAAAACAACACTGAGTTACACATGGGATAAGCAAACGTACAGTAAATACCACAATAGAAAAATCTATGTACAGTGTGTGCAAATGTAGTAAGATTAGGGAGTTAAGTAAATGAATAGGCCATAGAGGCAAAATAATTACAATTTAGCATTAACACTGGAGTGATAGATGTGCAGATGATGATGTGCATGTAGAGATACTGGGGTGCAAAAGAGCAAAAAAATAAATAACAATATGGGGATGAGGTAGTTGGGTGTGATATTTACAGATGGGCTGTGTACAGGTACAGCGATCGATCGGTAAGCTGCTCTGACAGCTGATGCGTAAAGTTAGTGATGGTGATATAAGTCTCCAGCTTCAGTGATTTTTGCAATTCATTCCAGTCAATGGCAGCAGAGAACTGGAAGGAAAGGTGGCCAAAGAGGTGTTGGGGATGACCAGTGAAATATACCTGCAGGAGCATGTGCTGCGGGTGGGTGTTGCTATGGTAACCAGTGAGCTGAGATAAGGCGGGGTTTTACCTAGCAAAGACTTATAGATGACCTGGAGCCAGTGGGTTTGGCGACGAAAATGTAGCGAGGGCCAGCCAATGAGAGCATACAGGTCGCAGTGGTGGATAGTGTATGGGGCTTTGGGGACAAAACGGATGGCATTGTGATAGACTGCATCCAATTTGCTGAGTAGAGTGTTGGAGGCTATTTGGTAAATGACATCGCCGAAGTCAAGGATCGGTAGGATAGTCCGTTTTACAAGGGTATGTTTGGCAGCATGAGTGAAGGGTGCTTTGTTGCGAAATAGGAAGTCAGTTCTAGATTTAACTTTAGATTGGAGATGCTTAATGTGAGTCTGGAAGGAGAGTTTACAGTCTAACCAGACACCTAGGTATTTGTAGATGTCCGCATATTCTAAGTCAGAAACGTCCAGAGTAGGGATGCTAGGCGGGCGGGGGCGGGCAGCAATCGGTTGAAGAGCATGCATTTAGTTTTACTAGCATTTTAAGAGCAGTTGGAGGCCACGGACAGAGTATTGTATTGCATTGAAGCTTGTTTGGAGGTTCGTTAACACAGTGTCCAAGGAAGGGCCAGATGTATACAGAATGGTGTCGTCTGCGTAGAGGTGGATCAGAGACTCACCAGCAGCAAGAGCGACATCATTGATAAATACAGAGAAAAGAGTCGGCCTGAGAATTGTACCCTGTGGCACCCCATAGAGACTGCCAGAGGTCCGGACCACAGGCCCTCTGATTTGACACACTGAACTTTATCTGAGAAGTAGTTGGTGAACCAGGCGAGGCAGTCATTTGAGAAACCAAGGCTATTGAGTCTGCCGATAAGAATGCAGAGTTGAAAGCCTTGGCCAGGTCGATGAATACAGTTGCACAGTATTGTCTCTTATCGATGGCGGTTATGATATCATTTAGGACCTTGAGCGTGGCTGAGGTGCAACCATGACCAGCTCGGAAACCAGATTGCATAGTGGAGAAGGTATAGTGGGATTCTAAATGGTTGGTGATCTTGGCTTGGCTTTTGAAGACTAGAAAGGCAGGGCAGGATGGATATAGGTCTATAACAGTTTGGGTCTGGAGTGTCTCCCCCTTTCCTAATGGATCTCAGACGATACAAAAGAGAGGTTGAACAGACTAGTAATAGGGGTTGCAACAATTTCGGCTGATAATTTTAGCAAGAGAGGGTCCAGATTTCCTAGCCCAGCTAATTTGTAGGGATCCAGATTTTGCAGCTCTTTCATTACATCAGCTGTCTGGATTTGGGTGAAGGACGGGGGGGGGGGGGGTGGAGTTGCTGCGGGTGTGGAGAGCTGTTGGCCAGGGTAGGGGTAGCCACGGCATGGCCAGCTGTAGAGAAATTCTTCTTGAAATTCTCTATTATCATAGATTTATCTGTGGTGACAGTGTTTCCTAGCCTCAGTGCAGTGGGCAGCTGGGAGTAGGTGCTCGTATTCTCCATGGACTTTATGGTGTCCCAAAACATTTTGGAATTAGTGCTACAGGATGCAAATTTCTGTTTGAAAAAGCTAGCCTTAGCTTTCCTAACTGACTGTGTAGATTGGTTTCTGACTTCCCTGAAAAGTTGCATATCGCAGGGGCTTTTCGATGCTAATGCAGTACGCCACAGGATGTTCTTGTGCTGGTCAAGGGCTGTCAAGTCTGGAGTGAACCAAGGGCTTAGTTCTACATATTTTGAATGGGGCATGCTTATTTAAGATGGTGAGGAAAGCACTTTTAAAGAACAACCAGGCATACTGACGGGATGAGTTCAATATCCTTTGAGGACACCCAGGCCAGGTCGATTAGAAAGGCCTGCTCGCTGAAGTGTTTTAGGGAGCGTTTGACAGTGATGAGGGGTGGTCGTTTGACCGCAGGCCCATTCCGGACTCAGGCAATGAGGCAGTGATCGCTGAGATCCTGGTTGAAGACAACAGAGGTGTATTTACAGGGCAAGTTGGTCAGGATGATATCTATGAGGGTGTCCATGTTTACAGATGTAGGGTTGTACCTGGTAGGTTCCTTGATAATTTGTATGAGATTGAGGGCATCTAGTTTAGATTGCAGGATGGCCGGGGTGCTAAACTCAACTAACAGTGAGAGACTTGTTTCTGGAAAGGTGGATTTTTAAAAGTAGAAGCTCGAACTGTTTGGGCACCCTCCTGGACAGTATGACAGAACTCTGCAGGCTATCTCTGCAGTAGATTGCAACTCCGCTCCCTTTGGCAGTTTTATCTTGACAAAAATGTTGTAGTTGGGGATGGAAATTTAAGCATGTATAAAAATTGCAGATCCGTAGCACATTGGGCGAGGCGGGTTGCAGGAAAGTATATTTAGATCGTAGGTGGAAAGTGAGATTAAAATATATACAAAAAAAACAAGCAACGAAACCGACTATTTACATGGGACAAGACAAGACAAACACACGTCCGACTGCGATGCCATCTTGGATTGCAACACTTAGGCTTCTACTTCCAGCTTATACATACTATACACATTTTAGGGACACAGTATATTTTCCTAGTTGAACACAAATTCTAGCTCTTTTTCCTCCCTTTCCTTCTTTAAGTTTCACAACAGCGTGCATGGACTTAAATAGCCCTATTAGAAAGTTGCCCACTCACGTTGGAACATAATGCTCATTAGGAGTGTGTGTCTGTCGGTGGGCGTATGTTACATAAGCAGGGGGTGAAATTGGTTGCATAGCCAGCCTGGCAGGTACAGTACTCCACTATCTTCACCGAAAAACATCATTTGTTGTAATTGAAATGTAACGAGAGAAAAAGTATTAATGACCGCATCCAAAATGGCACCCTATTCCCTATGTAGAACACTACTTTTGACCAGAAGATATCCATATCAATTTATTTTTTGTTTGAAACTCTTAGTAGTTTGGATGCAGCAACATAGCAGCAACATAGCAGCAACATAGCAGCAACATAGCATCTGGGTATAGCGGCATATACTGTAGGTTAGCATAGGATGGGGGAGCAAAACAAATCCAAAAACTTAGCCACCCTTTGCCTTGATGACAGCTTCGCACACTCTTGGCATTCTCTCAACCAAGCTTCACCTGGAATGCTTTTCCAACAGTTTTGACGGAGTTCCCACATATGTTGAGTACTTGTTGGCTGCTTTTCCTTCACTCTGCGGTCCAACTCATCCCAAACTATCTCAATTGGGTTAAGGTTGGGTGATTGTGTAGGCCAGGTCATCCAATGCAGCACTCCATCACTCTCCTTCTTGGTCAAATAGCCCATACACAGTCTGGAGGTGTGTTGGGTCATTGACCTGTTGAAAAACAAATGATGGTCCCACTAAGCGCAAACCAGATGGGATCAAATCAAATCAAATTTGATTTGTCACATACAAATGGTTAGCAGATGTTAATGCGAGTGTAGCGAAATGCTTGTGCTTCTAGTTCTGACAATGCAATAATAACCTACGAGTAATCTAACCTAACAATTCCGGTGATGCGTTGTGCAGACCTCACTACCTTCTGGAGAGCCTTGCGGTTGTGGGCGGAGCAGTTGCCATACCAGGCAGTGATACAGCCCAAAAGGATGCTCTCAATCGTGCATCTGTTGAAGTTTGTGAGTGCTTTTGGTGACAAGCCAAATTTCTTCAGCCTCCTGAGGTTGAAGAGGCGCTGCTGCGCCTTCTTCACAACGCTGTCTGTGTGGGTGGACCAATTCAGTTTATCCGTGATGTGTACGCCGAGGAACTTAAAACTTACTACCCTCTCCACTACTGTCCCGTCGATGTGGATAGGGGGGTGCTCCCTCTGCTGTTTCCTGAAGTCCACAATCATCTCCTTTGTTTTGTTTACATTGAGTGTGAGGTTATTTTCCTGACACCACACTCCGAGGGCCCTCACCTGCTCCGTGTAGGCGGTCTCGTCGTTGTTGGTAATCAAACCTACCACTGTAGTGGCGTCCGCAAACTTGATGATTGAGTTGGAGGCGTGCATGGCCACGCAGTCGTGGGTGAACAGGGAGTACAGGAGAGAGCTCAGAACGCACCCTTGCAGGGCCCCAGTGTTGAGGATCAGCGGGGTGGAGATGTTGTTACCTACCCTCACCACCTGGGGGCGGCCCGTCAGGAAGTCCAGTACCCAGTTGCACAGGGCGGGGTCAAGACCCAGGATCTCGAGATTGATGACGAGTTTGGAGGGTACTATGGTGTTAAATCCTGAGCTGTAGAACAGCAATCTCACATAGGTATTCCTCTTGTCCAGATGGGTTAGGGCAGTGTGCAGTATGGTTGCGATTGCGTCGTCTGTGGACCTATTGGGGCGGTAAGCAAATTGGAGTGGGTCTAGGGTGTCAGGTAGGGTGGAGGTGATATGGTCCTTGACTAGTCTCTCAAAGCACTTCATGATGACGGAAGTAGTCGTTTACCTCAGTTACCTTAGCTTTCTTGGGAACAGGAACAATGGTGGCCCTTTTGAAACATGTGGGAACAGCAGACTGGGATAAGGATTGGTAGAATACTGCTGCAGAATACTGTTGTAGCCATGCTGGTTAAGTATGCCTTGAATTCTAAATAAATCACTGACAGTGTCACCAGCAAAGCACACCCACACCATCACACCTCCTCCTCCATGCTTTATGGTGGGAACCACACATGCGGAGATCATCCGTTCACCTACTTTGTGTCTCACCAAGACACAGCGGTTGGAACCAAAAATCTAAAATTTGGACTCATCAGGCCAAAGGACAGATTTCTACCGGTTTAATGTCCATTGTTCATGTTTCTTGGCCCAAGCAAACCTCTTCTTCTTATTGGCGTCCTTTAGTAGTGGTTTCTCTGCAGCAATTTGACCATGAAGACCTGATTCACGCAGTCTCCTCTGAACAGCTGATGTCGAGATGTGTGTGTTACTTGAACTTTGTGAAGCATTTATTTGGGCTACAATTTCTGAGGCTCATGAAGCTGGTTGAGAGAATGCCAAGAGTGTGCAAAGCTGTCATCAAGGCAAAGGGTGGCTACTTTGAAGAATCTCAAATATAAAATATATTTTGATTTAAAAAAAAAATGTTTTGGTTACTACATGATTCCATATTTGTTATATGTGTTATATGTTATATATGTGTGTGTGTTATTTCATAGTTTTGATGTCTTCACCCGCTGGAGAGTGGTGGTGGCAGCAAAGCATGCTGGGTAATGTAACAACTCCTAAAATGACAGCCAGTCCCTTTCTACTCCTGTTGTCTATTGGTGGCAGCGTCAGAATTGTGACTTAGACGTGTGTGTGTGTGTGTGTGTGTGTCACAGCAGGGGAAAAGGAAAAAGTAATTGTCAGGGTTGTGTTCACAGGTCATGCGGTTCCCCTACACATTGTGAAAAGGGAACCCTTGTACGCTGCAAACGGAATCCTGTCTGCTTTGCTGGACTTCACCTTCAAAATGTCAACTTGAGGCCTGAGAATCAGTCAGTCTGTGGCTGGTGAGCTAAGGGATCATGACCAGGTTCCCAGTGTTCTCTCCTTGCTAGAACACAGGCGCACACACCTCCGAAATGTTTTATTCACGCCAGCCTTAGAGGATGGCCCGTCCACAAAGGCAGAGCATTGGATCAAAGCAATCCCCCATCTGCAGAAACAATGGAGGGGCCTCACTCTCTTCCACTGACAGAGAGACAGGGTGCCACAGGCTATTACGGACATAAATATAGAAGGAAGGAAATAAATATAGAAGGAAGGAAGGAAGGAAATAAATATAGAAGGAAGGAAGGAAATAAATATAGAAGGAAGGAAGGAAATAAATATAGAAGGAAGGAAATAAATATAGAAGGAAGGAAGGAAATAAATATAGAAGGAAGGAAGGAAATAAATATAGAAGGAAGGAAATAAATATGGAAGGAAGGAAGTAAGGCAGGCAGAGAGAGACTGATAGAGAGAGACTGATAGAGAGGTAGAGGATGTGAGAGCTCTTGAAGTTTAAGTGGGGAGGTGTGGACACAATCCCCCATCTGCAGAAACAATGGAGGGGCCTCACTCTCTTCCACTGACAGAGAGACAGGGTGCCACAGGCTATTACGGACATAAATATAGAAGGAAGGAAGGAAATAAATATAGAAGGAAGGAAGGAAATAAATATAGAAGGAAGGAAGGAAATAAATATAGAAGGAAGGAAGGAAATAAATATAGAAGGAAGGAAATAAATATAGAAGGAAGGAAGTAAGGCAGGCAGAGAGAGACTGATAGAGAGAGACTGATAGAGAGGTAGAGGATGTGAGAGCTCTGGAGGTTTAAGTGGGGAGGTGTGGACACGAGTGTGTTATCACACAGTTCGTTGACTCGGCTCAGCCCTGGAACGTTCCATCTCTCCTCCTGCTCGTGTTATTAGTGTCTTCACCTCTCCTCTCACACAGGCACACCCTATGTTTCTCTCTCTCTCTCTGCCTTTACATTTTATTTTATTTTGCCACAATATGGCTGCCGTCCAATATATGCACACAGGTGGGTACTATGAGAGATGAAGACCCACACAGTCAAAAATAAGTACAAATTAGTTTTAAGCTTTTAAGTCTCCGTCTCGCCTTCTACTCCCATTTTGAAACCTACACACCTGTAACAGACACTATTTGATCTAAAGGACCTTCAAGGAGCGTAGACGGCCACCCATTACACAGGTGGGCACTATAATTGGTGATGAATAGGGGTGAGGTACACACATCCATAACTCATCACCATGCTTCTCCAATTCTCCAATACCGCTTGTTTTGAATCCACTACCCCCCTATAGTACAGTATGCCCTTCGCTATCTAGGTAGTAAACCCGTGCCTACGGGCTACAGTGATAGATCCTTCAATGACATAACCTTTAGTCTAAAGGCTACGTGCCAAAGTCAGTCATATCTATCGACGTATCACTTCCTGCTCTTACTACTGTTCATGTCAATGGAAAGTGTCTTCATAAAGGTCATAGTAAAGACGGCTTCAAAAAGGTTGACTTCATGAAGGGTCAAGGTTAGCGGGGTGAGAGACTAGCTTCAGAGGGGAGTGGGGAAGAACATGGGTTTAAGGGTGATGGTTGTGGGGCAGGATGCAACGGCGTAGGGGTCATCGAAAAATAACTACATTGACTTCAAATGGGAATTTCCGTTCTCGTAATCATATTTCTATGATCGGGGCAGAGGTTCAAAGGGTTCTTTGGGTCAAAGGTCGTACTCACCCCTTTGCAGATGGACACGGCCTCTTTGGACATTTGCTTGGGATACGACACGTTGTGCTCCATGATGGACTGGAAGAGCTCGTCCTCGTCCTCACCATCAAATGGGGGCTGCGGAACAACACGTTATACAGAACGTTATATGCATGTTGTAAATACGTTGCGAATGTTATGTACATGTTGTAAATAGTTTGGGAATGTTATGTACATGTTGTAAATAGGTTGGGAACGTTATATACGTTGTAAAGAGGTTGGGAATGTTATATACATTTTGTTAATAGGTTGCGAATGTTATATACATGTTGTTAATAGGTTGAGAATGTTATATACATGTTGTTAATAGGTTGAGAATGTTATATACATGTTGTTAATAGGTTGAGAATGTTATATACATTTTGTAAATAGGTTGAGAATGTTATATATGTTGTAAAGAGGTTGGGAATGTTATATACATTTTGTTAATAGGTTGCGAATGTTATATACATGTTGTTAATAGGTTGAGAATGTTATATACATGTTGTTAATAGGTTGAGAATGTTATATACATTTTGTAAATAGGTTGAGAATGTTATATACGTTGTAAAGAGGTTGGGAATGTTATATACATTTTGTTAATAGGTTGCGAATGTTATATACATGTTGTTAATAGGTTGAGAATGTTATATAGATGTTGTTAATAGGTTGAGAATGTTATATACATTTTGTAAATAGGTTGAGAATGTTATATACATGTTGTTAATAGGTTGAGAATGTTATATACATGTTGTAAATAGGTTGAGAATGCTATATACATGTTGTTAATAGGTTGAGAATGCTATATACATGGTGTAAATAGGTTGAGAATGTTATATACATGGTGTAAATAGGTTGAGAATGCTATATACATGGTGTAAATAGGTTGAGAATGTTATATACATGGTGTAAATAGGTTGAGAATGTTATATACATGGTGTAAATAGGTTGAGAATGCTATATACATGGTGTAAATAGGTTGAGAATGTTATATACATGTTGTAAATAGGTTGAGAATTGTTATATACATGGTGTAAATAGGTTGAGAATGTTATATACATGGTGTAAATAGGTTGAGAATTGTTATATACATGTTGTAAATAGGTTGAGAATTGTTATATACATGGTGTAAATAGGTTGAGAATGTTATATACATGTTGTAAATAGGTTGAGAATGTTATATACATGGTGTAAATAGGTTGAGAATGTTATATACATGGTGTAAATAGGTTGAGAATGCTATATACATGGTGTAAAAAGTTGACAATATCATGTAAACGTTAACACATCAGACAGAATATGTAGTACATCTGTAATGACCTAAAACATGTCTTATCAGCCATTTTGACCTTCACCTTTAATCAAACGGGTAAATTCATGATAATCTATCTGGTATCTTAATGTCACAGCTATTTTTCAGGGGTCGTTTCTAAACAGGGCCCAGTTTAGTAGAGTGTGAATTGCAAATGTCAACTTTATAAAAAGTCAGCCTTAATGGAATTTTAGGAGAACAAAGACGATTAGAAATGTAATGCTGGCTACACAAACAGCCAGAAGAGCGGGCCTCACAGGGCTGCTTAAAACAGCTCGGCAGGGGATTCCAAGCCTATTTGAACAGAGTATTGCGGGGGAAAATGAAGTCCAAAAGGTTGTTGCCAGGGGCATTATCGGTCCAAAAACAGAATAAACATGAACTAACCTTCAACTAACCCTTGTTAACCCTTCAATGGTCTAAAGTTCAAAATATTGTCATAAAAAACACACACTTGGGAGAATTTAATTTATGAACCATTTACACTTCGGTACCAAGGCGCCTGCTCAAAGCCATTGGATGTGTGTATATTCTATCCTTTCCCAGTCCAGTAATACAACTGAATAAGGGTTGTTATAGTGTCTTGTTGAGAGAGCGAGAGCGAGAGCGAGCGAGAGAACGAGAGAGCGAGAGCGAGAGAGAGAGGAGAGAAAGTTACAAAACGGAAGATAAAAATCAACAAAAGCGATCTAGAGCGTAGAGAGTGCAAGAAACAAGTTCCAGACAAAAATTGCCAGCTGGGAGGCAAATGGACGAGATGGTCCAGCTATTTTCTCCCTCCACCTCTATCATTACGAACCATAATGTGTGCATTGTGGCACTTCAGAAATGTATTATTTTTCATTTCCACTAGACTAAACCCTTTGGCAAGAGATACCTAGGTTGCTTTCTGCTCTCTTTATCTGATATACAGTACACTGCACTGAACACCCTCTTGAGGGAAACACTCAACCCACCCCCCCCCTACAATCCTGAGGTCATATAAGCCAAATGAACTACTTTCGGCCTGTGAGTGTGTACTGTAAAAGGGGTATAAAACCCAAAGTTGCTAACAACATTTTCCTGCCCCAGGGACTTCTCTCAGTGGATGGCTGGGCTGCTGCTCGTTCATCACGCCGTCTGTTTCTGCCCAGTGAACGGGACGGGATGAAGCTCCTGGCCACTGGCGCCCCAGACACACAGGGAGTGAACAAACCCATCACACCTACTGAACACAGCAGCAGGGAGTTAGCCCTGGCCGCATCTCAAATGGCACCCTATATGGCTATACCCTATGTAGTGTACAGTGTAGGCTGGTGGGAGGAGCCATAGGAAGATGGGCTCCCGAGTGGCGCATTGGTCTAAGACACTGCATCTCAATGCAAGAGGTGTCACTGCAGTACCTGGTTCGAATCCAGGCTGCATCACATCCGGGTGTGATTGGAAGTCCCATAGGGCGGCGCACAATTGGCCCAGCGTCGCCCGGGTTTGACCGGGGTAGGCCGTCATTGTAAATAAGAATTTGTTCTTATTAACTGACTTGCCTAGTTAAATAAAAGGTTAAATAAATAAAATATAAATAATGGCTGGAATGGAATTAATGCAATGGTATTGCAATGCCCATCCTCCTATCGCTCCTCCCACCAGCCTCCACTGGTAGTAGGGCTCTGGTCAAAAGGTAGTACGCTACATAGGTTCCCATTTGGGACGCACACCCAGACTATCTGTTAGCTTAGCCAGTCAACTAACTAACTTTTTGAGTTGCCCTTACTGATGGTTGGGACGGTAATGGACATAACACGGGCTGAAAATGGCAGATTGGAACACAGTGGCTGTACAGTAACATGCTGTACAGTAACACGCTCTGCAGTAACACACTCTGCAGTAACACACTCTGCAGTAACACGCTGTACAGTAACATGCTCTGCAGTAACATGCTCTGCAGTAACATGCTGTACAGTAACATGCTGTACAGTAACATGCTCTGCAGTAACACGCTCTGCAGTAACACGCTCTGCAGTAACACGCTCTACAGTAACACGCTCTACAGTAACATGCTCTACAGTAACATGCTGTACAGTAACATGCTCTACAGTAACATGCTCTACAGTAACATGCTGTACAGTAACATGCTGTACAGTAACATGCTCTGCAGTAACATGCTCTGCAGTAACATGCTGTACAGTAACATGCTCTACAGTAACATGCTCTACAGTAACATGCTCTACAGTAACATGCTCTACAGTAACATGCTCTACAGTAACATGCTCTGCAGTGACATGCTCTACAGTGACATGCTCTACAGTAACATGCTCTACAGTAACATGCTCTACAGTAACATGCTCTACAGTAACATGCTCTACAGTAACATGCTCTGCAGTAACATGCTCTGCAGTAACATGCTCTGCAGTAACATGCTCTGCAGTAACATGCTCTGCAGTAACATGCTGTGCAGTAACATGCTCTGCAGTAACATGCTCTGCAGTAACATGCTCTGCAGTAACATGCTGTGCAGTAACATGCTCTACAGTGACATGCTGTGTAGTAACATGCTGTGCAGTAACATGCTGTGCAGTAACATGCTGTGCAGTAACATGCTCTGCAGTAACATGCTCTGCAGTAACATGCTGTGCAGTAACATGCTCTGCAGTAACATGCTGTGCAGTAACATGCTGTGTAGTAACATGCTCTACAGTAACATGCTCTACAGTAACATGCTCTACAGTAACATGCTCTACAGTAACATGCTGTGTAGTAACATGCTCTGCAGTAACATGCTGTGCAGTAACATGCTGTGCAGTAACATGCTGTGCAGTAACATGCTGTACAGTAACATGCTCTCCAGTAACATGCTCTGCAGTAACATGCTGTGCAGTAACATGCTCTCCAGTAACATGCTCTCCAGTAACATGCTCTCCAGTAACATGCTCTCCAGTAACATGCTCTCCAGTAACATGCTGTGCAGTAGCATGCTCTACAGTAACATGCTCTACAGTAACATGCTCTACATGGTGCCAGAACTTCACAGCGCTGTACGGGTTTTGACTGAACTTGAGCACCGCGCACGACAAGAAGGTGCCCTCCAAGGTATTTGGGCAGCTGTTTTATTGTCCGAGTGAGGGAAAAGCTGGAAATGAAGAGGACTATGGATTTTGAAATATGAGACGTTGAGAATTATAGTAAATACCGCTTTGATGTCACACAAGCAAGTGCACTTCACATTTCCACATCAATTATACTAATGTCATACACAGTGTCAATGTTTATGATCACTATTTTTTTAACCTTTATTTAACGAGGCAAGTCAGTTAAGAACAAATTCTTATTTTCAATTACGGCCTAGGAACAGTGGGTTAACTGCCTGTTCAGGGTCAGAACCACAGATTTGTACCTTGTCAGCTCGGGGATTTGAACTTGCAACCTTCCGGTTACTAGTCCAACGCTTTAACCACTAGGCTACCCTGCCGCCCCTATGTTTGATGTTTGTCTATTGTGAAGAGAATTCACTGCGTCACGCGCACCTGAATGCACCCATGTGTCAGGAGGACTGTTGTGTCCTCAACTTTGGTCTAATAATTTCCCCATAATCTCCAAACTGTTCCCTTTCAACTGCTACCATGGTTATGCATATGCTTTCATATTTCTTCTGTAAGAAACATTACAATTTAGCCCTATTCATATAGGCCAATTCCCATAAGTATAAAGGGTTAGGGCACAGAATATCAACCTGCTCTCAAAGCATTTCATATTATTCTGTACGGAAATCTGAGACACTCCATTTCTTATATGTTACGAATTACAATTCGCATTATATGTTACGAATTACAATTAGCATTATATGTTACGAATTTGCAAAACGTACAATATGTTACTAATTTTCAGAATGTACAATATATTATGAATTTGCAAAACATATGATGTGTTACGAATTCTAGCTAGGTGGCTTCGTTACCTAGGCTAGGAGTTAAGGTTAGGGCTATGTTGAGGAGTGGTTTTAAGGGGGGTTAGGGGAAGGGTTAAGGTTAGGGTTAAGGTTAGCTAACATACTAAGTAGTTGCAAAGTAGCTAAAAAGTATTAAGTAGTTGAAAAATGGCTAATTAGCTAAAATTAGCTAAGTTGTCCATGATGAGATTTGAACTTGCAACCTATAACGTTTGCGTTATACACCCACCCATCTACCCTGACCAACCACTGTACTTTCATTTTTGCCTTAAGTAACCATACCAAACGTAATATATCATACTAATTTGAGTGTCCAGGATTTACGTTTACCATGTTACGTCTAGTCTATGAGACCAGGCTGGGAATACATACACAGGCATGAGAGAAGGTGTGGGGTCGAAAATGTCGAAAATGACTTCATGTCCCAGGAGAGGAGGGCAGATGGGTGTCGACAGTGTGCGTGAGTGTGTGCTTTTGTTCTCATGAGACAGGATTACTGTAAAGTCAGTGTGAAGGTGACCCGGCTGTGTCTTTATCTAGAAACCTGAAGGATTTGCACGAGTGTGTCTATGTTTGTGTGTGTTTGTCTGTGTGTGGAGAGAGGTGGGGTACACACTCACCTGTCCTGCCAACATTTCGTAGAGCAGCACTCCGTATGCCCACCAATCCACTGATAGCCCATATGGCTGATATGCAATAATCTGGAGAGACAGAGAGAGCGAGTGAGAGACGAGACGAGAGAGAGACGAGAGAGAGAGCGAGAGAAAGACAGAGAGAGAGCGAGAGAAAGACAGAGAGAGAGCGAGAGAAAGACAGAGAGAGAGCGAGAGAAAGACAGAGAGAGAGCGAGAGAAAGACAGAGAGAGACAGAGAGAGCGCGAGAGACAGAGAGCGCGAGAGAGACAGAGACAGAGAGAGACAGAGAGAGACAGAGAGAGAGCGCGAGAGAGAGAGAGAGCGCGAGAGAGACAGAGAGAGCGCGAGAGAGACAGAGAGAGCGCGAGAGAGACAGAGAGAGCGCGAGAGAGACAGAGAGAGCGCGAGAGAGACAGAGAGAGCGCGAGAGAGACAGAGAGAGCGCGAGAGACAGAGAGCGCGAGAGAGACAGAGAGAGACAGAGAGAGACAGAGAGAGACAGAGAGAGACAGAGAGAGAGACAGAGAGAGAGAGAGAGAGAGAGAGCGCGAGAGAGACAGAGAGAGCGCGAGAGAGACAGAGAGAGCGCGAGAGAGACAGAGAGAGCGCGAGAGAGACAGAGAGAGCGCGAGAGAGACAGAGAGAGCGCGAGAGAGACAGAGAGAGCGCGAGAGAGACAGAGAGAGCGCGAGAGAGACAGAGAGAGCGCGAGAGAGACAGAGAGAGCGCGAGAGAGACAGAGAGAGCCGCGAGAGAGACAGAGAGAGCCGCGAGAGAGACAGAGAGAGCGAGAGAGACAGAGAGAGCGAGAGAGACAGAGAGAGCGAGAGAGACAGAGAGAGCGAGAGAGACAGAGAGAGCGAGAGAGACAGAGAGAGCGAGAGAGACAGAGAGAGCGAGAGAGACAGAGAGAGCGAGAGAGCGAAAGTGAGGGATGAAAAGAGTTACATGGGATTAGATAAGACAATGTACATGTTCACAGAAACTGAAATGCTGGCAAAGTATATACACATTACAGACAAAGGGACAGGCACACACACACACACATTTATAACTTTTAGTCTCACACTCTGCATCAGCTACTGTAACACATTCATATGGACACATAACACACACACACACACACACACACACACACATACATACACAAAAGCCTTTCACATTGTCGTCACGATACTTCTATTGCTAACGGTCTATCGCTAAGTGCCCGGGAGAGCCCGAGACACAGGCCATCCACACTCGCCCCACCAGTCAATCTAGAGCTTATTAGCAATTAGCATCCTCTTCTAGAGGGAACCTGGTTCATTACTGAGAGAGCAGGTACATCCTGTCAACCAGTTTCACCATCTGCTGCTGTGACCCCCCTAGCGTATCACTGGATCCATTCTAATGGAGACATGAGACAGCCTGGCTGGAGCGAAGCACTGCCCTGTTGTAGAGGGGGGGGATCCAGTGATGCAAAGGAAAGTACTGTTGCGACGTCCACGGGAGAGTTCACTGGTGCTAAACGAATGGAGGGAGACAACGTTATCGTTTTGTGAAGTGGGGCATCTCTACTTGTGCAATAACAGCTGTGTTAAGTCCGCCCATGAACACACTGTGCATGCATGTGCATGTAAAACGGGACGTCCATTGAACATATGGTGGAAGTGGAGAACAACACGACTGAAGAGCATGGAAAGGAAAGCAGAAGAAGCAGGAGAAGAAGAGGAAAAGCGAGGGGTTTGCCAGAGGAAGGTCATCAATAAAAAGATAGGCAATTATGTCATGGAGATGAGGTGGGGAAAGAGGTCAGTGCTTTGTTTTTCACGCACAGTATAAGGAGTGTGTCTTTGTGTGTGTGTGTGTGTGTGTGTGTGTGTTATTTGAGGCACTGCACAGTCCATCGTAATCAAAGACGGTCGTCACGCCTTAATACACCTGACATAAGCACTTGATCTCTTTAATAGTTACCCACCATGACAGTAAGAATATGATATAGGTTAAATTCTTATGAATAGGTATATATATATGCATAACAGATATGCGGTGATTATGAATAAGTAATGTTAAGCTTTAAATGAGCTGATCAGAGCTACACTGCTGATGTAGTTGGTGTTAAACCCCTGTTAACCCCATACAAGTACCCACAAACACTCTCTTCTTTCTTCCTCTCTCTATCACCCCCCCCCCCCCGGTACACCCTCACACTCTTACTTTCTTTCTCAAGAAAAAAAATGTTGTATGTGAGAGCCCTCTAAGTCTGATGCTGACCAAGGTTATAGTCTCCCTGCAGATACACCGATGGATCCTGGAGGCACATACGCACGCACACACACACACACACACACACACGTACACACGCACACACACACACACGCACACACGCACACACACACACACAGACACTTTTTCCCCCCACCATCACCTGGTAGGTGTGATATGTGAGAGCAGTTCTGTTCCACATTGCCCTGTGACCTTTTCTGTGTAACACCTGACCTCCACCTGCCCCTTGGGAGCCCTGAGAGGCACCTCTGGCTCTGCACTGTGCTGTCTTAGCACGCAAGCCACTTACCTTCGGGCTTTAGTGAGCTGGACACACACAAACACACTCATTCATTCCTCACACATACACAAACTCCTACACTGGCTCGCAATCACAAAGAACCTGGATGTATGAGCCCTTGTGTTTTATAAAATAAATTTTTTATGTGCCACTGGGTACTAAATGTACGAACCACACTACATACTACTTAGAACATACTGTTCAGGGAAAAAAACGTGTGCAGTAAGCAACAACATACTAGGCTCGTCCATATTGAGAAGGTGCCTTTTAAACGCGCGATCGCGTTTGTTCACGCCATTCGTTCATTTTGGACCGTCCCCGCTTCTGATTAACAGCTATCGCCAAACACACGTGTGGTCTGATAGGATTATTCTCTTCCTCAATGGCGTGCCGTCATTTCATACTAGATGAAAAGCTGAGTATGACACCCCGGCATTTCAAGCATCCTACCGTTCTGAAGTTTCACATACTAGCATTGGTATTTGGACAGGCCCAAATTACTCTGATTCATTATGAGCATCCTGTAAGGCATTATGACGTCATCATTTTGTACCTAAGAACGTGTCATCTTTTTGCCTTCACAGAACGACCAAGAGTGGCATTCTCAGCTGTACTGACAGAGAGGCAAGCAACACAAAGGCCCGTTCAACTCTGAAACTACTGTGGTCTACAGGAAGGTCATCAGCAATATTGGCAACGCCTACAACCCCACAACCGGTAATGTGAAGCACAAACAATAACATTTCTGGAGAATTTTGGAGAGAATAACTGAAAAAAGGTTAAAGCGACAGTTCACTTTTGCAAGTTTGAGCTTATATCCTTTGCAGTAGATCTATACATTCACCATAGGAAATGTGTAGATTTCCCAGTAGATCTATAGATTCATCATAGGAAATGTGTAGATTTCCCAGTAGATCTATAGATTCATCATAGGAAATGTGTAGATTTCCCAGTAGATCTATAGATTCATCATAGGAAATGTGTAGATTTCCCAGTAGATCTATAGATTCATCATAGGAAATGTGTAGATTTCCCAGTAGATCTATAGATTCATCATAGGAAATGTGTAGATTTCCCAGTAGATCTATAGATTCATCATAGGAAATGTGTAGATTTCCCAGTAGATCTATAGATTCATCATAGGAAATGTGTAGATTTCCCAGTAGATCTATAGATTCACCATAGGAAATGTGTAGATTTCCCAGTAGATCTATAGATTCACCATAGGAAATGTGTAGATTTCCCAGTAGATCTATAGATTCACCATAGGAAATGTGTAGATTTCCCAGTAGATCTATAGATTCACCATAGGAAATGTGTAGATTTCCCAGTAGATCTATAGATTCACCATAGGAAATGTGTAGATTTCCCAGGAGATCTACAGATTCACCATAGGAAATGTGTAGATTTCCCAGTAGATCTACAGATTCACCATAGGAAATGTGTAGATTTCCCAGTAGATCTATACCTTTACCACTGCAACAGGAAATGCATTTCCTGGGCAATATATAATTGGTAACCATCTATAATTGATGTAAAAATTAAAATGTGTAGTGACGTGTAGAGTACATTGGCCATTTGAATGAATTGCATTGAATTGAATTTTACTTGAACGGTGAATTCATTGGAATTAAATAGCAATTCACACCTCAATTCTGAATTGACCCCAAATCTGGTGTGTCCTGATTCTTGTTCCATTAGTAGTAGCCATATTAACATTGGGCTGATAATCACAAAACATTGTTAAGCAATACCATCAGTGAACTAACTATTGATAATTGTAATGATTGATCAACTTCAAAACCGGTATATTTATATACCATTTATTAAGCTCCCCTTTGCTACAGGTCATAACGAGGAGACCAAGTTACAGCGTGAGATGAATACATGAAGTTCTTGAAGCCAAAACAAGGAGCCAGAGGACAATCCAAAGATAGAGCTAAAGCAGCTTCTCCCCCAGTCTCTCTCCCAGTATCTCTCTCTCCCAGTATCTCTCCCTCTCCCAGTCTCTCTCTCTCTCCCAGTCTCTCTCCCTCTCCCAGTCTCTCTCCCTCTCCCAGTCTCTCTCCCTCTCCCAGTCTCTCTCCCTCTCCCAGTCTCTCTCTCTCTCCCAGTCTCTCTCTCTCCCAGTATCTCTCCCTCTCCCAGTCTCTCCCTCTCCCAGTCTCTCTCCCTCTCCCTCTCCCAGTCTCTCTCCCTCTCCCAGTCTCTCTCCCTCTCCCAGTCTCTCTCCCTCTCCCAGTCTCTCTCCCTCTCCCAGTCTCTCTCCCTCTCCCAGTCTCTCTCTCTCTCCCAGTCTCTCTCTCTCCCAGTATCTCTCCCTCTCCCAGTCTCTCTCCCTCTCCCAGTCTCTCTCCCTCTCCCAGTCTCTCTCCCTCTCCCAGTCTCTCTCTCTCTCCCAGTCTCTCTCTCTCCCAGTATCTCTCCCTCTCCCAGTCTCTCTCTCTCCCAGTCTCTCTCCCTCTCCCAGTCTCTCTCCCTCTCCCAGTCTCTCTCCCTCTCCCAGTCTCTCTCCCTCTCCCAGTCTCTCTCCCTCTCCCAGTCTCTCTCCCTCTCCCAGTATATCTCGCCCTCTCCCAGTATATCTCGCACTCTCCCAGTATATCTCGCCCTCTCCCAGTCTCTCGCTCTCTCTCAGTCTCTCTCCCTCTCCCAGTATCTCTCCCTCTCCCAGTATCTCTCTAAGTGTCTCTCTCCCAGTATTTCTCCCTCTCCCAGTCTCTCTCCCAGTATATCTCGCCCTCTCCCAGTATATCTCGCCCTCTCCCAGTATATCTCGCCCTCTCCCAGTATATCTCGCCCTCTCCCAGTATATCTCGCCCTCTCCCAGTATATCTCGCCCTCTCCCAGTATATCTCCCTCTCCCAGTCTCTCCCCCAGTATATCTCCCAGTCTCTCCCCCAGTATATCTCCCAGTCTCTCTCCCAGTCTCTCTCCCTCTCTCCCAGTCTCTCTCCCAGTCTCTCCCCCAGTATCTCTCCCAGTCTCTCCCCCAGTATCTCTCCCAGTCTCTCCCCCAGTATATCTCCCAGTCTCTCTCACTCTCCCAGTATCTCTCCCTCTCCCAGTCTCTCTCCCTCTCCCAGTCTCTCTCCCTCTCTCCCAGTCTCTCTCCCTCTCCCAGTCTCTCTCCCTCTCCCAGTCTCTCTGCCAGTCTCTCTCTCTCCCCCAGTCTCTCTCCCAGTCCGTCTCCCAGTTCCTCTCCCTCTCTTTCCCTCTCCCAGTCTCGCTCTCTTTCTCTCTCACAGTCTCTCTCTCCCAGTCGCTATCCCACACTCACAGTCGCTCTCCCTCTCTCTTCCAGTCTCTCTCTGCCTCCCTCGCCCCAGTCTCTTTCTGCCTCCCTCGCCCCAGTCTCTTTCTGCCTCCCTCGCCCCAGTCTCTTTCTGCCTCCCCCAGTCTCTCTCCCAGTCCGTCTCCCAGTTCCTCTCCCTCTCTTTCCCTCTCCCAGTCTCTCTCTCTCTCTCACAGTCTCTCTCTCCCAGTCGCTATCCCACACTCAGTCACCCTCCCTCTCTCTTCCAGTCTCTTTCTGCCTCCCTCGCCCCAGTCTCTTTCTGCCTCCCTCGCCCCAGTCCCTCTCTGCCTCCCTCGCCCCAGTCCCCCTCTGCCTCCCTCGCCCCAGTCCCCCTCTGCCTCCCTCGCCCCAGTCCCCCTCTGCCCCTCTCGCTCCCCAGTCCCCCTCTGCCTCTCGCTCCCCAGTCCCCCTCTGCCTCTCGCTCCCCAGTCCCCCTCTGCCTCTCGCTCCCCAGTCCCCCTCTGCCTCTCGCTCCCCAGTCCCCCTCTGCCTCTCGCTCCCCAGTCCCCCTCTGCCTCTCGCTCCCCAGTCCCCCTCTGCCTCTCGCTCCCCAGTCCCCCTCTGCCTCTCGCTCCCCAGTCCCCCTCTGCCTCTCGCTCCCCAGTCCCCCTCTGCCTCTCGCTCCCCAGTCCCCCTCTGCCTCTCGCTCCCCAGTCCCCCTCTGCCTCTCGCTCCCCAGTCCCTCTGCCTCTCGCTCCCCAGTCCCTCTGCCTCTCGCTCCCCAGTCCCTCTGCCTCTCGCTCCCCAGTCCCTCTGCCTCTCGCTCCCCAGTCCCTCTGCCTCTCGCTCCCCAGTCCCTCTGCCTCTCGCTCCCCAGTCCCTCTGCCTCTCGCTCCCCAGTCCCTCTGCCTCTCGCTCCCCAGTCCCTCTGCCTCTCGCTCCCCAGTCCCTCTGCCTCTCGCTCCCCAGTCCCTCTGCCTCTCGCTCCCCAGTCCCTCTGCCTCCCTATTTCTCCTCCACCTCTCCCTCCCCATCTCACAGGCCTGTTACTCTGGTAACCCAGTGTGTACTATTCCATTAGCATACAGTGACCAACACGTTCCTCTCAGATTGATGGAGGCTGCGTCCCAGATGACACCCTATTCCCTTTATAGTGCACTGCTTTTGACCAAAGCCCATAGGGCTGTAGAAGAAACAGGGTGCCTGTTTGGGACGCTCACAGAGCCTTCCCATGGCTGCCTATGTAGGTCAGGGTGAGAGGTAAACAGCGGAAAGAGAGAAGTAGAGCAATGCAGTGTGCGTGCGGCATAATGCGGTGGTGACAGGCGAAAAGAGAGGTGCCCGGGGACCGCCTGACCTGTTTTTTTCCACATGGGTCCTGACAACTAAGAGACACACATACCTACAAGTACACGGAAGAGTACTCCCATACAGATACGCACAGGGACACACACTGGTGCGTGTAGACACATGGACACGCGCACACTGTCACACAGACAAAACGGAGAGGATAGCACAATTCCACATCAAGACAATATGAATAGAACACACATATAGGGGACACAGAACTTCTGGAATTACGAGGTTGGGGTCATTTTCACTTCAATGAAGAAATCAGACTTGAATAAATGAAAATATCAGATTGCAATTCAAACTGTGCTTTTAGGTAAATGTCAATTTCCAACTGTTCATTGGCGCTAATAAAATGGTCTCAACGTCTAGGTCTTGACAGTCGTTGCCAAAAGTTGAGAATGACACAAATATTCATTTTCACAAAGTCTGCTGCCTCAGTTTGTATGATGGCAATTTGCATACACTCAAATGTTATGAAGAGTGATCAGATGAATTGCAATTAATTGCAAAGTCCCTCTTTGCCATGGAAATGAACTGAATCCCCCAAAAACATTTCCACCGCATTTCAAGCTTGCCACAAAAGGACCAGCTGACATCATGTCAGTGATTCTCTTGTTAACACAGGTGTGAGTGTTGACGAGGACCAGGCTGAAGATCACTCTGTCATGCTGATTGTGATCGAATAACAGACTGGAAGATTCAAAAGGAGGGTGGTGCTTGGAATCATTGTTCTTCCTCTGTTAATAATGGTTGCCTGCAAGGAAACACGTGCCGTCATCATTGCTTTGCACAAAAAGGGCTTCACAGGCAAGGATATTGCTGCCAGTAAGGTTGCACCTAAAATCAACCATTTATTGGATCATCAAGAACTTCAAGGCTTCAGCCTCCAGTATTTATGCTGCAGTAGTTTATGTGTCGGAGGGCTGGGGTCAGTTTGTTATATCTGGAGTACTTCTCCTGTCCTATTCGGTGTCCTGTGTGAATCTAAGTGTGCGTTCTCTAATTCTCTCCTTCTCTCTTTCTTTCTCTCTCTCGGAGGACCTGAGCCCTAGGACCATGCCCCAGGACTACCTGACATGATGACTCCTTGCTGTCCCCAGTCCACCTGGCCATGCTGCTGTTCCAGTTTCAACTGACCTGAGCCCTAGGACCATGCCCCAGGACTACCTGACATGATGACTCCTTGCTGTCCCCAGTCTACCTGGCCATGCTGCTGCTCCAGTTTCAACTTCCACCTGACTGTGCTGCTGCTCTAGTTTCAACTGTTCTGCCTTATTATTATTCGACCATGCTGGTCATTTATGAACATTGAACATCTTGACCATGTTCTGTTATAATCTCCACCCGGCACAGCCAGAAGAGGACTGGCCACCCCACATAGCCTGGTTCCTCTCTAGGTTTCTTCCTAGGTATTGGCCTTTCTAGGGAGTTTTTCCTAGCCACCGTGCTTCTCCACCTGCATTGCTTGCTGTTTGGGGTTTTAGGCTGGGTTTCTGTACAGCACTTTGAGATATCAGCTGATGTACGAAGGGCTATATAAATAAATTTGATTTGATTTGATTTGAGTAGTTCAATTGTTGTGAAGATGGCTTCAGGGCGCCCAAGAAAGTCCAGCAAGCGCCAAGACCGTCTCCTAAAGTTGATTCAGCTGCGGGATCGGGGCACCACCAGTACACAGCTTGCTCAGGAATGGCAGCAGGCAGGCGTGAGTGCATCTGCACGCACAGTGAGGCGAAGACTTTTGGAGGATGGACTGGTGTCAAGAAGGGCAGCAAAGAAGCCACTTCTCTCCAGGAAAAAAGCTTGTCCGGAGAAGACAAGGTGAGCACTACCATCAGTCCTGTGTCATGCCAACAGTAAAGCATCCTGAGACCATTCATGTGTGGGGTTGCTTCTCAGCCAAGGGAGTGGTCTCACTCACAACTTTGCCTAAGAACACAGCCATGAATAAAGAATGGTGCCAACACATCCTCTGAGAGCAACTTCTCCCAACCATCCAGGAACAGTTTAGTGACGAACAATGCCTTTTCCAGCATGATGGAGCACCTTGCCATAAGGCAAAAGTGATAACTAGGTGGCTCGGGGAACAAAACATCGATATTTTGGGTCCATGGCCAGGAAACTCCCCAGATCTGAATCCCATTGAGAACTTGTGGTCAATCCTCAAGAGGCGGGTAGACAAACAAAAACCCACAAATTCTGACAAACTCCAAGCATTGATTATGCAAGAATGGGCTGCCGACAGTCAGGATGTGGCCCAGAAGTTAATTGACAGCATGCCAGGGCGGATTGCAGAGGTCTTGAAAAAGAAGGGTCAACACTGCAAATATTGACTCTTTGCATCAACTTCATGTAATTGTCAATAAAAGCCTTTGACACGTATGGAATGCTTGTAATTATACTTCAGTATTCCATAGTAACATCTGACAAAAATATCTAAAGACACTGAAGCAGCAAACTTCGTGAAAATTTATTTTTGTGTCATTCTCAAAACTTTTGGCCACGACTGCACTCTCCCCAAGTCTCTCAAAGAGAGAGAGAGAGAGAGAGACAGAGAGAGAGACAGAGACAGAGAGAGAGAGTGTGTGTGTGGAGTTATGAGGGCCTGACTGGAGCCCCTGCTGTGAGATCTCGACGGTGCATTAACTGAGGGGCTCACCACCACCCCAACCACCCTGAGTGTGTGTGTACCTCACCACCATCCCTGTCACAGCTTGTCCACCCAGTCCCAGCACCCATGAAACCAAATGAACCTCTTAGAGAGGACGTTATAGAGGAAATCAATATGACGTCCCTCACTGCGCTGTGCTTGGTTGGGTTGGTTACATTTAGGGCAGATTCTCATGCAAAACGCTCTCTTTCTAACTCAAAATGTTCAGTAGAAGCACTGTAGTCTAACTCAAAATGTTCAGTAGAGACGGATGTTTTTCTAACTCAAAATGTTCAGTAGAAGCACTGTAGTCTAACTCAAAATGTTCAGTAGAGACGGATGTTTTTCTAACTCAAAATGTTCAGTAGACACTAGCCTTTCTAACTCAAAATGTTTAGTAGGCAGTCTTTCTAACTCAAAATGTTCAGTAGACACTAGCCTTTCTAACTCAAAATGTTTAGTAGGCAGTCTTTCTAACTCAAAATGTTCAGTGGACACTAGCCTTTCTAACTCAAAATGTTCAGTAGAAACTGTAGTCCTAACTCAAAATGTTCAGTAGACACTAGCCTTTCTAACTCAAAATGTTCAGGAGACACTAGCCTTTCTAACTCAAAATGTTTAGTAGGCAGTCTTTCTAACTCAAAATGTTCAGTGGACACTAGCCTTTCTAACTCAAAATGTTCAGTAGAAACTGTAGTCCTAACTCAAAATGTTCAGTAGACACTAGCCTTTAATTCAAAATGTACAGTAGACAGTCTTTCTAACTCAAAATGTTCAGTAGACACTAGCCTTTCTAACTCAAAATGTTCAGTAGAGACTGTAGTCCTAACTCAAAATGTTCAGTAGAGACTGTAGTCCTAACTCAAAATGTTCAGTAGAGACTGTAGTCCTAACTCAAAATGTTCAGTAGAGACTGTAGTCCTAACTCAAAATGTTCAGTAGAGACTGTAGTCCTAACTCAAAATGTTCAGTAGAGACTGTAGTCCTAACTCAAAATGTTCAGTAGAGGCACTTTAGTGGATGTGCTGATACAAATCAATAGGAAACAAGACACTAAGATACTATAGGATGCACGTACATGGTGGGTAAATGCACGGAAATGGTGTTTAAGCACATTTTTACGTGGTCTAAATGGCGCTTACATTAGTTTCATGCTAAAATAGCATTGTTAAAGTTAGTGCTTATGTTACTCTCTACAGCCGGGGTTCAGTATTCCTTCCCTGAATAGTACGCCTACTGAGGCAGGCTGCTTAGCCTACATAGATAATCAATGATATGTAGACCTTGGCTTCTCTGTGATAAGTTTGAACCAACCCTAGGGCACAACGATGTTTGTCCGAGTCAGCGGGAGTGTGTGTGTGTGTGTGTCCTGAGCTGTCGACTCGGATGTGGATCACCACGGAGACGGGGGCGCAGGCCAGACAATGACAAAGAGGACCACCCCTCTCCCTCCCCACACACACACACACACTCCCCATGTCCCTACCTCTGGGGCGATGTAGTCGGGCGTCCCACAGAAGGTGCGAGTGGTCACGCCCTCGTGTATGTTCTCTTTACACATGCCAAAGTCAGCGATCTTAATGTGGCCCTCCGAGTCCAGCATCACGTTGTCCAGCTTCAGATCCCTGCAGGAGACAACCGCATCATGTGACAAGGGCCAAATGTATTTTAGGGCCTTTACACCACTCCTGTTAACTTCCTTACATTTCCATATTCAATGGATTCCTTCGTGGTTTGACAATTCACCGTGTACAGTAAACATTGATCCTAGAATGGGATAAAGTGCCTCTGAGTTGGTATACATTGGAAGAAGACCCACCTGTAAATGACTCCTTTCTTGTGCAGGAAGGACAGGCCGACAGAGATCTCTGCTGCGTAGAACCTGCAACGACACGCTCCGTGTTAGACAGCCCTGAAGCCATTCATCTCAAACAGGGAAGGGTTGTAAAGGACTGTAATGTGCTGAACACAACCTGACAGCCGAGGTATAAGAATTTATATTTCTGCTGTCTCTCCTTCTCCTCCGTGCTTCGCAGTGCCCAGTCTAGCTTGACCTCTCCCTTCCCCCGCTCTGTTCCAAGCCCTCTATTGATTTATCTTTTACACACACACACACACTTTTATTCCCCCTATTTATACTGACCAAGAATATAAATGCAACAATTTCAAAGATTTTACTGAGTTACAGTTCATAGAAAATCGGTTTAGGTCATGTGGTTTAGTAAGAAGAATGCCCCTCTCCCCACAGGTGTGATTACTTCCTCTGAGGGGTTAGAGCTTGAGGTAGTCACCTCATACTTGTGAGTATGGCTAGGCGGTACACTGTTCTTCTCTCAGCACATATCAAAGCTGCAGGCTAAAGTTACATCTAGACTTGGTTTCCTCTATTGAAATCGTTCCATTTCTCACCCCAGCTGCCAAACTAACCCTGATTCAGATGACCATCCTACCCATGCCAGATTACGGAGACGTAATTTATAGATTGGCAGGTAAGGGTGCTCTCGAGTGACTAGATGCTCTTTACCATTCGGACATCAGATTTGCCCCCAATGCTCCTTATAGGACACATCACTGCACTCTATACTCTTCTGTAAACTGGTAATCTCTGTAGACCCGTCGCAAGACTCACTGGTTGATGCTTATTTATAAATCCCTCTTAGGCCTCACTCCCTATCTGAGATATCTACTGCAGCCCTCATCCTCCACATACAACACCCGTTCTGCCAGTCACATTCTGTTAAAGATCCCCAAAGCACACACATCCCTGGGTCACTCGTCTTTTCAGATCGCTGCAGCTAGCGACTGGAACGAGCTGCAACAAAACACTCAAACTGGAGAGTTTTATCTCAATCTCTTCATTCAAAGACTCAAGCATGGACACTCTTACTGACAGTTATGACTGCTTTCCGTGATGTATTGTTTTTATTTTTTATTTTTACCCCTTTTTCTCCCCAATTTCGTGGTATCCAACTGTTTAGTAGCTACTATCTTGTCTCATCGCTACAACTCCCGTACGGGCTCGGGAGAGACAAAGGTTGAAAGTCATGCGTCCTCTGATACACAGCCCAACCAAGCCGCACTGCTTCTTAATAATGTGTCGGAGGAAACACCGTTTTGTGCTGCTACCATGTTGTGTTGCTACCATGTTTTGGTCATGTTGTGTTGCTACCATACTGTGTTGTCATGTGTTGCTGCCCTGTTATGTTGTTGTCTTAAGTCTCTCTTTATGTAGTGTTGTGTCTCTTGTTGTGATGTGTGTTTTGCTCTATATTTACTTTTTAAAATCCCAGCCCTCGTCCCCACAGGAGGCCTTTTGCCTTTTGGGAGGCCGTCATTGTGAATAAGAATTTGTTCTTAACTGACCTGCCTAGTTAAATAAAAAATATTTTATTTCAGCTAACAAAAATGATTATTATTATTATTATTTTTTTTTACAAATGTTTAACCGTTATTTAACTAGGCAAGTCAGTTAAGAACAAATCCTTATTTACAATGACTGCCTACCCCGGCCAAACCCGGACGACGCTGGGCCAATTGTGCGCCGCCCTATGGGACTCCCAATCACGGCCGGGTGTGATACAGCCTGGAATCGAACCAGGGATTGTAGTGACGCCTCTTGCACTGAGATGCAGTGCCTTGGACTGCTGCGCCACTCGGGAGCAGAAACATGGGACCAACACTTTCCATACTGCGTTTTGATTGGTGTTCCGTATAAAAGGGGAAAGCGAGGGGAAGGGTAACTTACACCGCCTGCGGCTCTTTGAACTTGCCCACTTGTTGGATGTGGTACATGAGGTCTCCTCCAGTCACGTACTCCATGACAAAGTACAGTCGGTCCTAGGCAGAGAGGGAGACAGAGATGGGGGTGTTAGATATCATTTAACATTGTTTTCCCATAATGTTTTGGGTTGGCATCCGTTCTACCCTCATATACCGTGACATGATAACAGCCGTGTCAGAAAGACAGAGGCTTTCGTCATTATACTGTAGGACCCAGTGACGAGGCTGTTGTGTAGTATTGAGTCACACATAGGGGATACGGTGGAGTGTTAAGTAAAATGGGGCAGCAGCGTAGCCTAGTGGTTAGAGCGTTGGACTAGTAACCGAAAGGTTGCAAGATTGAATCCCCGACAAATCTGTCGTTCTGCCCCTGAACAAGGCAGTTAACCCACTGTTCCTAGGCCGTCATTGAAAATAAGAATTTGTTCTTATCTGACGTGCCGAGTTAAATAAAAGGTAAAATCAAATTTTAAAAACTATAGAAAGCCGAACAACAACATCAGAGGAAAAAGTACACCCCTCAGAAATATTTCCCATGTATGACTCGATTATGTGAAGTAATGAAGTAAATCCCTCAGACAGCCCCTTTACCTGTCTGTCCTGCACTAGTCACAGGGCGACATTTTCAAAGTGCAAAACTTAACATGCACCTCATTATTACCCGGTGGTTCGAGCCCTGAATACTGATTGGCTAAAAGACGTGGTATATCACCAGACTGTGTACCACAGGTATGACAAAATATTACCATATACTGGTCTAATTACGTTGGTAAACAGTTTATAATAGCAATAAGGCACCTCTGGGGTTTGTGGTCAATATAGCACGGCTAAGGGCTGTGTCCAGGCACTCTGCATTGTGTCGTGGCCTTAGAACAGCCTTTAGCCGTGGTATATTGGCCATATACCACACCTTCTCGGGACTTGTTGCTTAATTATGATCTGGAAGTGTGATTTAATTTGAAACTTTCCTTCAACATTGTGCGTTCTGAAGAGAGGCGACCAATTTATGTATTCCTCAGCTTACTAAACCCTAGTTAAATCAATCGCCTCCTTATAACGCACATCATTGACGAATACATTTGAAATTAAATCACACTGCGAGATTATAATGAGGTTAGCCGTATTTTATGCACTTTGCTCAAGAGGCTTGACATAACCTGGCAGACAAGGCAAATGGTTTCCTTAAACAATTACCCTCAAAGTGATCGTGGCACCTTATTGTGAAGAGGATTTGGACTTCTCATCACTTAAAATGCATAGAATTTTAGATTTCCACTTTGGGGGATGGGTGTGTGTGTGTATGCGTGTTCGCCACCGTACGGTGCAGATGGTGCCTGCCCTTTGTCGTCTCTGCCGGAGAGAGATTGAGGGATTAAAGATTAAGGAGGAATGAGAAGTGCTGAAAAAGTGGACAGATTAAAACAAGAAAAATGTAATTGAACTTGTGTGTGTGTGTGTGTGTGTGTGTGTGTGTATATACGTGGGTGGTGTACATTTGTGTGTGTGTGTGTGTGTGTATATACGTGGGTGGTGTACATTTGTGTGTGTGTGTGTGTGTGTGTGTGTGTGTATATACGTGGGTGGTGTACATTTGTGTGTGTGTGTGTGTATATACGTGGGTGGTGTACATTTGTGTGTGTGTGTGTGTGTATATACGTGGGTGGTGAACATTTGTGTGTGTGTGTGTGTGTATATACGTGGGTGGTGAACATTTGTGTGTGTGTGAGAGTGTGTGTGTGTATATACGTGGGTGGTGTACATTTGTGTGTGTGTGTGTGTGTGTATATACGTGGGTGTTGTACATTTGTGTGTGTGTGTGTGTGTGTGTGTGTGTGTATATACGTGGGTGGTGTACATTTGTGTGTGTGTATATACGTGGGTGGTAAACATTTGTGTGTGTGTGTGTGTGTGTGTGTGTGTGTGTGTGTGTGTATGTACGTGGGTGGTGTACATTTGTGTGTGTGTGTGTATATACGTGGGTGGTGTACATTTGTGTGTGTGTGTGTGTGTGTATATACGTGGGTGTTGTACATTTGTGTGTGTGTGTGTGTGTGTGTGTGTGTGTGTGTGTGTATATACGTGGGTGGTGTACATTTGTGTGTGTGTGTGTGTATATACGTGGGTGGTAAACATTTGTGTGTGTGTGTGTGTGTGTGTATGTACGTGGGTGGTGTACATTTGTGTGTGTGTGTGTATATACGTGGGTGGTGTACATTTGTGTGTGTGTGTGTGTGTGTGTATATACGTGGGTGGTGTACATTTGTGTGTGTGTGTGTGTGTGTGTATATATGTGTGTGTGTGTATATATGTGTGTGTGTGTGTATATACGTGTGTGTATATATGTGTGTGTGTGTATATACGTGGGTGGTGTACATTTGTGTGTGTGTATATACGTGGGTGGTGTACATTTGTGTGTGTGTGTGTGTGTGTAGTAACTTGACAAGGAATGCCCACACACAATTCAATATTACTTTCCTTTACTTTCAACCTAATAAATAAAGGTATTTGAAAGTGATACAGCCCACTTAACCTGTGGTAGAATCGCATCGAACAACTACAACTCTGGGTGATGACATCATCAAAGGGGAAAGGTCACGGTCAAGGCCAATAATAACCATGAACACATGAATAGTAATCATACTATACTGCAGGTAAGTACAATAGCCTATCCAATGTAATTATTTATTTAGTGTCATAGAGGAGCTTGAGGAGTTAGAGAAATATAATATATGTGTGTGTGTGTGTGTGTGTGTGTGTGTGTGTGTGTGTGTGTGTGTGTGTGTGCCCCACCACAATAACCACAGCCACATCATCATCATCATCAACATCGACGGACAGCAAAAAAGCAAGCAAATGGTGTGTTTGTGTGGGCGTGCCCATATGCCCACGTGTGTGTGTGTATGTGTGCGTGTGTCTGTAGTCTCCATACCACGGTCTGGAAACAGGAGTGGAGTGAAGTGAGGAAGGGTGGTTTGTCCTGCTGGGCCAGGACTCTCTTCTCGATCATGGTACACTCCACATCATCGTCCTGAATCACCACGTCCTTCTTCAGGATCTTGACGGCGTACAGCTCCTCCGTGGGCTTCATCTCTGCCAGGATCACCTGGTACACAGGAGCACGAGAGGTCAAAGGTTAGACCGAAGGCTTCTAATAGGGTGGCTTAAGGCGGATAGTGACGCTATTAACTCAACTGTTATGTTGTTACTATGCTTACTAGTCAACTGACGCGTGGATATACTCATTTAGTCACGTTGTGCTACTTCGAGGTACGGACAGTCTGAACCGAAACGTGGCATTGCACTCATTCATTGCGTGACTCGGTTCTGTGTAAATTGTGGATGATGTGACTATGATGTGACTCACGCACACCGACAATAGACTTGGATCTGAATCAAGTTCAGATTTTGTCCGATAGATAACATCCCAGGACCTTCATTGATTTCAGAAGCCAATAAGAATAACTCAAATCACTGTGGGGAAGTTTCCCAAACACAGAACAAGCAAAGATCGACACACAAAAAAAAAACGAGATCAATGGAGAATCTTCATTTTGAAAGTGCTTTTCTGTCCAGGACTCGGCTTAATCTGTGTCCGGGAGACTACCGCTTCACCGCCTTAAAAATACAAGTCAGATCCTGGGCTCACCTTGCCGAAGCTGCCTTTCCCCAGCACGGCCAGGAAGTTGAAGTCGGTGAGTTTGACCGAGTCCAGGTTGTTAGAGGGCAGACTAGACGGGCTGTCATCTGATGGAGAGATCACCTTCTTAGTACCAGGGCCCAGCTTGGCTTTCTATGTGTGGTGAGGAGAGGGGATCAGCGTGAGACGCACACACACACACGACGCACCCACACACACACTGCTGTGCAGCCTTTTATAACACAATAGAACACCATTAAAAAAACATGTATTTAACTTTATTTAACTTTCACTTAGGAGGAGATGGAACACAGATAGACACAGAGGGTATAAAGAAAAGTAAATATGGATTTACAGAACACATGTTGAATACTCCTGACTTTGCCATTATGCTAACTCATTATGGTAAAATAACTCCCCTTTTTGTGGCATTTACAAGAAACCCTGAGGTCAAAATGTTGAAATTCATCTAAACACATTTGAATGAATTACTGTCAAACTCCCTCAGTGATAATGCATTGTCATTGGTCAATGTGCCATCCAATCAAGTATCAATCGCAACGCTAAAGTGTGTCCACTACATGCTCTTACAAAGCTTCAACCGTGCTTGGTTCAGAATCAGAGCAAGACGGTAAAACCCTCCTGGCCTCGAACACACACATGCACTAAAACACACCCGTTTTCGCACACTCTTGCGACCTCCATTTTCTCCAGAGGCCATCGATTCCATCGGTTTCCCAGGCAGTGGGAACATGGCGGTGTCACAGCAGCCTGGGTGCCATTATCATTCTTCACCCTTACTCACAGGTGTCCAATCTCTCCACACACACACACACACACACACCTCAAGAGCTTGGGCCAAATCGAGCAGCTGGCCCAGTCATGCTAAACCTGGTCCACACTACAGCTCAACCTCGTCTGTCTAGTACACTGGACAGGCTGGCAGCACATGACACACAACAATAAAAAGCTGCCCATTTGTGTAGAATATATACAATAATCCCAAAAAATTAACTGAACCAAAGACATCTGAGCCCATTGGAAATCTGTCCAATGAATTGACACGTCACCCCCCTTGGTGTTCATGGCTAGACGAGGTGTAGTAAACTGGTCAGGCGGCTTTAGTTTGGTTCATGGCGTCTGCATACAAGCCCAGATCATTCCTAGCCCCTCACCCTCTTCACGTCGCGTCGATCCGACAGGATGTGATAGACATGAGCAAAAGGTTATAGCTCCACCCTGCCCTCTGATAGGCTAGGTGAAGACTTTGCCATACTGCTTACACCTGTCCACTCCTGGCAGGTGACTATGCTACAGTGGCTAGGGGTTGTTTAGCGGGCGGGGCCTAGAAATAGCTAGTGAGGTATAGGCAGCACACTATCTGGCGAAGCAGACCACGGCACACCTATAAGCGAAGCCAACGAGAGGAAGAGACTTGCAAAAGCGGACGCACCTGAACTTTGGTTTTGTTGGCTTTGTCCTTTGCCTGCAACCACAGCAGGGGAGAGGAGAACAAAGAACGCCTGACGGCTGAGACACAGCCGTACTATCAGAAGCACTATATATAGACATGCTTTATCTCAGGAGCACAGTCGCTCAAAAGACTAAACGCATTGACAACACAGGCACATTTATTTTTCAGGAGCACTCGCTCATAACACCAAAGCACTGAAACAATTGATCTCGGGAGCACAGGTCGCTCATAACACTAACCCACTGATGCAAAGGAACACGTTATTTCAGGAGCACAGGTCGCTCATAACACTAACCCACTGATGCAAAGGAACACGTTATTTCAGGAGCACAGTGGCTCATACTGGGTTTTACAACAAAGTGCTATGGGGACATCTAGTGGTAAATGGTGGAAACTACAACTGTGGCTTTCTTACTACGTTTCTTTCTCACTAACAAAAGACAAAACAAATGCATTCAGAATCATTTTGAGTTTGTCTAGAGTGCCATTTCCTTTACAAGGGGTCAGTTTGACAAATTCCTAAGCAAAGGTCAAAGACCTCAAACTGACACTATGAAATATAGGGTCTAAAACCATAAACCAGCATGTCATAAATGATGTGTTTCATGATAACTTTATGTAATGATACAGAATACATTCAGAAAGTATTCCGACCCCTTGAATTTTTCCAGATTCCAGATGGTTGTCCTTCTGGAAGGTTCTCCCATCTCCACAGAGGAACTCTAGAGCTCTGTCAGAGTGATCATCGGGTTCTTGGTCACCTCCCTGACCAAGGCCCCTCTCTCCCAACTGCTTAGTTTGGCCGGGCGGCCAGCTCTAGGAAGAATCTTGGTGGTTTCAAACTTTTTCTATTTAAGAATGATGGAGGCCACTGTGTTTTTGGGGACCTTCAATGCTGCAGAAATATTTTGGTACCTTTCCCCAGATCTGTGCCTCGACACAATCCTGTCTCGGAGCTCTACGTACAATTCCTTCGACCTCATGGTTAACTTTTTTGCTCTGACATGCACTGTCAACTGTGGGACCTGATATAGACAGGTGTGTGCCTTTCCAAAACATGTCCAATCAATTGAATTTACCACAGGTGGACTCCAATCAAGTTGTTTAAACATCTCAAGGAGGATCAATGGAAACAGGATACACCTGAGCTCAATTTGGAGTCTCACAGCAAAGGGTCTGAAATGTAAATAAGATATTTCTGTTCTTTATTTGTAATAAATTTGCTAAAAGAAAAAAAAGAAAACTGTTTTCACTTTGTCATTATGGGGTATTGTGTGTAGATCGATGAGGAAAATAAGGCTGTAACGTAACAAAATGCGGAGAAAGGGAAGGGGTCTGAATACTTTCTGAATGCCCTGTAAACTGCACTGTATTCGATTCAATGCACCTCCAATGCAATGCATTTTAAAACCTGGCTTGATTACTGCCCTCTTGTAGATAAGCGATGAACAAACGTGAGAGAAATCAACTCCTCAAGTCAAAGTTTGTTGGTTGCGTACACAGTTTAGCAGATGCGTTAGCTAGCGGGTCCAACGAAATGCTCGTGTTGATAAAGACATAGTAAAAGCCACGTTATGGCCCTAGAAACTAACTGTGCTGTCCATCCTTGTATTGACCTCTCATTGCTATAGGCACACAGCTTAAACTTCCACCCTTGTACTGCTCTAGTATAGAACAAGCAGCCAAAAATAACCTATAGGCCAAAAAGGAGGAAGATAAAAAATAAATATGACCAGATAGTGATGAGAAATAAAAAAAAAACAGACAAAAAGTTTGATGACAGACAGATGTACATCATAGACAGACAGACAGATGTACATCATAGACAGACAGACAGATGTACATCATAGACAGACAGACAGATGTACATCATAGACAGACAGACAGATGTACATCATAGACAGACAGACAGTACACAGAAAGACATGGATGGGAAATCTTTACTAACAATCTCCTTCCAACCAGTTATCGCCCAAGGGGGAGTCCCCGATTCCCACCCCCTATATCCCCACCCGCTTTCCCTGTGCCTAGTCCATCCAGGTTAGGTGTACGTGGCTGCAGTATATACACAGACACCCGGCTACACAGTCGAGGGAGGAATAGGAGTGAGAGGTCCAGTTGGTGGAGCACGGCGCTTCCAACGCCAGGGTTGTGGGTTCGACTCCCATGGGGGACCAGTAGGGGGAAAAAAGATTGAAAATGTCTTCACTCACTACTGTCAGTAACTCTGGATAAGAGCATCTGCTAAAGGACCAAAACACGAAGAGTAGTACAGAAGAGGTGGAGGACTAATAAAGAGGGGGAAAAAGAGATAAGGGAGAGAAGGAGAAGAACAGAGTGTGTTTGTGTATGTGGGTGGTGGGGTTGGCTGCAATGTCCCTGTAATGAACAGGCACTGAAACATGTGTCCATCGTCCTACACTTCTGTCCTTGGGGTCTGCAGAGGTTAAGGCCTGTTTTCCTATTGGATGATATGAGGAATTCGCCCTGTGGGACACTTGTATTTTCAGCATATTGTATTTGTATACTGTCCTATTTTATTGTGGAAGGAGCCTACCTGTACGTACACAGTACCAGAAACGCTATCTTTGTAGAGAATAACATTTATATAAAAGCAAAGAAACATACAATTGTATTGTAGGACAATTTTCAGTCACATTTCCCTTCCAGCATGACAGCTTTTCACTTGGTTTTCTCAACACTAGACGAGGCTATTTACAGCTCAAGACAATGATTTACGAGAGCAATTCCTGCCATCTGATGGCTCTTGTTCTTGTGCTAATTCCAACCCCACACTGAGAACAAATTGTTAGTAAACTGGATCTATTTGCAGTAGCCTTAAACCACGTACAAATGATCAGAGCAGAAGAGAGTGAGAAAGCGAGTGATTGGACACAAAAGAGGAAGACAAAAGAGGAACAGAGGCAAGGAAAGGAGACAGCGGATGGGAGGACGGGAGCGAGGAGAGGAGAGATACCTTTAGGAAGTGATAGTTAATTTGGCAATCCTGGAAGAGAGGGAGAGAGACGGGGGGGGAAAGGGAGGAGAGAAACTCAGGCATTAGATTTGACAAGACAAAGGGTGGGCATCTAGAGGTCTCACAGAGCACAGATGAGAGATGAGGAAGTGTTACGCTAAGGGAGAAAAAGGAAGAGAGAGAGGGGCAGGCAGAAAGAGAGAAGGGCAGGCAGAGCGTGAGAGTGAGGAGGGAGACAGGGGAAGAGCGATAGGGAGAGACCGGAAGAGAGAGAGAAAGAGAAAGCTATTTTCTTAGACCAAACTTGTCTCAGTCAGACAGACACAGTAGTAGCTGTAAACAACAACAGGAAGTGACCTCAGCCCATTAACCCCAAACCTCTTGTGCATACCAGCCAAAGCGAGAATGATCTTTTACAATGCACCTACATTTGTGAAAGACATGGAAGAATATAATGCCACACATACCAACCTTAAGATATCTTGTCAGTGGGCCACAGAAATAGACTCTAACCCCTCCATCCCTCCACTCTAACCCCTCCACTCTAACCCCTCCACCCCTCCACTCTAATCCCTCCACTCTAACCCCTCCACCCTAACCCCTCCATCCCTCCACTCTAACCCCTCCATCCCTCCACTCTTACCCCTCCACAATAACCCCTCCATCCCTCCACTCTATCGCTCCACTCTAACCCCGCCACCCCTCCACTCTAACCCCTCCATCCCTCCACTCTAACCCCTCCATCCCTCCACTCTAACCCCTCCACAATAACCCCTCCATCCCTCCACTCTAATCGCTCCACTCTAACCCCTCCACTCTAATCCCTCCACTCTAATCCCTCCACTCTAACCCCTCCACCCTAACCCCTCCATCCCTCCACTCTAACCCCTCCATCCCTCCACTCTTACCCCTCCACAATAACCCCTCCATCCCTCCACTCTAATCCCTCCACCCCTCCACTCTAACCCCTCCATCCCTCCACTCTTACCCCTCCACAATAACCCCTCCATCCCTCCACTCTATCGCTCCACTCTAACCCCGCCACCCCTCCACTCTAACCCCTCCATCCCTCCACTCTAACCCCTCCATCCCTCCACTCTAACCCCTCCACAATAACCCCTCCATCCCTCCACTCTAATCCCTCCACCCCTCCACTCTAACCCCTCCATCCCTCCACGCTAACCCCCTCATCCCTCCACGCTAACCCCTCATCCCTCCACTCTAACCATCCATACCACCACTCTAACCCCTCCATAATAACCCATCCATCCCTCCACAATAACCCCTCCATCCCTCCACAATAACCCCTCATCCCTCCACAATAACCCCTCCATCCCTCCACAATAACCCCTCCATCCCTCCACTCTAACCCCTCCACCCCTCCACTCTAACCCCTCCATGCTAACCCCTCCATCCCTCCACTCTAACCCCTCCACTAAAACCCCTCCATCCCTCCACTCTAACCCCTCCATCCATCCACGCTAACCCCTACATTCCTCCACGCTAACCCCTCCATCCCTCCCCGCTAACCCCTCCATCACTCCACGCTAACCCCTCCATGCTAACCCCTCCATCCCTCCACGCTAACCCCTCCATCCCTCCACGCTAACCCCTCATCCCTCCACGCTAACCCCTCATCCCTCCACTCTAACCCCTCCATCCCTCCACTCTAACCCCTCCATCCCTCCACTCTAACCCCTCCACTAAAACCCCTCCATCCCTCCACTCTAACCCCTCCATCCATCCATGCTAACCCCTACATTCCTCCACGCTAACCCCTCCCCGCTAACCCCTCCATCCCTCCACGCTAACCCCTCAATGCTAACCCCTCCATCCCTCCACGCTAACCCCTCCATCCCTCCACAATAACCCCTCCATCGCTCCACTCTACCCCCTCCATCCCTCCACCCGAACTCCTCCATCCCTCCACTCTAACCCCTCCATGCTAACCCCTCATCCCTCCACGCTAACCCCTCATCCCTCCACTCGAACCCCTCCATCCCTCCACTCTAACCCCTCCACAATAACCCCTCCATCCCTCCACTCTAACCCCTCCATCCCTCCACTCTACCCCTCCATCCCTCCACTCTAACTCCTCCAACCCCTCCACTCTAACTCCTCCATCCCTCCACTCTAACTCCTCCATCCCTCCACTCTAACTCCTCCATCCCTCCACTCTAACTCCCCCATCCCTCCACTCTAACCCCCCCATCCCTCCACTCTAACCCCCCCATCCCTCCACTCTAACCCCTCCATCCCTCCACTCTAACCCCTCCACTCTAACCCCTCCATCCCACCACTCTAACCCCTCCATCCCACCACTCTAACCCCTCCATCCCACCACTCTAACCCCTCCATCCCTCCAAGTGATAATGACACACAGTACACTAGTGTTCATCTGAGGAAGTTCCCAGTCATACTTCATCAGCAAGACTAGCCACCCAGAGGGCCCTGCTGGGTACACGGTGTGATGTCTGTGGCCCCAGGCCGAGTCTGCACTCAACATGACGGAGAGGTGTACGGGCCATGGATGGGTCAAGCTATTCATCAATACTGTAGTCTCGTTACTGTTAACAGGCTCTGTCTATTGGACAAGGCTCAGTCAAAATATAACACAAGGCCATCAGCTGTGTCTACCTGATGAAACCAAAGGACAACACAAGAGTAACTGAAAGAAAATAAATAACAGCTCGAGAATGAAAACCTAATGCAGAGGTGGTTTGAGAACAAAATAAATAACATACTCAATATACTTTCAAATGACTAAAACCAAATGGAAACTGGGTAGAAATGATAATCAACCTATATACATACAGTTTCTCAACTATCCAGCTCTCTAACAATCACTAGACAGTCACGGAGCATCGAAGATTCCAAAAAAGAACATTTTTACGACGGCAAGGAAATGTAACATATTTTCACTGCGGCCTTCCGTTAATGACTGAATGTGGCCTCAGGGCCAAAATGAGTTTGACATTAATGCCCGTAAGACAAGTGGTGGATATCTTTCTATCCATATCATTCAATCAATTATGGAGCTTTTGGAATATAGTTCATTCAAATATAAACTAAAAATGATATTCTCAGGAGTAACGAACAAATCCTTCCTGCCCAAATCCATGTTCGTGCTGTTGAAGTAGCAGCTTTACAGTGACACCGGTCTGAGTCACCCCTGATTCTAGAACAGCGGGGGTCAAAGGTTAATCCCTACCATATTCTATAAGCCTGTATCTACAAAGCTGGATATACTATTGTCTTGGAGGACGAGAAAAAGACCACCGCACCTTCGAGCCACCCAGAATAATTAATAACGAGACAGCCTCTCATTGGGCGCCTGGAGACAGACGAGCGGCACAACAGAGTTTTAATTAACAGCCCTGTTTCCATGGAGAATCCATGGCCCTTTCATGTCCAGATTCTCCGGGACACACAGTGCTTACGGTCTGGAGGGGCATGGTGGCCATCTTGAAATGCAAACATATTTGTCATGGAGAAGGGCCAAATTCAATTATGCCAGTTTAATGTGGTTGTGGAGTGGCTTTGGTAGAAGCTCAAGGACTTAATATGATGAGTTCACTTAGTCACGGTCACAAACATAACATGTGGATATAACCAGGAAAAAACACACACGCGTTACTGAATAAAACGGAAGTCATTCATACAAACTAACAGGCATACAAAGAGACGTATCACGACGTGTAATAACAATCACAGAATGTTCGATGAAAAGCAGGATGGGCTACAGTAACCAACGATTATTCGGATAATATGTCCTCCAGTCTGGTCTCTGAGGCCTCACCTCAAACTTCTGTCGGAGCTCCTCGTTCCCGTCATCCTCCTCTGAGATGGGCACGTTGTAGAACTCGCCCTCCTCTTGGTTCAACATCTTGTACCTGAGAGAGAGAGAAAAAGAGAGAGAGAAAAAGAGAGCGAAAGAGAGCATTCATATTTCAATTATGATTGTTTACAAAAACAACATTATGGATGTGAATCCAAGCCCATGGACTTTCTGAGACCCAGCTTGCTATTTATAGTGCAGTCGATAAGCGTTAAAAGTAACAGAATGTTTCTAAGAGCCAGCATAAAAACATCCCAACAGCCTATAAAACCCAGAAAGAGATGTTATAACCAGAGACAAAAAGCTAGGTATGGAGCGGCCATTAGTTGACGTCTCTGCATTCCTCCCTCCCTCCCTCCCTGCATCACCTCAACCCTCTGTCCCTCTCTAACCTCCGGATTCCTACCCACTTGGCCCAGACACATAGTTCATTACAAAGCAATAGTCCCTCTGGCTCCAGTGCATTGGGCCAGAATGATCCGTGTGTTGGCGGCGCTCATGAAACACATCACTATTTATGACTCACAGAGATCAGATGGCACCTCAAAGGGCACTGAGCTGTGGAGATAAAGTTCACTGTTGCTGTTGTGATTAATGATCGGTTGGCACCAGACTGAGATATAAGGGACCACAACGCCAAGAGGCTCTGTGATGATGACCAACAATGACATGGAAATGCAGGTAAGTTGAGAAGAAGGGACTTACATCCGAAAGATAATCTTGATTTATCACTGCACTTTTCAGATAGAAATCGCTATAAAAAAATATCAGATTACAGCTGTGATTGCTTCAAACGGATAAAACAGGATCAATTAAATTAATGTTCATTAAGATCCCTTCTTCGCTATTAACTTAATGACTGCTACTCTTCCGGCAGTCTACAAAAACACAACACAAAAAAATGTGTGTTGCCATGCTCTCTGTAATTATTGGGACAGTGAAGCAGGACATATACATTTTTGGCTTTATACTACAAAAGTCTGGATTTGAAATGAAAACAATGATGATGAAGTTAAAGTGCAGACTGTAAGCTTTAATTTGAGGGTATCGTCATCGATATCGAACCGTTTAGAAATTACAGCACTTTTTGTACATAGTGCATCCGTTTTAGGGGAGCAAAAGTATTGGGACAAATTCTGAATGAATCGTCAATAATGATGAGTGAGAAAGTTACACAAGTATTATACCCCCAAGACACGCTAACCTCTCATCATTACATTAACTGCGGAGGTGAGCTCAGTCATTTAAACTCAGGTTTCACAACTCCTGACATTTAATCCTAGTCAAAATGCAATGTCTTCACGGTTAGTTAAGATCACCACCTTATTTTAAGAATGAGAAATGTCAGAATAATAGTAGAGAGAATGATTTATTTCAGCTTTTATTTCTTTCATCACATTCCCAGTGGGTCAGAAGTTTATATACACTCAATTAAATTGTTTAGCTTGGGACAAACGTTTCGGGAAGCCTTCCACAAGCTTCCCACAATAAGTTGGGTGAATTTTTGTCCATTCCTACTGACACAGCTGGTGTAACTGAGTCAGGTTTGCAGGCCTCCTTCCTCGCACAAGCTTTTTCAGTTCTGCCCACAAATGTTCTATAGAATTGAGGTTAGGGCTTTGTGATGGACACTCCAATACCTTGACTTTGTTGTCCTTAAGCCATTTTCCACAACTTTGGAAGGATGCTTGGGGTCATTGTCCATTTGGAAGATCCATTTGCGACCAAGCTTTAACTTCCTGACTGATGGCTTGAGATGTTGCTTCAATATATCCACGTAATTTTCCTACCTCATGATGCCATCAATTTTGTGAAGTGCACCAGTCCCTCCTGCAGCAAAGCACCCCTAAAAGATGATGCTGCCCACCCCCGTGCTTCACGGTTGGGATGGTGTTCTTCGGCTTGCAAACCTCCCCTTTTTCCTCCAAACATAACGATGGCAAATTATGGCCAAACAGACCAGAGGACATCCTACAAAAAGTACCATCTTTGTCCCCATCTGCAGTTGCAAACCGTAGTCTGGCTTTTTTATGGCGGTTTTGGAGCAGTGGCTTCTTCCTTGCTGAGCAGCCTTTTACGTTATGTCGATATAGGACTCGTTTTACTGTGGATATAGATACTTTGTACCTGTTTCCTCCAGCATCTTCACAAAGTCCTATGCTGTTGTTCTGAGATTGATTTGCACTTTCGCACCAAAGTACGCTCATCTGTAGGAGACAGAACACGTCTCCTTCCTGAGCGGTATGACGGCTGCATCGTCCCATGGTGTTTATACTTGTGTACTATTGTTTGTACAGATACACGTGGTACCTTCAGGCATTTGAAAATTGCTCCCAAGGATGAACCAGGTCTACAATTCTTTTTCTGAGGTTTTGGCTGATTTCTTTTGATTTTCCCATGATGTTAAGCAAAGAGTTTGAAGGTATGCCTTGAAATACATCCATAGGTACACTTCCAATTGACTGAAATTATGTCAATTAGCCTATCAGAAGCTTCTAAAGCCATGACATTTTCTGGAATTTTCCAAGCTGTTTAAAGGCACAGTCAACTTAGTGTATGTAAACTTCTGAACTTGTGATACAGTGACTTAATCTGTCTGTAAACTATTGTTGGAAAAATGACTTGTGTCATGCACAAAGTATATGTCCTAACCGACTTGCCAAAACTATAGTTTGTTAATTAACAAGAAATTTGTGGAGTGGTTGAAAAACAAGTTTTAATGACTCCAACCTAAGTGTATGTTAACTTCCGACTTCAACTGTAAGTGAATTTGTCCCGATACTTTTGCTCCCCTAAAATGGAGGTACAAAAAGTGCTGTAATTTCTAAACGGTTCATCCGGTACAGATGAAAATCCCTTTAAATTAAAGCTGACAGTCTGCACTTTAACCTCATAGTCATTGTTTGATTTTAAATCCAAAGTTCTGAAGTAAAGAGCCAAAAGAAGAAATAAAGCACTGTCCCAATAATTATGGCGGGCACTACATATTCCCTACCAGATAGAGGAACACTGCATTGGAATGTCATCTAATGTTATACTTACCAACCACACACAGGAGATTTGATCAGCTCTGACACGCCGAAGGACAGGGAGCCCATGAAGTCGTTCCTGGTAGTACGGTCCCAGTCCCACACCTCCACAGACAGCCTGCGGTCCTTATCTGTAGCCTTCAGCTTGCTGGAATAACACACAGACATATGTACAGTGTTAATGATAATGACTACATTACCCATAATACACAAATGTGAAAGGGGCCTAACATTGTGCCCAGGGGTACACCTCAACTCACAATGTAAAAGACTCATTCCAGGTGGGATTGAGGTTGGCGAGGATGGTCTTGGTCTTCTTCTTGGTCTCATTCTTGGGATCTGGGATGAGCTTGAGCTTGACGTAAGGATCAGACGAGCCGTTGGGGTCCATGGGGATCAGATTTCGACCTTCGCCCACTGATGGAGAAACAACACAGAGGGAAAAGGTTGATTTTGAACTAATACAGGTGACATCATTTCTTGTACAGTGGTATACTTTGAGAGGAGTTAGTGTGTTCTTTAAAGTTGCCTTGTAACAGCATGATGGATTTAATAATGGGCATGGAAATTCAACAATTAGGATATTTTATAAAAAATAACCCATATGTAGACAGCATAGAAACCTGCTAGAGATGGTTATACAGTATGTATATTGTTGTTACTATTTCAGTAGTACCAGCCTCTCCGTCTCCCTCCTTGTGGTCCTGTGTTTAGCCATGTTCAGCAAACTGTGCACAGACACCAGGGACATTTGCACCCCATTAGCACTCTGGCTCCCAGAGCCATGGAACACAGCCAACCACTTTACATTATGCAGGGAATCGCCACGGAGACCGAGCCACTGAACGCCTGCCTGGCCAGGCAAGCCCTTAAGCCCAGGAGACAGCTTCTCATGTGGTCCTGTCAATCAAATGCTGGCCCTGACATAAGGGATTGTTGATAATAATGCTAGATTGACCTTTGACCCAGAACGAGAGCAGATAAGCTACTAGAGTAAAACTGCATAATGGATGCCATTTTGTCATGCTGTGTTGATAGGGTAGAGTAATAGACTAGTCTTTATTATCTCAGATGGGCAAATCATTTTGCAGCACATAGTAAAAACACAATGAACACGATAATAAATACACACAAAAACTATATACAGAGGTTTACATACACCTTAGCCATGTACATTTAAACTCAGTTTTCACAATTCCTGACATTTAATCCTAGTAAAAATTCCCTGTCAGTTAGTATCACCACTTTATTTTAAGAATGTGAAATGTCAGAATAATAGTAGAGAGAATGATTTATTTCAGCTTTTATTTCTTTCATCACATTCCCAGTGGGTCAGAAGTTGACATACACTCAATTAGTATTTGGTAGCATTTCCTTTAAATTGTTTAACTTGGGTCAAACATTTCAGTTAGCCTTCTACAAGCTTCCCACAATAAGTTGGGTGAATTTTGGTCCATTCCTCCTGACAGAGCTGGTGTAACTGAGTCAGGTTTTTAGGTCTCCTTGCTCGCACATGCTTTTTCAGTTCTGCCCACAAATTTTCTATAGAATTGAGGTCAGGGCTTTGTGATGGACACTCCAATTCCTTGACTTTGTTGTCCTTAAGCCATTTTGCCACAACTTTGGAAGTATGCTTGGGGTCATTGTCCATTTGGAAGACCCATTTGCGACCAAGCTTTAACGTCCTGACTGATGTCTTGAGATGTTGCTTCAATATATCCACACAATTTTCCTCCCTCATGATGCCATCTATTTTGTGAAGTGCACCAGTCCCTCTTGCAGCAAAGCACCCCCACAACATGATGCTGCCATTGCTCCCAAGGATGAACCAGGCACAGGTACACCTCCAATTGACTCAAATGATGTCAATCAGCCTATCAGAGGCTTCTAAAGCCATGACATCATATTCTGGAATTTTCCAAACTGTTTAAAGGCACATTCAACTTAGTGTATGTAAACGTCTGACCCACTGGAATTGTGATACAGTGAATTATAAGTGAAATAATCTGTCTGTAAACAATTGTTAGTAAAATGACTTGTGTCATGCACAAAGTAGATGTCATAACCAACTAGCCAACACTATAGTTTGTTAACAAGAAATTTGTGGAGTTGTTGAAAAAACAGTTTTAATAACTCCAACCAAAGTGTATGTAAACTTCCAACTTCAACTGTATACAGCATTGTGTACACAGGAAGTAGACCTCGTACCAGGCATGAATAGTCAGTCCATACCGAACAGTAGAGAACTACAGCTTATTGAGAAAGCTGACAGCAGCTGGCATGAAGGAGAGTTTTGACCTGTTAGTTCTACACTTAGAGAGCCTGTATCTGCGCTTTGAGAGAAGCAACAGAATTTCAGCAAACAGGGGATGTTGGGAGTCCCAACTAATAAATATTAATAGAAACTGTAAGCTATAGTAATTTATATTAAGCTATAGCAGTTATATTACCTAAATGCATTTTCAACTATAAGTAATTATATTTCCCTCACAACACCAAACGTATTGAAAATTAAACCATAACCTATAACCTACGAGCCACTGATATATATATATATACATATCTATATACAGAACAAAGGGACTACAGTTTTGCCTGGGATTGTCATATGAGAGTGAATTAAGTTACGAGACAATTCAATAAGCCTTGTGCAAATAAGCTTTAAACTTGCTTCCGTCTGTCCCTCCCGCTTGCACCTGTGCTAGGGGATTCGTCTCGTTTGGATAGCGGGTGATGCAGTATGCTGTCAGAGGTGAGAGAGGGCTGGAGGGGGAGGACACCTCATTGGGAGAGACAGGGGATCGTACCAAATGTCTCCCTATGCTTTACATCGTGCACGACTTTAGACCAGAGACATATAGGGGGTGGGTTTGCCATTTGGGACTTAAAGCAGAAGCTATTCTTCCTTTGGTCCAAACAGGGTTAAAACAATTACATCCGAGCCGCAGCCTACATCATAAATAAAACAATTACATCAGAACAGCAGCCTACACCATACCAAACATTATTACATCCCATCGCTGCCACCAAATGTCATCCCTGGCAGGACAATGCATATATGAGGAGATGGATAACCACAAGCAGACAAACATATTAGCAACAAGGCTAACTCGGACCTAACCTGCTAACGGAACTAGGCTGGAAATGGGGGATAATGTGTTGAAGCTAGGATGCGTCTCAAAATGGCTTTCTCAAATGGCACCTTATTCCCAAATAGGGTGAACTACTTTTTACCAGAGCCCTATAGTCCCTGGTCAAAAGCAGTGCACTATATAGGGAATAGGATCCCATTAGAGACAGCCATAGAGTCATTCTAGCCTACACTTGGCTAGGTAAGGAACCTGATCCTCCCCTCGAAAGCATGCGCTTTGTCATTTTAGCATAACTCTTTGTCATGCAATACTGACAGTAGGTGAACTATGAAGATAGTGATGTGTCTTGATATCTGCTTCTAATGTGTGACCTGGGAATGAACTCATTCACCTGCAAAACCTAATGAGAATACATGGGAACCACAGTTTTCTAAATACCAATAAATGATTGCATCCCCGTACACACATACTGTGTGAACATACAATGTACAGATATATTCAATAGGCTTATGTTTATACTATAGTTTAATTGGTATAAATACAACACACAACACATCCGTATAGGTCCAAGGTAAAATACTCCAAATGTACAGGTGACCAATGACCATACCTTTCTCAAAACACTATCTCTTAACGGACGCGACTTTAACTGTCCCAATACAAAAGGTTAGGTTTTGAATATTTAAAAAACGGTTCCAAATAAAGGTGTAGGCAAAGCGCTAGTAGCCAAGTGACCTTTGAATGATGGCCTTAAGTTTTGACAGCGTGGGCGGGGAGACAGCAGCATGATACTACCTGACTGGACTCTGGCGTGTGGACTACGTGAGTGTGTGTGAGCGTGCTTGTGTGTAGAACCAACTCCAGCAAAAAGTGATTTAACTGCTGGTGTATAAACCCCCTTTGTCACGCGTGCCCAGACAATAATATTGTTAACTCAAATTTGAGCAAACCCTCCGTTTTCTCTTTAAAAATGAAACTCAATTTCCACTAGCAGCCAGTAGGAGGAACCCTCGATTCTCCAACAGAATGTCTTGTCTGTCTGTCTGCGCTGCGTGCATCTGACTCTGCTATCATAACAGCTGTACAACATGCTACCTACCACCTGACGAGCAGCACACAATACACGTAGACTTATCTGGATGGAATTACAGTTGTTATTGTATAATCTACAGTACTGAATTGTAATATACAGTAACGGTCAAAAGTTTTACAACACCTACTCATTCAAGGGTTTTTATTTTGACTATTTTCTACATTGTAGAATAATAGTGAAGACATCAAAACTATGAAATAACACATATGGAATCACGTAGTAACCAAAAACAAGCGATAAACAAATCAAAATATTTTTTTATTTGAGATTCTTCAAATTGACACACTCTTGGGATTCTCTCAACCAGCTTCACCAGGAATGATTTTCCAACAGTCTTGAAGGAGTTCCCACATATGCTGAGAACTTGTTGGCTGCTTTTCCTTCACTCTGCAGTCCGACTCATCCCAAACCATCTCAATTTGGTTGAGGTCGGGGGATTGTGGAGGCCAGGTCATCTGATGCAGCACTCCATCACTCTCCTTCTTGTTAAAATAGCCCTTACACAGCCTGGAGGTGTGTTGGGTCATTGTCCTGTTGAAAAGCAAATGATAGTCTCACTAAGCGCAAACCAGGTGGGATGGCGTATCGCTGCAGAATGCTGTGGCAACCATGCTGGTTAAGTGTGCCTTGAATTCTAAATAAATCACAGACCGTGTCACCAGCAAAGCACACTGACACCATCACACCTCCTCCTCCATGCTTAACGGTAGAAAATACACACGCAGACATCATCAGTTCACCCACACCCCGTCTCACAAAGACATGGCGGTTGGAACCAAAGATCTCCAATTTGGTCCAGACCAGAGAACAAATTTCCACCGGTCTAATGTCCAGTGCTCGTGTTTCTTGGCCCAAGCAAGTCTTTTCTTCTTATTGGTGTCCTTTAGTAGTGGTTTCTTTGCAGCAATTTGACCATGAAGGCCTGATTCACATGGTCTCCTCTGAACAGTTGATGTCGAGATGTGTCTGAATGTGTCTGATGTGTCTCTGAAGCATTAATTTGGGCTGCAATTTCTGAGGCTGGTAACTCTCATGAACGTATCCTCTGCAGCAGAGGTAACTCATTCCTGTGGCGGTCCTCATGAGAGCCAGTTTCATCACAGCACTTGATGGTTTTTGCGACTGCACTTAAAGAAACGTTCAAAGTTCTTGACATTTTCCATATTGACTGACCTTCATGTCTTAAAGTAATGATGGACTGTCATTTCTCATTTGAGCTGTTCTTGCCATAATATGGACTTGATAATTTACCAAATAGGACCATCTTCTGCTTACCCACCCAACCTTGTCACAACACAACTGATTGGCTCAAATGCATTAAGAGGGCACACCTGTTAATTGAAATGCATTCCAGGTGACTACCTCATGAAAAAGCTTTGAATGAGTATGTGTTCTAAATCTTTGGACCGGCAGTGTATGTGCATATAAGCCTTATTTTAGTGGACTGACACATTGGTTGTGCATCACACGACTCCGACAATTCTATCTCCTACAAGTCTACAAGAGTATCTCCTACAAGTCTGTGTGTGTGTGTCAGTCAGTGACTGAGTCCTCATTGACACACTGGGACATGAAAAGGCCTCAACGCCACCATTACCTTGGATACCAGAGTCTCGAGGACAGTCTCCTTATAAAAAGTGCCTTGGATTCAGAAGAACAGGCACTTGTTACGTGATTAATGCAGCCCTCATCTGAGTGGGTGCGGTATTATTGAGTGATAGACGGAGATAACAGAAGAACTGAGTCAGACAGAGCTGTGTTGGTTAGAACCGTTCTCTTTTCAGACCCTTTTTCTCTTTCAGCACATTGGATTGTACCAAATCACATCATATCATATTCTGCACACACATACTGTATGTAGCAGATGTTATTGCGGGTGTAGCGAAATGCTTGTGTTCCTCGCTCCAACAGCGCAGTAGTATCTAACAATAGACAACAATACACACAAATCTAAAAGTAAAAATGAAGAAATATAGAAATATTGCAGGAGTTTTGCGACTAATCTGCAGTTGTCCATACAGCACGCATCTTTGTCCATTGGTCCTAAATCCAACGGAACTGACACACAGAGACATTAGAATGTGAAGTCAAACATAAAGAGCTCAGGGAGTGACCACTGTCCGAACGACTGGGCTGGTTAACGGGGGATCATTTGAGCTTTGAGGACACAAAGTTGTTGTTCTGAAACCATCGGAAGAGGGGGCGGGTATGTTAGCCAGTCACCAGGTTAACAGGGGTGGGGGGTGTCAAAGGGAGGGAGGGGAAAAGGGTGCGTGTGTGTGTTAGAGGGGCGAGAGAGAGAAACAGATGGTTGTGGGTGTATACATTCAGACACAAAAACTCCCATATCTATCCAAAACAAAGGTTAAATAAATAACAGTCTGTTTGCGTACGAGTTTGTGTGTGTGAGTGTACATGTATGTGAGTGAGTGTGTATGGTTATGAGTGTATGAACTTTCTAGTATGTGATTCTATCCCTGTGTGTGTGTGTGTGTGTGTGTGTGTGTGTGTGTGTGTGTGTGTGTGTGTGTGTGTGTGTGTGTGTGTGTGTGTGTGTGTGTGTGTGTGTCTCTTCAGCACAGTGTGACAGGTGTGGAACAGGGAGTGTCATCTGGCGACAGCAATCCCTGACTGGTGTAGAGTCGTGCGGCTCAACGGCAAAGAGAGAGAGAGAGAGAGAGAGAGAGAGAGAGAGAGAGAGACTGGGAAAGTGGTGCTCAGTAGAGAGCCAGGCAGCCGGGCCAGCCACGGAATACCAATGACATGGCTGCCTGTTGGAAGTCTCTGCCAGGAGAGAACCAGCCCAGCCACAAAGTTCAGCTGCTCGGTTCTCTGTCTGGGAGCCCCACTGAGGAGTCAGGGTGTGTGCGTGTGTGCATGCATTTGACTCTGTGTGTGTGTGTGTGTGTGTGTTGCAGGTGAGAAAGCGTGGATTTCAGTTTCCATGCACATGTCTTTGAAGCAACAAACTACAATAACCTATTATAAACTACTATACATATATTGCCTGGTGTCTTTCGACTAAAAAGCGCCTTCAATAGAGATTGTCCAATCAGCCTGCCTTTCAGTCCAGGACTAAGGCTTTGTCTGTGTCTGGCCTTAGGCGTGGTCCCCATGGCATCGTACAGAGAGCCACAGAGTGTGAAGGTTGTGATTATAGGAGTGAAGGCTGGCTGGCTGTGGGACTAGGGTGTGGGCTTAGATACAATAACTCCTCTGTGGCAGTTGGCTGCTTGCCCTCTTCTGGGTTTCTGTAGACTTTTTAAATACACGCCCACTGTGTCTACTGTACACATTCTGTATATTGGATAGCAGGTCTGTTTTATGACAGTGGAGTCAGTGGGAGCAGTAGTGTCGGGGTGGACGGCTGTGGTGCTGTATAGGAAATCTTCTGGTATAGGCTGGGACTGTTTTGGGTTACACACTGCCCCCTGTCTTTGGAGGTGTGATTTATTAGGTCAGATGGGTAATAAAGGTGCAATATGAGGTTCAGTGACCTCATATTTGTGTCCGTAGCCACAACGGTCACAGCCATCACCGCCGTCAACATCGTAATCACCGCCAACAGCGTCACCACCACCACCATCTAGGGAATTCCTCATTTGCCTGCAGTGTTTCTACGAACAAACCCCATGATTTAATCATCACCCCATACACTCCAACCAGGCTCGTTCTGAATCACAGGAACGCAATCAGGATTTTATTTCATTCCTACGCCTGGTTATTACAGCTGATGACTCACAGACCCTGCCCACTACGGTGCCCTGCTAGGGTCATTACCAACAACAGTGAAGTATTTAGTGGAGATGGAAAACATTAGCATAAGGAAAAAAACTGCTGGCCTCATGGAGGGAAATACTCTGCCAATTTATACTGGCACTAAGTAAATTGAATCCACATAACAGACTACGTGGGAGTGGGAGGGGTAATGGAATGCAGGCAATGGTTGCATCCCAAATGGCACCCTATTCCCTACATAGTGCACTACTTTTTGTATGCATCCCAAAATGGCACCCTATTCCCTGGTCAAAAGTAGTGCACTATGTAGGGAATAGGGTGCCATTTTGGGAAGCAGGCCCCGTTTCAGCTTCTCTTTGTTGACTAGAAAAGACAGCACTATGGATCCTGAGAGCAAGTGCTGTATAATACAGAGCAAAATCTGATTGGTTGTAAAATGTGATTGACAGCTCACAAAGGCCCGTCGGCCAAGCTGGACAGAATTTCTTCAGCATTCGTGACAGAAAAGGCAGAGGACTATTGAATGCAGAATATGGTTTTCTGTATGCAGGGGGAAGCAAAGCCGTGGATATGGCATTGATAGCCAAGGGTGGTAGACCCAACATTCACCTTTGCACAGTTCTACAACATCTGACAAAACGTGCTATTGACTAGACAGCGGTAGAGCTAACACTCCCGAACTGCCAACACATGTCAATCTTCCTGCCACTTGTCTAGTATTACCTCAGAGAAACTACCGAACGACGTCTGCCATGTAACATATTCTGATGCCACGTCAATCACGCTGCCTTGAGTCTGACAGTGCACCCGTGGCTTCTATATCATGTTACGAATCAGAGATCGAAAGACTCGGGAGAGACAGAACACAGGAAAGCTGCCATTGTGAATAAAAAAATAATAATGAGGTCGCGAAAAGACAATTAGAACAAGAGGAGAATGAGGCCCAGTTCCATTATAATTTCAGGGACTGAAAGTGAGAAAGAACAGTGGGATGAGGCATAACGACATCCAAAAGAGAGTGATGGATGGAAAGGGGAGCAAAAAAGAGAGACAAAAGGCAAGATGGAGAGAGTGGGAAAGACAACTAAAAAAAGCAGGAGATTGAAACGTGTTTAACCAAAAAGAGGGAAGCAGATCCCGAAAGAGCCTGGGGATGAGGGGATGGTTCTAGATGAGGTTTTGCAGAGCCGATCCGTGAGTCAGAGCAATTACACCTTTCATCCACACACGACTAACAGGTCAAATAAATACACAATGAGTAACGATACCAGTACAGAGCACAAAACCAAACATGCACACAGACAGACCGATATCGGTCTGGTCTGTATTCATGTTTTTATGGGTTTGTTTGTCTGAGTGTGTGTTTATGAGTATTTGTCAGTCTCTGTGTGCATCACTCTGAGCCAACCAAATCTCCTTCTTCTCTCCTCCAACCTACCATGTCCAGAGTTACAAAACAGCAACAGAAACACTGTCACCCTGTCTTACATAACCCCGGACTCAATGAACAAAGGCTGAGGCCCGAGACAAAACAACCGAACACACAGAGAGAGAGAGAGAATGGACTCTGTGTTTGAGGGAAGAACTGAAGGAGGAGGGCACATACCCCGAGCTTTGTCCTCAACCGGAACAGAACAGAGCTGGTTCTGTCCAGTTAGCTCCCTATGGCACCATCCTGTCATAGTGATTTCACCCGTTTGGCAAAAACACATCACCCCACTCTGTGTTCAGTGTTTTGCCTTTCCTGCGAGCATTTCACCCTCTCTGTTCTCTCCAACTCCCCCATTTGATACCTTACTCTCTCGCTCTCTTCATCTCCCTCACTCATCCCTCTCTATGTGCTCCCTCTCTTTCTCTGTTTCTCTCTCATTCTCGGTTTCGCTCTCTCGCCCTCAGCCTCTCGGTCTCTCCTTCTCCAGGCATCATGGAGAAGTCAAGTGGAGCCACCCGTCTTCCTGTGCCAGAGTCGCAGTCACCACCTGTCCTCCGTGGAGACATTCTGGTGACAAGTGACGTCACGGACGCTATTGGGGTTCTCCCTGATGCAGGAAGGAGAGGTGTCATAGGCCAGCTGTCCTCCTGACCCTTACCAACGAAGGTATGATTATAGAACCTCGAAGAGGCAGGGTGGAGTTTGTGTCACAGGATGAGAGTGAGAGTGTGGGTTTGTGCGTATGTGTGTGTGTGTGTGTGTGAGAGAATAAAGATATGATTAATATCGTAAAGAGGCAGGGTAGAGTGCATGTTCTGTAGGTGCCTGAGTGATGGCTCTGGGTTTGTTTTCTTTATCGGTTTAAAAAAAGGTAAACCACTAAGTTCCTCAGCTCAATACACAGAGCACTTAGAGCTGGTGAGATACAGTGGGGCAAAAAAGTATTTAGTCAGCCACCAATTGTGCAAGTTCTCCCACTTAAAAAGATGAGGCCTGTAATTTTCATCATAGGTACACTTCAACTATGACAAAATGAGAAAAAAAATCCAGAAAATCACATTGTAGGATTTTTTATGAATTTATTAGCAAAATATGGTGGAAAATAAGTATTTGGTCACCTACAAACAAGCAAGATTTCTGGCGCTCACAGACCTGTAACTTCTTCTTTAAGAGGCTCCTCTGTCCTCCACTCGTTACCTGTATTAATGGCACCTGTTTGAACTTGTTATCAGTATAAAAGACACCTGTCCACAACCTCAAACAGTCACACTCCAAACTCCACTATGGCCAAGACCAAAGAGCTGTCAAAGGACACCAGAAACAAAATTGTAGACCTGCACCAGGCTGGGAAGACTGAATCTGCAATAGGTAAGCAGCTTGGTTTGAAGAAATCAACTGTTGGAGCAATTATTAGGAAATGAAAGACATACAAGACCACTGATAGTCTCCCTCGATCTGGGGCTCCACGCAAGATCTCACCCCGTGGGGGCAAAATGATCACAAGAACGGTGAGCAAAAATCCCAGAACCACACGGGGGGACCTAGTGAATGACCTGCAGAGAGCTGGGACAAAAGTAACAAAGCCTACCATCAGCAAGGGCATTGAAGATGAAACGTGGCTGGGTCTTTCAGCATGACAATGATCCCAAACACACCGCCCGGGCAACGAAGGAGTGGCTTCGTAAGAAGCATTTCAAGGTCCTGGAGTGGCCTAGCCAGTCTCCAGATCTCAACACCATAGAAAACCCACTGTTCCTAGGCCGTCATTGAAAATAAGAATTTGTTCTTAACTGACTTGCCTAGTAAAATAAAGGTAAAATAAATAAAAATAAAAATCTGTGTTGCCCAGCAACAGCCCCAAAACATCACTGCTCTAGAGGAGATCTGCATGGAGGAATGGGCCAAAATACCAGCAACAGTGTGTGAAAACCTTGTGAAGACTTACAGAAAACGTTTGACCTCCGTCATTGCCAACAAAGGGTATATAACAAAGTATTGAGATTAACAAAAGTTTTTGACCAAATACTTATTTTCCACCATAATTTGCAAATAAATTCATAAAAAATCCTACAATGTGATTTTCTGGATTTTTTTTCTAATTGTGTCTGTCATAGTTGAAGTGTACCTATGATGACAATTACAGGCTTCTCTCATCTTTTTAAGTGGGAGAACTTGCACAATTGGTGGCTGACTAAATACGTTTTTCCCCCACTGTATGACAAGGAGGAGGAGGAGAGGACCACGCTATCTAAAGGGGAGAATGCGCATTTCCACTTTAATTGGAGTTTCACTTAGTCTCCCATTGACATCAATGCATGACTAAGTGAGACGTTAGAACTCGCCCGTGAATATTAATCTCAGCGCTAGGAATCTCGTGGAGGTGACACAAGCCCATACGTAAACGTTACCCTCATCGGATCTTATTACAGCTGCGTTTGGGCTTCGAAGACAAGGTACAGAATTTCTTCATAGAAGCCAGCTTCACAGCATGGCAATTCAGGGTTGTAGAACTGTGTCTTCAAATCGTCAGAGGTCCGATCAACCAGATTGAACCAAATTGTACAGCTCCAAGATGTGGGAAGGCAGGAGCTGAGGATAGGCTAGTTTAGTCTGTTCTAAGTGTATGATATACACACGGATAGAGACAGACGACACGCAGACAGACGAGACATACGGACAGACACGCACACGCATTTACTTGTCATTATGTTGCCTTTCCTAATGGTTATTTTCTCACATCCCACAAACATGTCACTCCAAGCAGGCCACATATGTCATATAGTCCCCGCATACCGTCAAACATTTCTCTCAGTAAATAGCCACAAAACTCACATCCATTTCATCAGAATGGTCTTACACTGAACAAAAATATAAACGCAACATGCAACAATTTCAATGATTTTACTAAGTTACAGTTCATTTAAGGAAATCAATCAACTCATTAGGCCCTAATCTATGTATTTCACGTGACTGGGAATACAGATATGCATCTGTTAGTCACAGATACCTTCAAAATAAAAGGTAGGGGCATGGATCAGAAAACCAGTCAGTATCTGGTGTGACCACCATTTACCCCATGCAGTGCGACACATCTCCTTCGCATAGAGTTGATCAGGCTGTTGATTGTGGCCTGTGGAATGTTGTCCCACTCCTCTTCAATGGCTGTGCGAAGTTGCTGATATTGGCGAGAACTGGAACACGCTGTCGTACAAGTTGATCCAGAGCATCCCAAACATGCTCAGTGGGTGACATCTGGTGAGTATGCAGGCCATGGAAGAACTGGAACATTTACAGCTTCCAGGAATTGTGTACAGATCCATGCGACATTGGGCCGGACATTATCATGCTGAAACATTAGATGGCAGCGGATGAATGGCACGACAATGGGCCTCAGGATCTCATCACGGTATCTCTGTGCCTTCAAATTGCCATCGATAAAATGCAACTGTGTACGTTGTCCGCCGCTTATGCCTGCCCATACCATAACCCCACCATGAGGCACTTTATTCACAATTACCATCGTCTCTCGCACCTGCGCCTCATGACACTCACCTGGACTCCATCACCTCCTTGATTATCTTCCCTATATCTGTCACTCCCCTTGGTTCTTTCCTCAGGTGTTATTGACTCTCTTCTCATGTCGGTGCGTTGTTTGTGTTTCGTGTTCATTGTTTCTTTTATTTACTAAAACACTCACTCCCTGAACTTGCTTCCTGACTCTCATCGCACTCGTTACAGTATAACACCTCACCTAAGGGTAGCATCAGGAAGGTTATTATTATTATTATTTATTTTTATCGCCGGGCTCCCCTGCCACAGCCGGATCGCCGGGCTCCCCTGCCACAGCCGGATCGCCGGGCTCCCCTGCCACAGCCGGATCGCCGGGCTCCCCTGCCACAGCCGGGCTCACCTGCCTCAACCGATCTGTCAGGTTCCCGCGGCCCAGCTGACTCGACAGGTTCCTATGCCTCAGCTGGCGTGACATGTTCATCAGCAGTGGTGACCGGTCAGCTCCTGACGCCCGGGTTCGTCCCCTTTGTTGTCGTCTTGCGCATCGGGGAGGGGCTACTGTCATGTATACTCCCTCTCCGGCCTCTAGGTCATCAGGCTGCTGATTATCCCGCACACCTGTCACCATTGTCTCACTCACCTGGACTACATAACCTTGTTGATTATCTTCCCTATATCTGTCACTCCCCTTGGTTCTTTCCTGAGGTGTTATTGACTTGGTTTTCATGTCGGTCTGTTGTTTGTGTTTCGTGTTCATTGTTCCTTGTAATTATTAAAACCCTCACTCCCTGAACTTGCTTCCCTCTCTATGTGCACTCGTTACAACATCAGAAAACCGCTGCCACACGACGTCACCTGGACGGTACAGTTGAAACCGGGATTCACCCGTGAAGAGCAGACTTCATCAGCACGCCAGTGGCCATTGAAGGTGAGCATTTTCCGACTGAAGTCGGTTACGACGCCAAACTGCAGTCGGGTCAAGAACCTAGTGAGGATGGCGAGCATGCGGATGAGTTTCCCTGAGACAGTTTGTGTAGAAATTCTTCAGTTGTGCAAAACCACCTTTTCATCAGCTGTCTGGGTGGCTGGTCTCAGACGATCCCGCAGGTGAAGAAGAAGCTGGATGTGGAGGTCCTGGGCCGGCGTGGTTATACGTGGTCTGCAGTTGTGAGGCCAGTTAGATGTACTGCTAAATTCTCTATGACATCAGAGGCAGCTTATGGTAGAAAAATGTACATTTAATTCTCTGGCACTGCAGTCATCATTCCAATTGCACGCTGGAGACATCTGTGGCATTGTGTTGTGTGACAAAACTGCACATTTTAGAATGGCCTTTTATTGTCCCCAGTACAAGGTGTAATGATCATGCCGTTTAATCAGCTTCTTGATATGCCACACCTGTCAGGTAGATGGAATATCTTGGCAAATGAGAAATGCTCACTAACAGTGATGTAAACAAATTTGTGCACAGAATTTGATCGAAAGAAGATTTTTGTGCGTGTGGAACATTTCTGGGATCTTTTAATTCAGCTCATGAAACATGGGACCAACACTTTACATGTTGAGTTTGTATATTTTTTTAAGTATATGCTCGCATTACTTTGACATCCCATCAGCAGTAAGTATTTAATATATTATTATAATAAAATAAGTTGTGTGGCGATTGGCAATGACAGAACTGTGTCTGACTGACAGGCTCATTTAGAAAAGGTGAAGCAACAATAGAGCTGTGGTGTAATGTGATGGACATCATGCTAGCCCAGGGAATGCTAAGGGAATCCAGGTCGTATGTTAGGTTGTTGTGCTGACAAACAGCCAAGCCGGTGCTTTACAGGGAACCAATAAGCAGGGCAATTCAAACACGCTGGTGAAGCTGTCTTTGTCTGCCTGGGAAAATGCATTACATTCCTATCATAGGAATGAGGCAGGTAACTAATTTACATGAGTTATGTAAGTAAATGTGTGATAGAAATGTCATCATTTTTCTAACATTAAAAGGTTTGTTTTGGAGCATTTTTGCATAATGACATAATCATAACACTGCCAAAGAATGATAACATTAGCTGTTATGAAATGACTCCCCAGGTGTTACTAACACCTAGCCAACATAAACCTCTTCAAATCAAGAAACCACTTTCACCAGCGAGGCCCAGCTTCATCACAGCATTCCTGGCTCCATCATAGCACATTTCAGTATAAGGAGAGAGCTCCATATCCTCTTTGGCTTGCCAGTGCATTTAGCATTCTGTCCACTTTAGACGGGCCCCAATCGGCATTCCCATCTGTCTGTCTGTTAATGGGAAGAGCAGTTAGCGATTTAGCTACGGGAATATTTGTGTGTGTGCTTGTGTTTGTTTGAGTGTGTGTGCGCCTCATAGCCACAGCACAGCCGAGCCCAGTGGAAGGGGGAATGTCTACCAGTAGGCATATAAGCAGGCCGCTGCTCTGTACTGAAGCTAAATAGAGTTAAACATAAGCAGAATGTTCCAAGGAGAAGCCAGCCAAAAGCCCCTTTGAAGCAGAACGGACTGAAAGTGACACTTAAATTAAGGAAGTGACTCTTAGTTGAAGGCCGCTTGGGAAGGCTACTGCCAGCCAAGGGATAGGGGATACATTGAGACCACAAGTAGTCAATTGGAATAGACGTGGGTCTGTATTTGTTCGCAACATGGCTTGGCCCTCTTTGCTCTCTTCTTCTTCCGACAGTGTCATATGATGGGTGGCCCACACAGTGTACTAGATGTTCCAGGGCTGCACTGCCCAGTGGTATCTCCTGAACGTTTAGTAGACCCGGCGCCAATACTTTGGGATGCGTATCCTTCCTCCATTGGTCCCTTTGCCATCACTGATTTGACTGTGTTGGCGTTATGCTCTACAATGGGAACCCTTACTGTCACCTCACCAAAATAGATTAGATTCATGATTGCATGGAGGGGTGGAGGAGGAAAGAACAATGCATTTGAACAGGGCTTTACAGTACAGTACATGGGTCCTCCTATCTCCACTTCCTAGTGCTGTTCTCTCTCTGTAAATGTATTGGATTATGAGTTAGGTCGACTTCCCTTCCTTTTCCCGATTCCTTCCTCCTCCCCTACATTTTAGTCACACTTAATTTCACACTAGCAATTACGCCGATGGAGGGAAGCCACCCTCGAATTATACACACACACACACACACGTCTGGTCTGAGCGCTTGGCAGCCAGCCGGGCGTGTGATTGGGCCATGAAAAGTGACCTCACATATCGGAGGGAAACGAGTTGATCTGCACTAAGCTGAACTGCAATTTTCATATGTAACAAAACATTTGGGGAAACATTATTAATATGGTTCTAGAGTGAACTCTCAATAATGGAAAAGTGCTATATGACAAGTACATGACTGGGCAATTATCAGTTCAATGGAAAAGCAAACTTAATGTTAACAGTGTGTGATTTACACTTTGGAGTGAACTAAGCCAAAGACCACTGCCCTATTTGATTGAATATTTCCGGGGTTGCTTCCATCTCGTGGGCGATAATGTGATGAGTGTGTGTTGAGGGAATGTGATTTGATTTAGGGACCCAAGCTGAACCAGTTAATGGACTGACTGTGTGTACCTGTTTCCAATTTCCTACAGCTCTATGTGTGGTGTGGATCCATATTATTATTATTATTATTATTATTATTATTATTTGGGGAGGGAATTCCACATGTATTCCACATTTATTGTATGTAATTACACAAGCAGGCAATTCAATTGTAGTCATTGTACTGAATCTGGATGTGTACCAACACTGAGGTGTAGGACTCCACTACTAAATACATGTATGTGATTATTATGTAACTACTGCTGCATTAGCTAGAATTAGCATAAAGAGGGAACTGTTTCCTACAACATCCCATGCCATATCAAAGAAACACAAAAAATACAGTTTTTAACCACTGCACAACGTTATTCAGTATTATCAATATGTTGGCCTTGAAGTAAAATGCAGTACCACTTTATGCAGTAGTACGAAGCATATTGCCTGATTGGACCACCTTTGGTGCTGTCCATTCTATGCCTGACTGAAATCATCTGATACAGAACCAACAGTTAAACACACACACACACACACACAGAAAGACATGAGAAACGAGTCGTGACTTCCTAAATACATGTAAAAGAGAGACCCCTGTTTCTGACTAAGCCCACACAGATATAACCCTGGGAAGGGACGTCACTAGAGATTCATGGATAGGGGGGCTATGCCTCTTTTAGGGGGGTCTGGCATACTCCCTCCTGTCCGTTTACTGTTAGCTAGCAGTCTCAAGCCACCGAAGTATATAAAGTTACAAGTAGGCCTAACGGTGCATGTACACTAGATAATGGTAAATTGCTGTGTGGCGCTTAGGCCGCCAATTGTGACTCGCTTGTGGGCGTGCTGGCAGCACGTTCGATTGTGCGTCAATTATTCAGCATAGCAAGTTTGTATGAAGGTTCTGGTTATTAAATGGGTACATAGTTCAATAGTACTATAATCTGAAACACTCTGGTGACAAACAAACTTTCCTGCCCTGTTTCCAATTGTCCACATGGCTGGGAGAACCTATTCAAGTAAGTAAATACATTTCGTAAATGCAACAAAAAAAAAAGATGTATTATTAGCTAACTAGCTACAGTGCAGGCTAACTCAAATGTGCTGCTAAATGAGCTAGCTAGTTGGCTAGCTAACTATCTAGCCAACTTCACATACTGTACAGACAGCTAGCTAAGTTAATTAAATTTCACCAGCTACCTAACTTCATATTAGCTAGCTATCTTGATATATTTATCACTGTAAAAAAACAAACTCCAAATGCATTTGTAGGTAGCTAGCTAACAGCCATGGAGGAGGGTGAAAGGAGAGCAGCCCCAACTGTCAATGTGAGAGAGTAGGCTATTCTGGATAGGGCAGGTACTTTTGTGCAGTTCCTGTCCCTAGAAGTGAGGATGGAGATAATAGCATAATATTCAGTGCGGTGTAATTTGACTAAAAATGAAGCCTGTTTCTGGTGAGGTTTTCTGTCCTCAGATAAAGAGAGCTATGAAAGCCTGTCTACATATGAAGAGGTCCCAATGAAGAGCAGTGGTTCTCAGGCCTGGTCCTGGGGACTCAAAGAGGTGCACATTTTTGTTTTTGCCTTAGCACCGCACAGCTGATTCAAATGATCAACGTATCAAGCTTCAAGTGGTATTTATGTATTAAATTTGTGATGCTATCCTTGATATGATCCTGTTATTGTCACATGCTACACATGCGCATATGTGTGTCCATGCATCTATCAATCCAATGTTATCATGATTTGTTATCAGGGATATTATACTTTAGTAATCCACAATGACCTGGTGATGTAAAAGTCTAATAATTACATTGTCTCCCACATTCCCACAGATACCTTGTAACTGGAGATTCCTTCAAAACGATTGCCTACAGTTAACGTGTAGGGCACTGCAAGGATGGGTGACCAGGGTCATCTGGGACTGCCTCCTGGAGGAATTCAGGTGTGTGAAGGCTACCTGTGTCCTGCATAACTTAATGAGGAGAGACACGAGGACCAGGAGGGGATCTGCAGCTCGCCACCGTGTGCCAGAGGAGGAGTCTGCTGCTCTGCAGGATGTTTCAAGGATGGGGTCCAACAACGCAGCAAGAGAGGCAATCCGTGTGCGGAAGATCTTCACCTCCTACTTCTTCGAAGAGGGTGCTGTTCCCTGGTAACAACATAGACTAGACTATGCACAATCAACGGCTCTTTAAGAGCCATTCACATTGCAATAAGAGTATTCTTTCATTTACTTAGCTATGTCAACTGCAGTTATTCAATTCCCAGTTTCTACTTCTCCGGTGAGGGTGCTGTTTAGGTAAGGTTGTGATGTCTGTACAAAAACAAAACTGGCTATTTTAAATCACCCATATTTTTTTTATTTTTAGAACAATTAGACACCCTGTAACCCATACCTACACACTCATATATCAATTTAATTGATGGATTGTGTTGTGCAGTAATCAGGCTCAGGTGTATAAATGTGGCTCCTTCCACCTTCAAAGAATAGGCAAGAGGGCCAACCATGGAGAATAGTAAGACGATTCATTATTTCTATAACTACGCTATATTGTTTGTCCTCGAGTGTCCGTTCATGTTTTTCAGCATAAAGTACTCTGCAGCCACTTAGTGTGATGTGGACACCAGGTGAGACCACACACACAGGTTCCTGTTGAACTCATTTACCCAATAACAGTCTCTCTCCTTCACTTCCTCCTCTTCTCCCTAAATCCTCTAGGTTATATCAGCTGAGTCGGTGAACCGCTCCCACATCTGAACTGGCTACAGAGGGCAGTCACTTGGTCAGGTCAACAGGAAGTATTATTAAAGAGATGCTTTACATTGAAATACAGATAGAGATGCAGTAGTCCCAGAGTTAATGATCCAAGGTCAGTTTTGCATTTCACCTCCTGATGATTATGATGACTAATGATGTTAGAATAAAAAATAAAAGCAAAAGGTTTAAACATGCTCTGTCTCTCATCTGCAGATATGTTTTGATGTGAGAGAGGATGCCAACCCCCAGGCCCATCATCGCCACCTCACCCATAATGCAATTGTAATGAACAGAGAATATTTGGGTAGCACTGTGATTCATTAATCATATGCCGTCTTCCTGCTCCTCTGTTCTTACCCATTTCCCTTTGTCTTTTACACCTCTCTCGCCACCTCTTTCTGCCTCTGTTTTCATAATGCACAACAGATAAGCATTGAAGTACAGACTGAACTTGTATTTATAATATTACAATTATAATATTTATAATGCATGTATTTATAACACTTGGATAATGAACTTCTTTCAATAAAGCGTTTCACATTCTCTACTGAGGAGGCAGGTAGCCTAGTGGTTAGTGTTGGACTAGTAACCGAAAGGGTGCAAGATCGAATCCCTGAGCTGACAAGTTAAAAATCTGTTGTTCTGCCCCTGAGCAAGGCAGTTAACCCACGGTTCCTAGGCAGTCATTGAAAATAAGAATTTGTTCTTAACTGACTTGCCTAGTTAAATAAAGGTAACATTTAAAAATAATACTACATCTATCCGGTGTTTATCAGATCAATGCAGATGAAGGGCATTAGATAATGAGATGAACCGTTTTTAGACTATATACATTGTCATGACGTTGCCCTCTTTGGGTACAGCAAGCACCATCCTCCTCTCCCTGCCTCCCTCTGCTCCTTCAACCAGGCTGCTGTTGTCTGTGAGGTCGTAAATTCCTCGAAGAGATTATCTCCTCATTGACACAGTATAAGAGACAGAGTGAATTTTCATAGAGAACAAAGGAATTTCTTCCACCTCACAGAACTTGAGGTCCGAACAAATGTCATGTTCCGGAGAAGGTATAAAAGATCGGTGAAGAATCCAGCTACGAACTGGTCCATTTGTTACAACTTGGGGAAGCTCATGGAAGACGGTGCGGCCACATTACCATAACGATGTTTATATAATTGTTGTATAAGATGAATGAGTGAGGATGATACTGTTTGTAAAATTGTGTAATGTGATTTTGGACTGATTAATGAAGGAAACTCCAATTCCCTTTTGAGTTGAACTAAATCAGAGGACCGCCCATGAGCCCAGTTAGGATCAGGCATCCTGGGACAGCCCCGTTTCTGCAATTCCGAATAAAACCCAACTTTGAGAAATTCTAAGTAGACCATGTTTCCCTCAATTACGAGTACAAAGGTTGCAGACCAGACTGCTGAATCTTTAAACCATACCACGTGGTTAAAATCTTAGACTATCGATACCGACAGAATAAGAACAAGTCTTTGATATTATTTACTAGTCTGCAGCTAGGAATTCGGTATCATTGAACACGAAGAACGACAACCGCCGAAACACCCATTCTATAACAACATGAATGAATGTCACTCTGAACAATCCACTATAACCACGACAGAGAGAGAGAGAGAGAGAGAGAGACGAACAATTCTACAAAAGAAACAAACTTCTCAACAGCGACCAAGACAACACACTGAGCATAAATACAGTGGGGAGAACAAGTATTTGATACACTGCGGATTTTGCAGGTTTTCCTACTTACAAAGCATGTAGAGTTCTGTAATTTTTATCAAAGGTACACTTCAACTGTGAGAGACGGAATCTAAAACAAAAATCCTGAAAAATCACATTGTATGATTTTTAAGTCATTCATTTGCATTTTATTGCATGACATAAGTATTTGATATATCAGAAAAGCAGAACTTAATATTTGGTACAGAAACCTTTGTTTGCAATTACAGAGATCATACATTTCCTGTAGTTCTTGACCAGGTTTGCACACACTGCAGCAAGGATTTTTGCCCACTCCTCCATACAGACCTTCTCCAGATCCTTCAGGTTTCGGGGCTGTCGCTGGGCAATACGGACTTTCAGCTCCCTCCAAAGATTTTCTATTGGGTTCAGGTCTGGAGACTGGCTAGGCCACTCCAGGACCTTGAGATGCTTCTTACGGAGCCACTCCTTATTTGCCCTGGCTGTGTGTTTTGGGTCGTTGTCATGCTGGAAGACCCAGCCACGACCCATCTTCAATGCTCTTACTGAGGGAAGGAGGTTGTTGGCCAAGATCTCGCGATACATGGCCCCATCCATCCTCTCCTCAATACGGTGCAGTCGTCCTGTCCCCTTTGCAGAAAAGCATACCGAAATAATTATGTTTCCACCTCCATGCTTCACGGTTGGGATGGTGTTCTTGGGGTTGTACTCATCCTTCTTCTTCCTCCAAACACGGTGAGTGGAGTTTAGACCAAAAAGCTCTATTTTTGTCTCCTCAGACCACATGACTTTCTCCCATTCCTCCTCTGGATCATCCAGATGGTTATTGGCAAACTTCAGACGGGCCTGGACATGTGCTGGCTTGAGCAGGGGGACCTTGCGTGCGCTGCAGGATTTTAATCCATGACGGCGTAGTGTGTTACTAATGGTTTTCTTTGAGACTGTGGTCCCAGCTCTCTTCAGGTCATTGACCAGGTCCTGCCGTGTAGTTCTGGGCTGATCCCTCACCTTCCTCATGATCATTGATGCACCACGAAGGGTGAGATCTTGCATTGAGCCCTAGACTGACGGTGATTGACCGTAATCTTGAACGTCTTCCATTTTCTAATAATTGCACCAACAGTTGTTGCCTTCTCACCAAGCTGCTTGCCTGTTGTCCTGTAGCCCATCCCAGCCTTGTGCAGGTCTACAATTTATCCCTGATGTCCTTACACAGCTCTCTGGTCTTGGCCATTGTGGAGAGGTTGGAGTCTGTTTGATTGAGTGTGTGGACAGGTGTCTTTTATACAGGTAAATTAGTTCAAACAGGTGCAGTTAATACAGGTAATGAGTGGAGAACAGGAGGGCTTCTTAAATAAAAACTAACAGGTCTGTGAGAGCCGGAATTGTTACTGTTTGGTAGGTGATCAAATACTTATGTCATGCAATAAAATGCAAATGAATTACTTAAAAATCATACACAATGTGATTTTCTGGATTTTAGTTTTAGATTCCATCTCACAGTTGAAGTGTACCTATGATAAAAATTACAGACCTCTACATGCTTTGTAAGTAGGAAAACCTGCAAAATCGGCAGTGTATCAAATACTTGTTATCCCCACTGTATATATATTGATTGAAATTTTTCCCGAATGAGTGAGCGTTCTTGTGTAAAGGATTAGCATTTCAATTGTTATAATTATTAACTGTAGTGACTTCTTAGTCGACCCCCACTTCCCTTTTGTACAACAAGCCGCCATGCCGGTTTAGCCCACTAGGGCACATTCTCCTATCATTTCTTGTAACCATATTTACTTTGTTTGTTTGTTTATGCAATTCTGTGATTGTTTAGTTAGTTAATAAATAAATTATTTAAGACAATTGATGTATGGATGACTCAGTGAAGACTGGGTTCGTGCAGATAACCAACAGTTTACGTTGTTTGGAATGAGACTAACGTGAGGAAAAGTAAATAATTCATTAAATCAGAAGACTATTGATCAGATATGAAAATATCTGAAAAGTTATTTTAGGAAATGATAACTTTGTAATCTGAATATATTCCTTGGTGCCCCGACTTCCTAATTAATTACAGTTACATGATTAATTGGTTTAATCGCGTAATACTAATTACAGAGAATCTTTGATAAAACTATACGTCTTCAATTTAATGATAGTAAAGACACGACAACATCATGCATAGGAAGTGTAGTGTACTGTTTTAAAATGTTTTATTTCTGTATATATGAATTACAAATTAGCCTTTAACTAGTTAAATCCTGTTTATAGTCTATTAGTTACAGTGTAACCATTGATGTCCCAGGACAAAGATTGGTAAACACTTTTGAAATGTGTAATTGTAATACATACATGCAGACACAGCATCATTCAAAGACAAATAATTTGATACTCCTGGTATTGGATAGGACTGAAAAATTACCTCAAAGACATTCATACCTAAACTGAGAGTACGTGATCAGTGAATATATTAAATGTGCAGGCTAGAATGTGGGGATATCATGCATGGTAATAACTACATGTATATAGATAGCTTTCTACACATCCATAGGCATACAGGTATTTTTTATCCTCCACTGCACAATAAGCAAGAACATAGCTAGCTACGTTATTCATCTATCAGCATTGCATGGCAAATATCAGCAAGGCAAGCATACAAAATTGTACATTTAATTTGCAGTTAATGTTGTAGCTAGCTAGATTCTTTAGATCCACTGTTTCACAAGACGACAGCCTGGTTTGCAGGTTGTTTCAGGAGTCCCTAAAACAAACAACCAGAATTACAATTTCATACCCATGTCACAACACCCATAAAGCTAGTCAGCTAGCTTGCTAAATCGCGATTTTTGAAAAATGAAGTTTATGACAAAAAAATATGCATAATCGTTTGTCTCTAAATTAACTAACATATTGCTGTCAACTGTACATGTTTTGCATGATTCGTTATGACGTTATAATCCCTTACATTTGCTTCCATCCTAGTATTTGTTAGCCATCTAACGCTTAGAACACACTGACTGTGTTTCCACATCATTGCTGCATAACATTTTGCGCAGCTAGGCAACTATACTGATGCAGGTATCTTTTGCAAATGGTCACATGCGGTTGGACCCATTTTTTAAATGTTTTTATTTCACATTTATCTAACCAGGTAGGCTAGTTGAGAACAAGTTCTCATTTACAACTGTGACCTGGCCGAGATAAAGCAAAGCAGTGCGACACAAACAACACAGAGTTACACATAAACAAACATACAGTCAATAACACAATAGAGAGAAGAAAAAAAGTCTATATACAGTGTGTGCAAGGGAGGTAAGGCAATAAATAGGCCATACTGGCGAAATAATTACAATTTAGCAATTAAACACTGGAGTGATAGGTGTGCAGAAGATGAATGTGCAAGTAGAGGTACTGGGATGCAAAGGAGCAACAAATAAATAACAGTATGGGGGTGAGGTAGTTGGAAGGGCTATTTACAAATGGGCTATGTGCAGTGATTTGTGAGCTGCTCTGACAGCTGGTGCTTGAAGTTAGTGAGGGAGATATGGGTCTCCAGCTTCAGTGATTTTTGCAATTCGCTCCAGCCATTGGCAGCAGAGAACTGGAATGAAATGTGGCCAAAGCAGGAATTGGCTTTAGGGGTGACCAGTGAAATATACCTGCTGGTGCGCGTGCTACGGGTGGGTGCTAATATAGTGACCAGTGAGCTGAGATAAGGCGGGGCTTTACCTAGCAAAGACTAGCTAGCTAACCAAGCCAATGAGGTGTGTGTGTGTGTATGTGTGTGTGAGAAAGTCATATAAATTATGCTAGTTACTACCCCTGATAACATTCTCAAATAATCATGTTTGAAAGAGTGTGAATGTCATATAAATAGTAATAGAAATGGTAGATACTACTGTACCCCTGATAATTTGGTCAAATAACCGTGTGTGTGTGTGTGTGTGTGTGTACAGTAGGTGACATGTCCATGATAGCTATCTAATAACTATAGTTATGCTAGGTGATGGTATGGCTTATCATGTTCATGTCTATGTAGAAGAAGACTGTAGGAGGAAGTGGAGAGGACTCAGGGACAAGTATCAGAGAGCGAGAAGGGCAGAGAAAGAGAAGAAAAGGTCTGGGTCAGCAGCTTCAGGCCAACAGCCTTGGTGCTTCTGCCACATCCTTTTCTGGGTCCATTTATTGTACCAAGGGCAACGAGTGGCAATATTACAGCCAGACTCTCTACGACCTCATCCACAAGTGTTGTCGCCACCGGTGCATCAAGACCCTCTATGTCATTTACAAGTGAGACCACCGCCTCCACCGGTGCAGAGAGGTCTACAACGTCGACATCATCCACAAGTATGACCTCCACCGGTGCAGCCATGGAGGATGATGAAAAGGAGGAAGCACCTCTGGATCTAGGACCACCTGAGATTATTATGAACCTCACAGAAGTGACCACCGAGGACCTCGTTGAACAGGGTGGCAGTGGAGACAAATGAGGAGAGAAACGAAGAGGAACAACGTCACACCAGACGTCGGAGGAGGTTCCAGCCCCCAGATCCACTCAACTCATTTCAGCAGAGGCTCCTCCAAGCCGTCGAGAGGGATGCAGCCCAACTGATGCTCACAGGAAGGAGGATGAAGAGACCCTCTTTGCCATGAGCCTGGTGCCAACACTGAAGAGGCTGCCTCAGCGAACAAAAGCAGCAGTCAAGGTTAAAATGTATCAGCTGCTTTTCGAAGCCAAGTTCAATGGTACATTTGTTTTTGTTTTACATCACAGGTAGTGTCATAAGTGTTGCGACAGTGAAGTAAAGTAGGTCATTTTTACAGTATACTCATGTAGGCTAATTGGTATTTCAGATCCAAGTATTAATATGAGGTAAATGTATAGCTGTTGTTTCTGGGTTAGAAAATATCCTAAAACAACAGTTTGCTGTCTAAATATTTGCCTGTCACATTCATCTTTTGATCTGAAATACAAATTCCATGAGTAAACAGCGAGTATTACCAACTTTACCACACTGTCCCAATTTATGCCTCTAACAGCTATATACTGCTTGTATAGTGTAAACATAAATCTCACCTTTTATGGGGTTCTATTATGTTAAGCGTGTATGTGTTGTTTTTCTCTTCCCTTCCAGAGATGGAGTCCATTTAGCCGACCAGCTCACAGGAAGGTCAGGAAGAGGAGAGGAGTTGTCTGGTTGTTGTTTTGACCTCCCTCATTGTACCTTTTCACACACGTCAGTTCCGTTTAAATTCAGTCAATTCATAAAGTCATTTGTTTCTAAAGTCTTAGGATAGCATTCATTATTAGTGTTACATACATTTCTGAATTGACAGAATTGAAACTCGTATACCGGAGAATTCACAGATGCTCTTGTTGGTCTCTTACGAGACTAAAGGTCAATATATTTATTTCTTTTAAAACCAGGGTGTTTGTAAAGTTATGTTCCATCGACTGGTCCGCGACGTCCAGGGGCCATTTGTTTGTTTAGCTGTGTTAAGGCTACATATTATTCCCTTTATTCAGAGACAGACACACATACCTCTCCTCCTCTCCTCTCTGTACCTCAGATCTCCAGGGCCCTGTCCTCTCGCTCTTTATGGCCATGTCTGAAGTTCCCCTACTACGTCTAGGCTTTATGAGTAGTCCCTGTATCTGTCTGCAGTTGTGCCAAAGATACATGCTCTTGTTGTTCTCTTACAGATTACAGGCTACACATTCATTTTTAAAATTTATATTTTTCACACGCGCACACGCACGCGCGCACACACACACACGCACGCGCGCACACACACACGCGCACACACACACACACACACCTCTTTCAAATAGTTTCATTTTTTAAAACATTTTTACAACACACATGCCTGTCATGTTCTTTCCTGTACTTGAATACTTATTAAAATATGTTTTCATAGTCCGTTGTTTCAGAAGTGTATTAATATATAATTTAGACTTAATCGGCTTATTTCTTCCCAACACCTTTGCTGATCTAAGACAAGATGAAAGTAAAAACACATTCTCTTCCTAACTAGTTTTTTTCCCACCTGTATTTTGTCAGGCCAGTGAACATGGTGGTAAACTGTACTATTTGTATGGACCCTAGGTTACCCTTTCCCTTTGTTATCATACTAACTGTATGTCTTAACCTTAATTAGTGCTTCCGCTCACCTGGTGTACCATGCCAGGTGTGTAATGGGAGAGGGAAGGGGTTAAGGTGTGGTCTTTACTCCCAAATTTCACTTAAATATAGCTTCCAAATGAAGAGAGACAATGATATATTAAGTAATCTGGGACAAAAATTAATTTTATGGACAACGGTGGATGGTTCTTAAAATAACCTTTGTGTTATGGGGCTCTTAAGAAAGCTTTTTCACTCCACGGCATACTAACATGGGACTTCACCTGCTGGCGATGAGAAGTAGGTGGTCATCTGGAGTGCCTGTCTGGGGGCGTTGTTGGCACCTGCCCTGGTGACATCAGGTAGGTGACCATTTGGCGTGCCCATCGCCATCCGGAGCGGCTCCTGGAATGACCTCCGCAGGTAGTTGTGGAGAACACATGTGGCCTTCACGCAGGCATTGACATTTGAGGGGCTGAGACCAAGCACTCTCTGATACATTCTCCATCGGGCTGCCAGAATCCCAAAGGTGCATTCAACAACTAACCTTGCCCTGGACAGTCGTTTGTTAAAGATCCGTACAGGCTTTGGCAATGGCAGCTGGCGTCCAGTGTAGGGCTTCATGAGGTTGGGTCTTAAAGGGAAGGCCTCGTCGCCGACGAAGACGTGGGGAGCAGGTCCCAGGTCTTCAGCCCCAGGGAGTGATGCAGGTGGTGGAATCTCCAGGGTGCCATCCTGAAGTGCCTGGCCACAGGCAGAGTCCCAGGGGGTCCCGCAGTCACTTCCCTTGCCATAAGCACCAACATCGACAACACGGAAACAGTAGATTGCGTCTACTACAGCCAAGAGTACAACTGAATATGTACCCTTGTAGTTGTAGAACTGAAAATCACCAACTGGGCTGATGGACTCACGGTAGTTGGTATCCATCTGGGCGATCCTGGCTCCAACCAGGTGATCGAACTGGCTTCGGTCCAGACGAAAGTAGCTTCGGAGTTCCTCTCCAAACAGTCGAAGCTCTTGAATGAGAAGGTGGAACTCCCCTGCCTGCTTTCGGGACTTTAACCATCTCTGGACCCACACGGACCTGCGCTTTCGGCAGGGCTGGTCCCGGCCCAACAGCGCGATCAAGACCGCCTTCCTCAACGCTGGTCTAACACTATATAGGGAACAGGGTGCTATTTGGAAAGCACACACAGTATTGAGCTGTATACCAAAGGGAATTGACCCGTGTCTCTGTAGGCTGCAGACTGGAGGCTTTTATTAAGTGATGGTTGCCTCACCACATGCTGTCTCTGGGCTGCTGTCACTCAAAAACAGACAACGGGGATATTTGGTATGATAACCAGTTCACTTCATCTATTGAACTGTGAACAGGTGTTTTTACAAACGGAATGGTTTTCAAAGCCTGGGCCTATTGATGCGATTGACAATTGTGTAGATAGAAATCGATGTAGGCTCAGGTTAGAGGGAGCACACATGCACATGGGCGCACACACCCAAAAGAACGAACACACACACAGATTGCCAGGAATCAGTGGTGATGACTGCCTGGTGGGAGCGATCCATGCTGTGAATGGATTTGTGGCCAGAAGTGGTTTCTTTCTTATCAATCAATACGGGGCTGTAACAGGCAACTGACAGCTAAAGTGGTTGGGGACTGATGGTTGGGACTGATTGTGAAAAGGTAAGAGGAAGCCCTCGTCAGCCATTACACATCGTAACCCCACTGGGGAAGGAGGAAATGGATGCGCATGAAATGGCACCCTACTCCCTTCATAGTGCACTGATTTTGATCAGATCCCTGTGGGCTTTGGTCAAAAGTAGTGAACTATACAAGGAATAAGGTGCCATTTGGGACAAACAGTGAGAAATAGATTTGTCTGAGAGATGGTCCGGTCCGGGGGCCTACCTGTGACCTGCAGCTTGTCCTCTGTGACCTCACACTTCAGGTAGAGGCGTCCCCTCCTCTCGGTGTGGTCCGTCCCACACATGCTGGGCACGTTCATCACACACTGATTGTGCACGTTCATGTCGCAGGCTGAAGGGATGCAGACACACAGAAAGACAGACAGAAAAAGAGTACTAATAAATAAATAAAGCCGCGCAGAAGCTTTGATAATGTATATTTAGAGATCTCTGGAATCATGTGTGTGTTTCAGAGGGGAAACTGCTGGAAGGAATGGACAGGAAATGGAAATGCAGTTTTAAACAATGGAAATCATCATTCGGCAATATTACAGAATTGTAATTTAACTTCATTGTGCAGTATGAGCGATGGCAATAAAGTTGTTTGAATGTACTTTGAGCACATCTAAAGCCCTGTTTCCATTGGAACTTTGAAATTAACCCGTGTTGGGCCTTGGTGGGCTAGCTCAAATCGTGTTTCCACTACCTCCAGAATTTAGAAATGATCTCGTGTTGCTTGGTAGCCAATGTGACTGTGCAGCTAGCTTCGCTAATGTTGCTAGCTAGCTACCAACATTGTGTAGAAAGTCATTTTGCCACAACCAGCTACGCTCACCACGCTGTAACTAACGTTACCCCGTACTCCTGCCAGTTCTAGCCAGACTCAGAGCTATGTATTCATAAGGAACAACAAAAAAAAATGCAACATGCAACAATTAACGATTTTACTGAGTTACAGTTCATATAAGAAAGTTAGTCAATTCTAATACATTCATTAGGCATTAATCTATGGATTTCACATGACTGGGAATACAGATATGCATCTGTTGGTCACAGATACCTTAAAAAAATATATGCCTCACAATTGCCTCAGGATCTTGACACGGTATCAAATTACACAATTGTGTTCGGTGCCTGCCCATACCATAAACCCACCGCCACCATGGGGCACTCTGTTCACAACGTTGACATCAGCAACCCTCTCGACCACCCAACGCCATACAAGTGGTCTACATTTGTGAAGCCGGTTGGAAGTACTGGCAAATTCTCTAAAACGAGGTTGGAGGCGGCTTATGGTAAAGAACTTAACATTAAATTCTCTGGTAACAGCTCTGGTGAACATTCCTGCAATCAACATGCCAATTGCACACTTCCTCAAAACTTGAGACATCTGTGGCATTGTGTTGTGTGACAAAACTGCACATTTCAGAGCTGTCTTTTATTGTCCTCAGTACAAGGTGCACCTGTGTAATGATCATGCTGTTTAATCAGCTTCTTGATATGCCACACCTGTCAGGTGGATGGATTATCTTGGCAAAGGAGAAATGCTCACTAACATGGGATGTAAACAAAATTGTGCCCAACATTTTAGAGAAGTAAGCTTTTTGTGCGTGTGGAACATTTCTGGGATCTTTTATTTCAGCTCATGAAACATGCGGACCAACACTTTACATGTTGAGTTTATATTTTTGTTCAGTATAGTTTGCACTGCTCTCATTACTTTGACATCCCATCAGCAGTAAGAATATAATATATTATTATTATAATAATAAAGTTGTGTGGAAGCTGTCAGAGTGACTTGAAGGCTACTCAAACTGGCGATTGGCAATGATAGTCAGACACAGAACGTCAGTTCTGACAGGCTCATTTAGAAAAGGTGAAGCAACAATAGAGCTGTGGTGTAATGTTGGACATCATGCTAGCCCAGGGAATGCTAAGGGAATCCAGGTCGTATGTTAGGCGTTGTGCTGACAAACAGCCAAGCCGGTGCTTTACAGGGAACCAATAACCATTACATTCCTATCATAGGAATGAGGCAGGTAACTTTTAGACCAGATAGCTGCATTATGTACCTCATAATAATTTACATGAGTTATGTAAGTAAATGTGTGATAGAAATGTCATCATTTTTCTCACATTAAAAGGTTTGTTTTGGAGCATTTTTGCATAATGACAATCATAACACTGCCAAAGAATGATAACATTAGCTGTTATGAAATGACTCCCCAGGTGTTACTAACACCTAGCCAACCTCTTCAAATCAAGAAACCACTTTCACCAGCGAGGTCCAGCTTCATCACAGCATTCCTGGCTCCATCATAGCCCACTAGAACACATTTCAGTATAAGGAGAGAGCTCCATATCCTCTTTGGCTTGCCAGTGCATTTAGCATTCTGTCCACTTTAGACGGGCCCCAATCGGCATTCCCATCTGTCTGTCTGTTAATGGGAAGAGCAGTCAGCACGTTCGTGAGAGGATTTCAGCTCATGAAATACGGGGACCAACAACTCTACATTTTTCGTTCAGCGTAGCCTGCTAGCTAGCTACCCAAGCAAACCAGACGACATCAGTGGGTGGGATCGACAGCGACGGGTGTAACATCAGCGTTCCATTATCAGTTGGATTGGCCACAAGCCAGGTGCACTGCGTGTCAGCTTAAATGTTTTAGTCGCAGGTGGTGCGTCGGGATCCTCTAAAGTGGATGACGAGGGTACATTACTCACTGTCACACTTCATCCCCTGGTGGATGAGACCGTACAGGAGAGAGCCACAGTGGTCGCAGAAGGTGGGGCTGCCGTAGGTGTGGATCTTGAACTTGTGCTTGGTTCTGGGGTCCTGCAAAGACAAGAGAGACATGGTGAGCCGTTAGTTAAGTATAACCATGTACAATACGCAGTATGATCAGAGGGGTGATGCAACAGAAAGAAAAAAGTACCCAAAACATGAATGTTAGCGTTATTAACTCCCGTCTGCACAGTTCAAGTTCCATTTCCACAGACACAGTAATGATGGAAACGCTATTCAACTGAGCCAGACGTGGCAGGATATGAAAAAAAGGTATGAGAGTAATAATTGGAGTCGATACATGAGATGTGTCAGCGCTAGTCATTTAGTTTGAATGAAAAACTTTTTAAAAAACAACTTATACTGTCTATACAAAGCATGTTCTTCAGCATTGGCTTGGCAAAGTATCTTTCTATGAGGAAAGGAAAGAAGCAAAAAACAAACAGGGCTAAGGGCATAATCCTTTCTGCAAGGACTGTTCTAATACTGAAAGGGGGACATTTTACAGAATTGAAAAGGAGAGGATGTAGTACTTTTCTAAATAGAACCATTGCGATCTCCAAACCTCTCATTCTATTTTTCACTGACCGGTGCTGTTAAAAGGTCTGCAAAAAGAAAAGAAAAGAAAAGAAAGCTGTCAAAGGCATGTCCTGCAGGCTCAGAATTCCAGCTCTGATCGTGCATTGATTGCAATCGGCACAATGTGGACCAATGCCCATGATCAAAAACTCAAGTGGTTGTCCAATGAATTAACTGCAGCCACACTTGAGGCGAAAATAAAACTTCCAAGAGTAGGTCCAATCCCATGTAGACCGATCGTCTGAGCCACAGCAATGGCTGCACCTTACGTTACGGTTGGACTTTTTATTGGCTGGAACTGATCTACTGTATTACAGTACTCTCTAAGTGCCACTCTGCCATAATGTGTACAGCGCCCTCAGAACGTACTCGCAACGTATTCACACCCCATAACCTTTTCCACATTTTGTTGTGTTACAAAGTGGGATTCAAATGAATTTGTATTTTTTTTTTTGGTCAACGATCTACTCAAAATACTCTGTGATGTCAAAGTGGAAGAAACATTTGAAAATGGATTTTAGGACATAAAGGGGTCGAATACTTATTGACTGAAGACATTTCAGCTTCTAATTGTTCTTTGAAAAAGTAAAGGGGTGTCTATACTTTCTGAAGGAACTGTATATGTACTGGTACAAACAAACAAATGGAACGGGGACTTTGTAACAGTAAGTGTACACAACATTATATTCCAAACTGGTAATAGCAGCAAAAACAGGTCTTCCACTGTACGTACCAATAAGCTTTGTTGTAATTGGGCAAAAAAGTGTCACTCCGTAATTAGTTTGTGTGGGGCAAAAGAGCAACAGACCATGGCCTTCATGTGTCAGTTCAATACCTTGCTAATACACAACCCCTGTCCTCCAGGCCACGCTGGTGCATTTTAAAATCAGTCGTATACACTATTAATGATGTGGTACACACTATGAACAAAACAAAAATGTTTTCATGGAGAATCACAGTATATCAATCTGATTCAAAGAGAGTAGGTGAGAAAATTATTGGATGACTAACAGACGTCAGAAAAGACCAGGATAGATATTATACACCTTGCCTTTTGGTTTCACTAGTTGTAGACATGTTGTAGTAATGTAAAGTAACAGTCCAAAGTTTGGACACACCTACTCATCCAAGGCTTTCTTTATTTTTTACTATTTTCTACATTTTAGAATAATAGTGAAAACTTCAAAACTACGTAATAACACATATGGAAACATGACTGGGAAGAAAGTGTTATGAAACACCAAGAAAGTGTTATACAAATCCAAATATATATGTTATATTTGAGATTCTTCAAAGTAGCCACCTTCTGCCTTGATAACAGCTTTGTACACTCTTGGCATTCTCCCATCCAGCTTCACCTGGAATGCTTTTCCAACAGTCTTGTTGGAGTTCCCACATATGCTGAGCACTTGTTGGCTGCTTTTCCTTCATTCTGCGGTCCAACTCATCCCAAACCATCTCAACTTGGTTGAGGTTGGGTGATTGTGGAGGTCATCTGACGCAGCACTCGATCACTATCACTCTCCTTCTTGGTCAAATAGCCCTTATACAGCCTGGAAGTGTGTTGGGTCATTGTCCTGTTGAAAAACAAATGATAGTCCCACACTAAGCCCAAACCAGATAGGATGACGTCAACAGCAGAATGCTGTGGTAGCCACGCTGGTTAAGTGTGCCTTGATTTCTCGCAGACAGTGTCACCAGCAAAGCACCCCCACACCTCCTCCTCCATGCTTCACGGTGGGAGCCACACATGCGGAGATCACCCGATCACCTACTCTGTGTCTCACAAAGACATGGCGTTTGGAACCAAAAATCCGAAGGACCGGTCTAATGTCCATTGCATGTGTTTGTTGGCCCAAGCAAGTCTCTTCTTCTTATTGGTGTCCTTTGGTAGTGGTTTCTTGCACTTGAACTCTGTGAAACATTTATTTGGCCTGCAATTTCTGAGGCTGGTAACTCTAGTAAACTTATCCTTTGAAGCAGAGGTAACTCTGGGTCTTCATTCCTGTGGCGGTCCTCATGAGAGCCAGTTTCATCACAGCACTTGATGGTTTTTGCGACGGTACTTGAAGAAAGTTTCAAAGTTATTTACATTTTCCCGGATTGACTGACATTCATGTCTTAAAGTAATGATGGAAAGTTGTTTCTCTTTGCTTATTTGAGCTGTTATTGCCATAATATGGACTTGGTCTTTTACCAAATAGGGCTATCTTCTGTATACCAGCCCTATTTTGTCACAACACAACTGATTGGCTCAAACGCATTAAAGAAAATAAATTCCATAATTTAACTTTTAACAAGGCACACCTGTTAATTAAATGCATTCCATGGTGATTACCTCGTGAAGCTGGTTAAGAGAATGTCAAGAGTATGCAACGCTGTCATCAAGGCAAAGTGTGGCTACTTTGAATAATCTCAAAATAAAATATATTTTGAGTTGTTTAACACTTTTTGGGTTACTATATACACTATATTCCATATGTGTTATTTCATAGTGTTGATGGTCTTCACTATTATTCTACAATGTAGAAAATTGTAAAAATAAAGAAAAACCCTTGAATGAGTGGGTGTGTCCAAACTTTTGACTGGTACTGTATATCATTAGAAAAGGATGTCACAGTACCCTGGGTGTTCAGTGTAGAAGGAGAGTGTTGCCCAAGATCAGATAGGAGAGTGTTGCCCAAGATCAAATAGGAGAGTGTTGCCCAAGATCAAATAGGAGAGTGTTGCCCAAGATCAAATAGGAGAGTGTTGCCCAAGATCAAATAGGAGAGTGTTGCCCAAGATCAAATAGGAGAGTGTTGCCCAAGATCAAATAGGAGAGTGTTGCCCAAGATCAAATAGGAGAGTGTTGCCCAAGATCAAATAGGAGAGTGTTGCCCAATATCAAATAGGAGAGTGTTGCCCAATATCAAATAGGAGAGTGTTGCCCAAGATCAAATAGGAGAGTGTTGCCCAAGATCAAATAGGAGAGTGTTGCCCAAGATCAAATAGGAGAGTGTTGCCCAAGATCAAATAGGAGAGTGTTGCCCAAGATCAAATAGGAGAGTGTTGCCCAAGATCAAATAGGAGAGTGTTGCCCAAGATCAAATAGGAGAGTGTTGCCCAAGATCAAATAGGAGAGTGTTGCCCAAGATCAAATAGGAGAGTGTTGCCCAAGATCAAATAGGAGAGTGTTGCCCAAGATCAAATAGGAGAGTGTTGCCCAAGATCAAATAGGAGAGTGTTGCCCAAGATCAAATAGGAGAGTATTGCCCAAGATCAAATAGGAGAGTGTTGCCCAAGATCAAATAGGAGAGTATTGCCCAAGATCAAATAGGAGTGTTGCCCAAGATCAAATAGGAGAGTATTGCCCAAGATCAAATAGGAGAGTATTGCCCAAGATCAAATAGGAGAGTATTGCCCAAGATCAGATAGGAGAGTATTGCCCTTATGGAGCATGGTAAAGAAAGAGAAAAGGTCTAAGCAAGTGTAGGAGATCAAAAGAAGGAGAGAAAATGTGTCTATCGGTCACCCATACAAACACTATTGTAGCCTATCATAGTTCAGTATGGTAGACTCCCTGGAGCAGTAGTTCTACATGTAGAGTGTCTGGTTTTGTGTTATAATCTCCAAACGTGACCATATATTTATTTACATAGCGGGGTTAACAGCCCCTATTTAGAATCAGGCCAACGGCAGAGGTTTACGAGACGCAACACCTCATCATATCCTTGTTCGTACTGGAGTTTGGATAGTCAAATCACGGCAATTATCATAAGGACTCACTTTTATATCCACGGAGAACAGGACGTTCGAGATAAAAAAAGAAAAAAAAGAAGTGTTTGTCTTACCCGGGGACGGTCAGAACAGAGTATGCCGAGCCTCGCTGGAAATGAAATCTATTGTCAGCCCATTGTAAAAATGAAACGACTGAAATAAAAGAGTTTAAAAGATATCGAAGTAAAGTCAATTACTACGAAAGAGATTGAGACACGTTGATGATAACGGCATTAAAGCGATCATGAGATAGTAAATAAAAAAGATTTGAGATGGGGCTCTGCATGTAGAAAATCTACTTCATACCTACAGTTAGGGCGGTGGCGGTCATGAAACTGTGTTACGCAAACTAATGCCGGGCCCACGGTAATTGACCGTTAATGAACATAAACACATTTAGTATCTCCAGGCCTCCACGCAAACAAGCTGCTGATGTGCGCCTTTGCAATCTACATTTAAAATAGTAAAATAAATCCAATTGAATATACGCCATCACAATACATCCATTATTTATTTTAGTCAGGCCTAAAGAAACATTATGATATGAAGCAAATGTATTTCTGAAAAACAGAATATGCTGTATGTTACCTGGCTATGCTCCATGCCATAGGCTGTAGGCTTGATCGTTTAGCTGACAAGATTAGCTAACAAGTCCCATGGCATTATTTTATATTCAAGTATTTTATAGTCAGAAGAATATAATTCATGTTAGCTGAATAAAATAGAACGGATATGTTTCCCATTCCGGAACGAGCGCACATATGAAGTGTCATGAGCATAAAAGTGATCATTTGGGAAAAAGGTCCTATAGTGCTAGATTTAAAGTTATTTGGCAACTTTAGTTGTGAATGATACAAACCTTAGAATGTCTTAGAAATCAACGCATACATGGGTTCCATGGTGCAACTATAGGCTGTTGATGATTTGAGAAAGTCGCAAAAAAAGCTTGAGTACACACTGTACTCTCATCAAGTGAGAGTATTCTCAATTTAATCTGGTCTTTACTAATATGTCAAATGAGTTTTGATTTAGCATGACCCATTATCAAATGATGGGTGGGCTACTTCGGATTTATAGCGGAGCATGTGCTTAATATGAGCAGCTGAGAAATATATATAAGAACACATTTCACTCTACGCATCAACCACTGTTTGAGGAGCATGCTATCGCTGCCTGACAGGTGACATTCCGCCCAAACTTTGTTCCTGCAGCTACCCAGTGCTTCATTTAGGAAACCAAGTGAAATCTGTCCGGGAACATCGATAGCAACAGTTTCGCAACGAAACATATTTCAGCCCCTCTGCACACGAAACATATTTCAGCCCCTCTGCACACTCGAGAAATGAATAAAGGAGTGAGAGGAGGAGATGGAAACGAATGGTGGCGAGATATTCCGTATAGCTAAAAGGTAATGTGTCACCAAATTAATTATTAAAATTCCCTATTACTAGGCTATTCAAAATCGCCCTGGACAATCAATGAGCCTAGGGCTATACGTTCTCTCCCAGAATCGTGGATAGAAATGTTGGAGCGTAGCATAAGGTAGCCAAACCAGTCCACCAGTATGCATAATAACACAGTCCACACAAGATGGTGATTACTCGAATTTGTTTAATTTTGGAGTATACAGTCATGGCCAAAAGTTTTGAGAATGACACAAATATTAATTTTCAAAGTCTGCTGCCTCAGTTTGTATGATGGCAATTTGCATATACTCCAGAATGTTATGAGGAGTGATCAGATGAATTGCAATTAATTGCAAAGTCCTTCTTTGCCATGCAAATGAACTGAACCCCCAGAAAACATTTAAACCCTGCCACAAAAGGACCAGCTGACACCATGTCAGTGATTCTCTCGTCAACACAGGTGTGAGTGTTGATGAGGACAAGGCTGGAGATCACTCTGTCATGCTGATTGAGTTCCAATAAAAGACTGGAAGATTCAAAAGGAGGGTGGTGCTTGGAATCATTGTTCTTCCTCTGTCAACCATGGTTACCTGCAAGGAAACACGTGCCATCTTCATTGCTTTGCACAAAAAGGGCTTCACAGGCATGGATATTGCTGCCAGTAAGATTGCACCTAAATCAACCATTTATGGGATCATCAAGAACTTCAAGGAGAGCGGTTCAATTCTTGTGAAGAAGGCTTCAGAGCGCGCAAGAAAGTCCAGCAAGTGCCAGGACTGTCTCCTAAAGTTGATTCAGCTGCGGGATCGGGGCACCACCAGTACAGAGCTTGCTCAGGAATGGCAACGGGCAGGTGTGTGTGCATCTGGAATTTGACTGCGGTCATGACTCATGACTGCCGGTGTGGTGGTAATAAGGTCACCGCAACAGCCCTACCTACAGCATGTTGGAGTCATCTATGGTAGCCCTTACCCTAAAACGGGAATGGTCTCCTCAGTATGCGGTTTGAAAGTGATCTACAGTGCATTCGGAAAGTATTCTGACCCCTTGACCTTTTCCACATTTTGTTATGTTACAGCCTTATTTTAAAATTGATTAAATGTTGTTTTTTTTTCCCCTTGTCAATCTTTTTGACAAAGCAAAACAGAGTTTTACCATAAAGGCCTGATTGGTGGAGTGCTGCAGAGATGGTAGTCTTTCTGGAAGATTCTTCCATCTCCACAGAGGAACTCTGGAGCTCCTCCTTGACCAAGGCCCTTCTCGAGATCTGTGCCTCGACACAATCCTGTCTCGGAGCTCTAAGGATAATTCCTTCAACCTCATGGCTTAGTTTTTGCTCTGACATGCACTGTCAACTGTGGGACCTTATATAGACAGGTGTGTGCCTTTCCAAATCATGTCCAATCAATTGAATTTACCACAGGTGGACTCCAATCAAGTTGTCGAAACATCTCAAGGAGGATCAATGGAAACAGGATGCACCTGAGCTCAATATCAAGTCTCAAAGCAAAATGTCTGAATACTTATGTAAATAAAGTATGTCTGTTTATACATTTCTAAAAACCTGTTTTCACTTTGTCATTATGTGGTATTGTGTATAGGAAAACATGTAATGTAATCAATTTTAGAATAAAGACTGCGACATAACAACATTTGGAAAAAGTCACAGGGTTTGAATACTTTCCAAATGCACTGAATATCACCCTATAAAGGGCGAGGTCTAATCTACAGCTTACTTTGCCGTTGAACTATGAAATGAAAGTGTAACGCATGCCTATAAACTCCAAAGCGCAATGTTACAACCATAGAATTAGGAATTAGAAGACTAAGTCATTTTAACAGGATCACTGTGGGGACAACATTCACGTTCACATGCTGCAGTCAGTCGGGTCAAAGACGCAGTCACTTGTTTTCGACGCAACAAACTAATTCTATGAACTCCGTTTCTTGCACTTTTTTACTGTTTTATAGACGAGAAAACAGTCCGAGCTGTCGCTCGAGTGAAAGTCCCTTTGAGGTCATGTCTAAAGTCAATAGGTGGCACAATTATCGACCTTGGACAAATATGGGAGACGGTAACTAAAGTGTCATGTCCTATCTTGCACATAATCTCCTGAAGAAACAAAAGGCCACATGTAAATACAGTAGGGAGTTGTCTCTTTCTGGAGCCTGTGCTGGATAGAGGATGCCAGATGCCTCAGGAATAGTGGACCACAGCATTGCAATAGAGCAGTAAACTGAGCTCTAGTTGTCATGTGACGTGGTTGGAGGCCAGAGGTCAATAGCATGTCAGCATCATGGAAGGGAGTGCATTGAAAGTTGCATTTGTGTGTGTACACGTGGTACTAATTTGATGAAAAACGGCACATTGAAAGTACACGTACCCGATCTGATAGTCATTAGCGGCACGCATCACACTCCCTACTCATAACCCATACTCAATTGGAGAATAATGCCGTGGGTGTCACTCACTCACAGCCGAAGCGGCAACGGAATTGAATTGTCCATAGGCCATGAGTAGGACGCCTCCTCAGTGCTCAAACGGCATGGATTCATTCATACTGCCCGTGCATTCGACAGTGTGTGAAACGGCAAAGTCATCCTTTCGCCTGAAAACTGGATGGCTGCCAGTTAGTCCAGTGGCATCCCACTTCCCCGACGTTTTCTCCATTTCAGCCATGAGCCTCTTTCAGAGAGTCCAATTTTAAGTGGATTTGCATTGAGAACCCCATCCAGACTACCCCCCTCTGCAGTGAATTCCGTTTGATGTGAACACCTGGCCGTTAATAAAACTGGAAACCGGAGCGCTGCTCTCTTTTCCAGGAAAGTGGGGATAAATGTCTGCTCCAGCTGAGGGAAGCTGGGCGAAAAGCAGCCAAAAAACATCTCCTCAGTTCCCTGGAGACACAATCTTACACTGCCTGCCAAAAAGGGAACACACTTGGTGAAAGAAGAGGGAGAGAAAGGGAACGATGCGACGTGTCTTGTTGAGAGGTGACCGAGAGCTAAGCGGGGAAGTACAATGTGATTCACTCTGTAATTTAGCCTTGTGACACAGTCTGGCCTGAGGACTCTTGGACACTCTCCAATAAGGGCTGGGCGAAATGGAAAAATATCCATATCGCGATAAATTGGCTGAATTGATGAGCTAACGAGAAATAGAACGATACGTTTATAACATTAAGGTGCACCACAGTTTAAAAAAAAAGATCCTTTAAACTACTATTACTAGCTTGATGGTTGTAGCCATCAATTGTCCTATTAACAATCCCCCATAATAGCTAAGTTTCAAACTTCACATTTCTCTAATACAGGCTACTGTGGTTCGGTGTCGATCATTTTCGGTTTATCGTCCCAGCTCTACTCTCCAAGCTGTCTCACCCTCTCCAGCTGTCTCACCCTCTCCAGCTGTCTCACCCTCTCCAGCTGTCTCACCCTCTCCAGCTGTCTCACATTACAGTTGGATTTAACTGGGCACCTTAGCCCACACACCCCTTCAAAATGGCTTCAATTTCCCACCTTCATCCCACTCCATCTCCGAGTCGTGTTGGATGCTACATTAAAGCCCCGGAATAAAAGTGGCTGAGTGAGTGTTTGTATTTTAATTGCATTGTCGTCTCCTGCTTCTCACACACACACACCCCCCCCTTAATTTGCTGTCCCCACTGTGTGTTTGACGAAGCAGACCGGGCTGGTTAAAAAGAGAGGGGAAGGAAAGAAGAGAGAGAGAGAAAGAGAAAGAGAGAGATACACAGCAAGACAGAGACACAGACAGAGATAGAAAGGGTTGTTGCACCAGCTGCAGTTACTCATGTCCACCCACACACATCTGATCCTGAAGGATTATCCACTTGTGTTCCATCTTTTGCCTTGGTCTCTCCTTCCAAGGAATGAATGAGAGGAGGGGAGGAGAGTTCAGCTGCAGAGGACTTTTTCTACTGTTTTTATCTCTGGTCACGTCAGTTAGCATGGGTAAAGAAAACGCTTGCAGACTGGGTTATGATTTCACTTCACTAGATAATTCACAGGATGCCTAGAGTAACGTTATAAAGAGAGACGGTGAAATCCTGATTGTGGATATAAATTAGCAAGCTTTTTGTCATTCAGGTGAGTGTTAACATTCCCCTGTGAAAGATATGCAAGGCACTACATAAATGGTCACTGGGGAGACACACAATGTCCCAGACTTTGGCCGTATGACTTCTAAATGAGTATGTCTGACCAGAGGGTCTTATTGGGTCTTTCGCCTTGGCCATTCAGGTCAGTACTTGTGCTATGTTAGCTCAGGGTTTCCCAAACTCGGTCCTGGGGCCCGCGCTGGGTGCACGTTTTGGTTTTTGCCCTAGCACTACACAGCTGATCAGGCTTTGATGATTTGAATCAGCTGTGTTAGGGCTAAAACCAAAACGTGCACCCAGTGCGGGCCCCAGGACCGAGTTTGGGAAACCCTACATTAGCGTAGCAGTTAGCATAGCATTCTGGGGGTATCAGGTTACAGGGTTATAGGAGATGATTGACTGGTTTGTACAGGGAAAACATCATTACAGCTGGATGGAGGAACATCAGAATGGATCCTTTTCCTGGCTGGGCAAAGTAGTGGACAAATTGGTTGTTAATTGAGATTGACGGCAGAAACGATCTACGGCTGCAACCGATGGCTACGCTTGAGATGATATTGCACAATGGGAGACACATTCATTAAAAAAATCATCTCAAAATCTATTTGCATGCCACTTTTTAGCGAATCGTTGCCTGTTTTACTCTTGAACATGGTGGTCCTCTCAAAGTTAATGAGAGAGGCGTGACTGGAGTGTGTGTGGGACTCGTACCAACCAGGCAATTCAGGTGTGTGTGTGTGTGTGTGTGTGTGTGTGTGTGTGTGTGTGTGTGTGTGTGGAGCACGGAGGTGACAGCATTACATCACCTAGTAATGGGACACAGTGAGCTGGGATCATCAAATCTGACCTGTTTCCGAATTGGATTTAACCCATTAAGCCTACGCTCCTCCTGGGGAATTACTGGGTATGCAGGCTTTTGGACCAGACCTAACATTATAAACACACCCGATTCAGCTAATCGACGTTCTGATATACTGTATACTGAAAGTATTCACACCCCGTGACTTTTTCCGCATTTTGTTGTGTTACAAAGTGGGATTAAAATGGCCTACACAGAATAACCCATAATGTCAATGTGGAATTATGTTTTTAGAAATGTCAAATCAATAAGTATTCAATACCTTTGTTATGGCCTAAGCCTAAGTCAACTCAGGAGTAAACATTTGCTAACAAATCACATAAATTGCATGAACTCACTCTGTGTGCAATAATGTTGTTTAACATTCATTTTTTTAATGACTACCTCATCTCTGTAACCCACACGTACAATTATCTGAAAGGTCCCTCAGCCGAGCAGTGAATTTCAAAACACAGATCCAACCACAAAAAAAATATTTGGAAAAAAAAAACCCGGAAGTTTTCCCGATGCCTCGCAAAGAAGGGCACCCATTGGTAGATTGGTAAAAAATAAATAAATAAGATATCCCTTTGAGCACGGTGAAGCTATTAATTACACTTTGGATGGTGTATCAACACACCCAGTCACTTCCTAACTCGGCTCAGGAAAGAGAGAAAGAGAGAGAGAGAGAAAGAAGGGGACAGGAAGACAACTGGTCAGTGTTAAACGGCTGTGATAGGAGAAAACTTGAGGATGGGACCAACAACAGTGTCGTTAGTTACTCCACAATACTAACCCAAATGGCAGAGTGAAAAGAAGGAACAGCAGAGAGGGAGTACACAGACTAAACATATCCCAAAGCATGCAATAAGGCCCTAAAGTTAAACTGCAAAAACAGGGCGTGTGAATACTTAGGTAACTTAAACATTTTTTTGTATTTATTTTGGAATAAATAATAATAGATGGGTAAGAGGAAAACATCTATTTCATCCATGTTGAATTCAGGCCGTAACACAATAACAATGTGGAATAAGTCAAGGGGTGTGAATACTTTCTGAAGTTACTGTAGCTACGATGGAACACATCTAATAGGGGGCACCAGGGCAGCTATAATAGAATGTAAAAAAGGCCTTGGCTTTATATAGACAATCAAAGACTACTTATGTAATATCAGGAAATAATAAGCTGAGAAAATGTGAGTAATTGTGAGGATAAAAACTTGGATTGGAAGTTATTTTCGGGGGAAATGAAAGTACATACGAAACACAACCTCCAGATAATGATGATGGTGACGCATTGATCCAAATGACTTAGTCATACTGAATATGCCAAAGACCCAGGAGGCAAACCGATTTCAAATGCAGGCAATCAACAGTGGAAAAACATCTGATCACATCAGAAGGGCTTTTAAGCTCTTACACACAACAACGTGGTTGTCTATTTCCTTCGTCACTCTGTTCATCTCTGTTCAGTGAAGACACGTCTGTTGTACAGTAGCTGGGCTACAGTTCTAGCCTACAGCTACACGGCTTTATTCTTATATATTCATTTAAAAAAAAAACGTGATTCAAAATGTCAATATACTGTTACCTACGAAGCACAAACGTGATTCAAAATGTCAACACACTGTTACCTACGAAGCACTCTCCCTCAAAAATATGACCAAAATATTAATGGCACTGTACTAGGCGTACCAAGCTACTAGTCACTAGGCTGCAGGGATAAATCGAGCTGTATTTTAAAAGGACCACTTGTCAAGGATATAAGCCCATTTATTCTATGAATGGATTCATATCTAACACACCATTCTGGGGAAAGCACTGGGCTCTTTTAACAGGTTATTTTTCCCATGCAGTAAGCAAGGACAGACCACTGGGAGAAATACTGGCAAAACATGAATATGCTTGATCCTATATGGGATGGCAATCTCCACAACTATATACTGTGTGGACCATGGCTCTTCTCATACACTCTTAGCAAATAAGGTGCTACCTGGAA